>NC_046382.1:19838982-20438982 GCF_011125445.2 Fundulus heteroclitus | reverse complement strand
CTCGTTCCAGCCCCCGAGGAGATAGATCTTGTTGTCCAAAATGGAAATGCCAGCCGTGCTAACCCCCGTGTGGAGGGGCGCGCAGTAGCTCCACTGGCCGCTGTGTGGGTTGTAAGACTCGGCAACGAGGACGTCGACTCTCTCTCCCCGCCCTCCGAGCTGGCTGCCACCAATCACGTAGGCTCGGTCCCCAATGGTAGCAGCGCAGTGCCAGCCTCGGGGAGTGCTCAGACTGCTCTTGTCCTGCCAGGTGTCGGTGGAGGGGTCGTAAGCGCACACAGCCCTGGAGTAGGCGTTGTTGATGTAGCCTCCTGATACGAGGATCTTGCCATCGATGACGGAGCTGCCGTGACAGCAGCGTGGCACCTCCATGGCGGCTTTCATCTGCCACTGATTAGAGGAGGGTACGTAGCACTCCATGGAGGCCTGAACGCCGTCTGCATTTCGGCCGCCGATTGCGAACAGGAGGCCATTGTAGGTGTTGAGGCTGAAGTGGGTGCGCCTTTGGATCATGTTGCTCAAGTGAATCCAAGTGTTGAAGCGGCAGTCGTACCTAAAGAATGAAAAGAAATATGTCACCACGGAAGACTACCGATGCGACAGAAGTTAAGATCAAACGGACTGGCTGGTACCTGCAGAAGTTGCTAACGGCATGTTTTGCCTGGTTCCTGGCGTCGTTCTGGTCCTCACCCCCTGCCACATAAAGGAAGCCATCCAGCACGGCCACACACTGGTTAAAACTCTTTGCTGGCATTTCCGTCAATTTATTCCAAACTTTGTCTTCGTCTCTGTAGAGAACATCCTTGCTGAGAGATTTCTCCGTCAAGGCAGGACGCCCGCCCACTGTCAGAATCACCTTGAGGCCACCGCGCACCTTTGTTCTACGCGACTGCAGGATGTTCTGCTGGTAGGGCAGAAGATGGTAATTCATGGCGTCGACGAGCAAACGGTGGCACTCGGGGTCTTGCATCATCCTGGGGACACTCTGGACGTGATTCACGAGGTCTTGAGCAGAGATCGTCCCGAAGCGGATGAGGGTGAGGAGATCGGCGGCGTACTTCAGCCTCTTCTCATCAAAGTCTAACCATTTCATGGCGATCTGGAAGGCTGTGATCTCAGAGGGGAGCTGTAAGGAATCATCGGAGAGAAATTCGCTGATCTGCTCGTATGTGAGCTTCAGGAACTGCTCCATTTCGGAAAACTCAATGAAGTTCTCCCGCATGAACTTTTGGGCTGCTTCCTTGGTTTCTTTGAGGTCATAGGCATCGGCGATGTTGGCCACGTACATGCAGTTCTCCACGCTGAGCTCCTGCATGAGGAAATCGCTGCACATTTTTACCAGGGTGCTGATCTGAAGCAGCCTGGCTGCAGCAATCGTGCTGCCGATGCTGTAGAGGGACAACGTAAGCTTTCCTGAGTATGCATATGTGATCGCAGTTGCCAGACCAACTGGTGAGAGGTCATTCAGGTCGATCTTCAGAAGGCTGGGGTCCTTCTTCAAGATCTTTCTTATGTACTCACTGCAGGAGGCCATGACAACCTTGTGGACATCAAATGTTGTTGACTTGGTGGTGACGGTTAAGTCACAGAGGAAACTTTCCTGTCGCATGTTGCTCAGACCCTCCAGGAGGTTTGGCGCGTACACGGAATCCGTGACTTCAGTCGAGATGCAGCTGAAGCCGTTTCCTCCCTCAATCAGAGTGTTTAGTCCATTAATCTTGTTAATGGGGCTGTTTTCCACCATAATGTCGTTTATGTCTCCTTTACTCTTCTTGGTCGTCTTGTTCTTTTTGGGTGCCATGGCCGTAGCAGTGGGAACACAGCCTGTAGCCTTCTGAAAGTATACACACATGTCACATTTGACCAAAAACGCATTTCAGACATGAAGAAATCATTGTATCACACAAAGAAAATACCAGAAAGTACAACAAATGCATCTTACTTAATTTGTTGTACTTCAAACAATATATTGTGATTGCGGATGGAAAAAGACACAGGTAATTGTGAGGCAATTTCAAATTTTCTTTTCCAAAGAAAATCTTTTTGGTTATTTTAAAAACAAATGTCAGAATTTCAGATTTTCTTTGTATCATAAATGATGTTAGACCAAAAAATTAATTTTCATCAAATTTTCTGCATTTTTATGTAGGGTGTTTAAAATATATTTATTTGTTTGTTGTAAATTGTGTGTTCAGAAAAACAACTGACTTCGTTCAAGAGGTAGAGGTCTCAGAAAAAATAGTATCATAAATTATACTTTTGGAGTTATGGGATTACACTTCATAGTAACTGCACTCCCCTATAGCCTCGGGGTGAAAATGTTTGCTCCTAAAGACAGCGCAGTCATGAGTAATAGTTCGCCTGCCAACTAAAGCCCCTTGAATGCATATCTTGTGGTGCTTTAAGACATAAGTGAAAATACTGATCCATTCCCAGAGTCAATACAAACTATTGTTAACTTAGTACCAGACAGACCATACTTTGACTTGTAGGAGTTGTTTCAGCTGACAAAAGGGAAACCAATCCAATATCATTTAGGTGGTCCTCATTTTATGACTGCTTATTTTTTGTACTGTTTACTACATTTTACTTTCTCTTGGAATATTTGAGCTCTTCAGATTTATTTAGATAAAACTAGTCCTTGACAGCTTAACATGTGTGCAACCAGTTGACTCTGCAAAGTGGGAGTATTTCAACATGCCCCTCATGCATCTGTCGCAGTTTATCTGCAGCACGTCCAGGAATAGCAACGCCGGGTGGCTCTCTCATGACGTTCCTTTTATAGACTTTGGGACTTGAGTAGCAGGCCTCGTGTCCTCTGGCAATTTGGGTTCAAACTGAAAAAAACTCTGTTGTTCCCTTTCAATGGTGAAAGATTTTAGCTTTATCTTCAATAAGTCTGGACTCATGGGAAATAAACCCCCAAACGTTTCGCTGCATCAAACACTCAGTGGACTTGGTTTGTTGTATTTCTGTACTGACCCCTATAAAACAAATTTAAGCACTGAAACACCCAAATTTCCAAGCTGCATTTTCAGATTTATTGTCATAAGAAAGTGTTGGGAAGGTCCACTTACCTGAGAACGGAGTTGAGACTGATGAAGAAGGAACCTGTGCCTCCAGTTACTGGAGCAGGAGAGAGAGACCAGCTTTCACCCCCACAGAAAGATAGGGAGCAAACTCCTCCTCTAGAGAGGTCAGTGCCAATCAACAACTGTGTAGTGCATGTGGCAGCAGGGACCAGAGATTATCCTCAACAAAATAGTGTCCGACAGTAGCCTCCATTCATAATGTCAACACACTTTGAAGGAATCAGCTTGTATCCTCATCCTTTTAAAATGGGGAAAATAATGCATATGGTAGAACCAATGCAGCTCTATTGTAAATATCTTGCAAATTATAAAATTTGGACATCATCGTAGAGATTAAATAAATAGACTTGATGACTGAAATTGGAAATAAGGGCCCCTGATGGGCTCTGACCAGACAGAGCCGGCAGGAGTTTGCTAGTCACCAGAGACATTTCTCTATAATTCTCTCCATTGTCATGCAAATTACATTTTTAAGAGCAAGAGAAAATATTTTATTTGTCTTTCTCATTGCATGTGGTTTAAAGCGGTGCGGCATGCTTTACAGTATTCCTTATTATTTAGAGAAACTTTTGATATTTGGATTCTGAGCAAATGTTGGTAAAGATCTGATATCAGATTACTGTAGCAGTTTAATGTAAATAAATGGGTACATCACATTTTGCAGGGGGCAGGGGCCTTTTGCAAGTTTGCATGTTCTCCCTGTGTCTACATAGGTTTTCTCCGGGTGCTCCGGTTTCCCCTACCACTAAGGAGATGCTGGTCAGGTCGGCCATCAGTGGCATCGAGCTCAGTCGCAGCGGCTCAGGCTAACCCTCCATCTGATCTACGTAATTTTGTTGTATGTACCTTGTATGTATCATGACAAATAAAACACCTTACTTATCAAACGAGAAAAGTTGAAATGCATCATCATTCAATGGTAACTCCTGTGCGATTCCTGTAGAATTAGACATTATAGTGGGTCCAACCAACAAAGAGGAGACACAGAGGCAAACTTAAAAGGTGCTGGAGGGACAACGTATCCCTTCTCGCCTGGAAGTGCTTTAGAATATGATCTAACATAATCAGAAGACAATTGGGTGCATGGATTGATTGAATTGAAACAAATAACAGCCTTAGATTAGAATGACATCACAGTCTCTTCAAACATGCCGACTTGTACAGCTTCCTAAAACTAAACTACCCCACAAAACTATTGGGTCACCACAAACACCACTTTGAGGGCCATATCAGGAAAGCTACCCAGATCACAGCTCAATCGACCCATCTCATCTCTTGCAACACTCCCTACCTGCTGCCTTAATGCAGGTGTGGCAGCGTTCTCCTGATCTGCATGAAGATCAATACAATAATCCTTCACTCCCTCTACAACTACCACCCTGGAAATATGTGTGACTGTGGAGACGGTTTGGTGATCACCCTTTTCTGTTCCCCCTTTACTATAAAGTACACAAAAGCACGGCCCATGGTGACATGAAGGTGCAAGTTTGGTCCACTGACTTGGCCTTCACAGAGTTCTGACCTCAGAACATCAGTGTCTGACCTCACAAATGTGCCTCCGGTAATATTCCTATAAACATACACCCAAACTCTGTGGAAAGCATTTTTTCAGAAGAACTGAAGCTGCCATTGTTGCAAAGGATTGCCAAATATAAACCGATTTTTATCTATCTATCTATCTATCTATCTATATATATATATATATATATATATATATATATATATATATATATATATATATATATATATATATATATATATTCAGTTATTTAGCTTTCATCTGATACAAAAATTCAAGAGCATCTTCTTTCAACCAGCCCACTGTCCCACAGATTGCGTTTCCTCTTGCTCCGGTTCGGCGTGGCCCCGCCCATTATAATTCGGTCATCAACGGGCGCGCGCTGCCCGGTGTGTGCAGGCGGTTGCACGTGAACCACCGTGATGGCCAGAAGCTCAGATGTGGTGAAGAAAATCATGCGGTTCAAACTTCAGCTGTCAGACACAGCAGATCCTGCTACGGTAGATTTCACTTCTTTATTTAATCAAGTTGAAAACCAACAAAACACGTGCAAAAAAAAAAAAAAGTCAGTGTACTGATGTTGTTATTATTATTATTTTAGAGCAGCCGACCCAACCCTTTATTTTTATATTAATGGATTAAAACCTCCAATTATTCTAATACGCCGCAAGAGTCCACAACCACCCGCTTTCCTCTGATGTTTGCCAAATTAAATAGCTTTTAATAACGAATTAGGACTGACAATGCACTCTTTCAGATTATGGCTCGAATCTGTCCTGTGTGTCTTTACTGGATTAAGGTTGCAGGAACTGGGAACAGGTTCTTAAAAAAACTTCATGTGAGATTCTGTCGGGGTGTTTATATGGGAGAGCCTCAAGCTAAAATTGGCAACATACCAGTCTGCGCAACTTCTGGCTGTTGTCCATCATCAATGAGGGTGGGGGGCGCTGTGCAGGCTGTTGTGAGGCTGTCTCTTGAAATGCGTCTTTAGACAATTTGTTTTTTTGTTAAAAGCAATTTAAATGAAGATATGAAATGGCAATTGTGTTCATTTCAAAGACATATCACAGGAGCCATATACCATTTATAGTTTAAGGGAGCATGGCTGGTGGGTGTGTGAGTATCCATACATAGCTTCTACTCAAAATGCACACTCAGCATGTGTGGCGATCCTAAACCAGCACTACCATATTTGGCACTTGAACAGTTTTTTTTTCAGTCATCTACCTATTGCCCGGATTATACATAGAAACCGTTTTAATACGCTGGTCTCTTAAAAGGCATTGCCAGCGATAGCGTTGCAACTGTGGTGCTTGTGTGTATTGGTACAGTAATTGGATATTTCTCATTAGAAACCAGAAATGGAAAAAAAAAAAAAGAGCAAAGAACAACAAAACAGGTTGTGGATTTCTGTTTTAAAATGAAAAATGTTAAGTTTAAATACGGAACATGTTTCTTTTCCTGATTGAATACAGTAGTTTTATTTTTTTTATGGAGATATTCAAGGTTGCATAAAATAAAGCATACCTAGAACTCCGAGTTCAGACAAAGAGTAAACATTTATGGGAAGTGACATTACAGAGTGAATTAATCACTCTGTTCAAGTTGAGGTTTTGAGGGTGCCAAAACATGTGATAACTGACCAAATTTTCCTTTCTCTTTAGTGAGGGTTTTCTGCTTTTGTTTTAATCACAAAAAACCTCAAACGTTTAATATGAATAATTAAATTTTCTCATCGGAAGCCAGTAATGGGAAAACAAAATAAGTAATTATTTTGTTTAGAAATGGAAAGACAAGCCATTTTTTAAATTATAAACTGTCCCAAAACACATTTGACTTAATTTTCTTTATTAAAATACCAATAGCAGCCAATTATCCCCCTCAGATCCATCGCTGTCCACACTTTATGCTGCATCAGTAACGTATTTGCTTCACCCCTCAATGTCAGTGCTCATAAGTCATAAGTGGTGTGGTTGACTTGCTTGCACCATGATTTCAATCCTTCCTGTCAATCAGATCCTTCTGATCCGGATTTGTAATTGTATTTACCCAAATTGCATTTCTGTCTGCTATTTTGCTTCGAAACGACTTTCCATGCCGATTTCTGATGAGAACATGCAGTTACCAAAACCTTCGCTCACCTGATATCGCTCCTGTTCATCTTTCAGGTCCTGAAAATTTTGCAGAAACTGAAGGATCTGGATATCACATTAGATGTCCTTTCTGTAAGTCTCTATTGTAAAGAACAAATATTGTAGGTATACAATTATTTTTAGGAGGTTCATCGTATGCACTCATGCTCAATAGGAAACTGGGATTGGCAAAACGGTTAATTCCCTGCGGAGACACAAGCAAGCAGGAGAATTTGCCAAGTTGCTGGTTAAAGGTTGGAAGAAACTAGTCCCAAAGGAATCCACAAGGTAATTTTTATCAATCGCAAAACTAGCTTGATTCTGCCTTTTTATTTAATGGGTTATTTGTCCCAATCTTAAATTGTCCCCTCATGCAGTCAAAGTGACAGTGCCGCGTGGTTGGGTGGTGTTTCTGTTAAAAACAAAGAGGATGACCAAAGCTGTTCCGATAATGGGAGTTTGCAGAATGACTATAACAATAACCACCCGTCGTCTAATCGTGAGGATAAAGATGCTTTAGATGAGACGGCCTTCAAAGTGCTTGGTAAGAAAGAACAACTGGTAGAGCAGAAAAGAAAACTCAACGTGGACAAGGATAACGAAAAGCCGCAAGAAGAAAGCACGGCCAACCTTCCGAAGGACATTTCAAAAGGCAAAGCTCAAATCCAAGAGGACCAAATGGACGAGAGTGATCTCTCCAAGTTGAAAAAACAAAACAGCGATACCATGTTCGGCAACAAAACCTTTGAGGGTACTCATAAAAAATCCAGGTCTGAGTCCAGGGAAAAGTTGAAAGGCACCTCTGGGAGAGAACGAGAGTCGAACACAAAATCAAAGCCATCAAAAGAGTCATCGAGGAAAGACGGTGAGCCGTTTTCCTCCCGTCACAAGCACTTAAAAACATTAAAAGAGGCCAAAGATGACAGACACCTGGAAGAGTCGAGGAGCTCAGAGGCTCAAAACAGAAAAAGGAAAAAAACCAGACTATGAAAAGCGTGACAATGTAAAATACCATCCAGATCCTGAAAGCAAGAAATATTTAAAGAATCAACGCAAAAAGGCCAAAATGGGGCACCGAGATGCAGAGAGCAATGGTGAGCCGGGCGAACCCTCCATGTCTTTTGAATCTTACTTGAACTATGATGTGAACGTCCTCAAGAAGAAAGAACATTCAGGAGTGAAGAGGGCTCCCAAGGTGGTCAAGGCTGCATCAAAAGAGCCAACATCAAAAGATCCAGGGATTAAGCCTCGGAAGTCCACTGCCTCTTTCTCAGAACAGGTATACCTAACGGTGATATTTAAAACGTTCTGCTCAGTTGTTTGTTTCAAAAACAATTCCTAAAAAAATCTGCTAGAAGCCACAGGAATCTTTAATGCGCCTGATGGACGTCCCATTGCCCGCCACTTTGCCAGAACTGGAAAAGCCCTCCAACGTTGACTACTGCTTCGAGAAGAAAGGTAATGCGTGTTGGAAATAACCGCTGTCCTCTTTCTTTAAGTTGTTCGTGACATGTTTTCTTTATTGCAGTTGAGAGGGAGCCTGATTTATGTGACGTCTCGGAGGAGTCTGCTGTCTTCACTGGTCAGCGGCTGAACAGGAAGATGCAAGTGTACTCGGGTGCCAAAACCCTTTTCCTCCCGACTATGATGAGCTTGTATCAACAGTGTATCCGCACGCTCCAGAACAACCTCAACTGTGAGTAATGTCCCGTGAACGCTTTTACAGTTTTGTTGTTTTTTTAAACTCAATAATTAGATGGCACGAGTCTCTTTTTAGTGCTTTATGAGACCGGCGGAGTCCCATTTGAACTTCTTGAGCCAGTGCTGGAGAGGTGTACACCAGAGCAGCTGCTGCGAATAGAGGAATACAACCCAGTAAGGAGATGTTCTTCGCTGCCGCATTAGAAATCAACATCACTGTCATTCTCACTTCTATTTCTAAAACCTTAGACACTTGGTGGATGATGCTCTTGGTTGGCAGATATCATTGATATACCTGGGTCTACTATCTACTACTCATAACTGCAGATAATGTTATGATGGGTATTGGCTATAGAACATAATAAACAGCATTATTAAGAGTCTGGTCTCCTGAAACCTTTAGACGAGTCTCTGCTTCAACAAAGCTGACTCAAAGATCAGCTCATTAGCAGAGCTCTGTAGATCTTGACTGCATGCTAATGAGGCAGTTTAGCTTTTTGATTCAGGTGTTTAGGACGAGGGACATGTCTAAAAGTTGCAGGACACCGGCCCCCAAGGATCTGAGTTTGAAACTCTTGGTTTACAGTGAAGGTGTGTGGGGCAGCTGATAGCTGCCAGGAAGCCTTTTTGATGTTTTATAGTGACGGAGCTCTTATATTGGAAATCTTTAGTGCGTTTGTGCTGACATTGAGGTGTGCAAAGTTACCCAGTCATGTTCCCTTACCCCTCTCATAACATAACCTTCAAGTTACAAAACCCTGTACATTTTTAAGCCAAAATAACATAATATTACTATATAAAATGGAATATAAAAGGATAAAGGCCTGACAAACAGTGTGCGAGTGATTGAATATAGCTGTACTTAGACAGAACCACCAGCAGGGCTGTTTATGTCCTGTTTGCTGCTCAGCTTACAGTCCTGTCTGGTCCTCCGACGCTTGTCCCCGTCCGCCTTCTTTTGTTGTTACTGCTTCCATTCGTAGGCCTTGGATGATCACTGCTCCAATGAAGACAATAACTTAATCAGACAATAACAACTGAATGTACCGGCTACGGGAAAAATACCCTTTTGCACAGGCATTCACACTGTTGCAACATGTGGGCAAAATCCGTGCTTCCTTCTCAAGCAGTCAGGGTTTTTAAAAAATAATCACATCCTATTTTTGGTTTCACAGTGGGTAAAAATCGGGTCCTTGGTTTGTCTGGTGCTCGGAGTGCCATGTCTCCAGTGTGTCATTACTCGCTGTCCTGGCCAGGACTCCTCACTGCACCAGACACCAAATCGTGGCAGCTCTCCAGAGCATAGCACCCTCGGAACAGTTTGTGTACTCACACAAAACTCTCAGAAGTTACCAACGTTTTAGAAATGAGTTGATTTTATTGTTAGTCATTCGTAGTTTTGTGGAAAACAGCAGATGGGACAACTTTTTAATTTTGTTGCCATGAATGTCTGTTTTCAAATCATATGACCCTTAAGTACACTGTTCAAAAAATAAAGGGAACACTAAAATAACACATCCTATGAATGAATGAAATATTGTTATTAAAAAATTGTTCTTTACACAGTTGAATCTGCTGAAAACAAATGGAGGTCTGGATTTGGAGCCACACTAAAGTGGAAAAACACATTACAGGCGGATCCCACTTTGATTTAATGTCCTTAAAACAAGTCAAAATGAGGCTCAGTAGCATGTGTGACCTCCATGTGGCTGTATGACCTCCCTACAACGTCTGGGAATGCTCCTGATGAGGTGGTGGATGGTCTCCTCAGGGATCTCCTCCCAGACCTGGACTAATGCATCCGCCAACTCCTGACAGTCTGTGGTGCAACATGACGTTGGTGAATGGAGCGAGACATGATGTCCCAGATGTGCTGAATGGATTCAGCTCTGGAGAACAGGCGGGCTGGTCCATAGCATCAAAGCCTCATACTCATATGAGGTCTAGCTTTGTCTTGCATTAGGAGGAACCCAGGGCCAACCCCATCAGCATATTGTCTCTCAATGGGTCTGAGGACCTCCTCTCTGTTCCTAATGGCAGTCAGACTACCTCTGGCGAGCTCATGTGGAGGACTGTGCAGCCCCCCAAAGAAATGCCCCCCCACCACCACCATCACTGACCCACAGCCAAACCGGTCATGCTGCACTACCTGAGCCACTTGTGTGGGTTGTAGACTCCGTCTCATGCTGCCACTAGAGTGAAAGCACCGCCAGCGTTCAAAAGTGACCAAAACATCAGGCAGAAAGCAGAGGAACTGAGACGTGGTCTGTGGTCACCACCTGCAGAACCTCTCCTTTATTGGGGTGTCTTGCTAATTGTCTCGAGTTTCCACCTGTTGTCTATTCCATTTGCACAACAGCAGGTGAAATTAATTGCCAGTCAGTGTTGCTCCTTAAATTAACAGTTTGATTTCACAGAAGAATGATTGACTTGGAGTTACATTGTTGTTTAAGCGTTCCCTTTTTTTTTTAGCAGTGTATGTTAACATTGTTCACACACCAGGCACTCATGCTTTCAGAGGATATATTCTAACACTTTTATATGATCAGGATGGATTCTCATCAAATCACCTTCAAGCTTTAACCATGGGTTAAATGTTCTATTTTAACTGGAATGTGTGATTTCCAATTAGAGTAGCTGTCACCCATCCTTTTTATGCAATCATGCTTTGCAGACAATTGTACATCTGCTGAGCTGCCTCAGATAACTTTACAAATCTGTCCAAATGACAACCAAAAGTGTGTTTGTGGTTTTTTTTTTTAAGTTTAAGATAACATACTGTTAACACGATGTATAAAAATGCATTGACATTAGTTTGTCTTTCAATTCAACTAATATTCTTTTGCGAACACATAAGTTAAATACTTCAGGATAGTGTAGGGTCCTTGGGCGGCCACTAGGTGTCGCACTTGAGCAGCACCACTAAGGCTAAAACCGAGTGTTGGAAAGCAAACATTCAAACAGCTCACAGATCAAACCATCGAAATTCAGACAGAGCAGTCTGAAGCCTGGCCTGATCCTCTTCGTTGTAGAAATGTTAAGAATCCATAATTTAGATGCAATAAAAAAAAACTGGATCTTGGCATCGCTTAATAGGCTCACTTGCACAAACATGGAAGCAGTGTTGCAGATTATTTTTCCATTAATCAATTATTAGAGATTATTTTACTGGCTCCCACGAGTGCAACATCTGTGAGGGTGGGGGGTGAATTTAATCAAAGTATAGTCCCACACTTTCTTTTGTACCTGCTTTCTACTTCCTAGTTACTTACTGCCTACTCTCTTATCTACTATACTCTTATCTGACTTTTCTTCTGATAAGGATGTTCTACTCTTTGCTTCAGTCTGTCTGCACGTAAAGAGCTACATACAGTGTTGTTTGTCATGTTTAAATTACAGGAGTTGCTTTTTTTTTTTTTTTTTTTTTTTTTTTTTTTTGAGAAAATCCTCCCACGTTCATTCTTAGACTGCTTTCTGATAGGAAAAAACGTAACTATACGTGAGCCAGCTTGCTCATCGCCTTTTTCATACATTACATGTTTGCTCGGAGCTCTCACTTGGGCCGTTTCATTTATCTCTTTTTGTTCAAGTTACCAGCATTTGATCAAATGCTCAGTTTCAAAATGTTTGGGTAATTTGAGTTTACTTGTTTTTAACAGATCTACGTCGGCGAGACCGACCATTTATGGGGGAAACACTGCCAGAGGGATTTCAAAGACTGCAAACTTCAGGAGTATGAGTCATGGAAAGAGATGTATATCAGACTGTCTGAGGAGAGGGAAAGGAAGCTCAAAAGACTGACAAAAACTATCGTCTCGGCGCAGTCCCACAAGCCGAAGGGTGGGTGTCCTGCTCTGAAAACAGCACTGCCATTTCTTAAAGGAAGAGTTGGAAATTTCTGGAACATAGCTCCTTAAAACATCGATTTATTTTATTTATTTATTGTTATCGTTGCTCCTTTTTAACGAGAGATGTGCTTTCAGTTGCAATGTTGGCAGGCGATAATAGAGCTGTAGTGCTCGGTGTTTGGAGAAGGATTTTCTCCAAACACAACAGACCAAACTGAACTCTCTGATAGGTTGGTTCATCCAAAGGACAGAATTCCCAAACACAAATTGAGCGGCGTGGTGTATGCAGTGCAGTGCAGGGAGGAATGTTCAGAGGGGCACTCTTTTTGAGAGCCAACATGCTCATATTCTGGACAGTGTAGGTGGTTTGAGAGAGGGTTGAGGGAAGCATTTATGTCAAACGAGAAAAACAACAACAACTCTAAACAGAGGAGGAGGCCTTAGATTTCAGATTTCTAAAACAGCAGTAAGCATGATGGCCAGTGACCAAGCATGTCCCAGCGAGCCACGCTGACGGCAGCACTAATGGCCTCCTATTGTATGGGGAGAGTCTAATCCGCAGGTGTATTTAGATCTTCAGAGCGGCACCTCCCCAGTTTAGGAAGCCCTTTTGGATGAAGAAGGAAACCTTGTCAACTATAAAAGACCTGAAGTCCAGTTGCGTTTTAACCGTCTTTGGATTTGCCATGTCATGGATCACTGAGAATCGTCACCAGGATACTTGGAAAAGCGTTCAGCGTGTGGGAGGAAGGTGCAAACATGCCGGGAAATCCGTTTCGCAACATATGTCAGTGTGGGCGGAGCCTAAAACCCTTTAAATGTACGTTGAAACTCAAAGGATGATCTCCCACTAGAATGTGTCATTATTCTTTTGCTCTTATTTTTGCACATTTTTCTTTTAATTACCATTATGATCCACCTGACTGTGCATGTTGGTACGATAAACTTTAGTCCTCGTCTAGTGTTATTTTTTTTTTTCTACTTTTTAAACCTTTATATTGCTCCTATGGCAGATCTAGGCAAGTTTAGGCTAGTAGCTTTTCATGAAACCGTTTCCTACCACACATCTGCCTCACTTGAATAACATGTTCTCTCCCAATGTAAAGGATTCCTGAGATTGAGTAATGGGCCTCTGTGTCAAGTCATATTTATACCCTAAGAAAGCAGGAAGTGAAGCATAGCGTAGGAATTATTAGAAACTAATTGTAGCACCAGCTATTTTATTAAAAACAATCATGTCTTAAAAGGATATATTGGACCCAATGACTTAACAAACCTTGTTTTTTTTGAAATATTTGAATAATCTATGCTACTCTGAAACTTTTGCCCATCCTCTAAATTGTGGTGTAGTGGTAAAAAACAAACAAAACAAACAACAAAATAACACAAGGTTTTATTTGCATAAATGTTTCACATAAAAAGATCACAGCATTTTTTTTCCTGTAAGACAATCCCAAGATTTCATCTAGATTATAAATAAAAACCTGCCCACAGTAAATCCTTTATCCTATAAACCCCATTTTTAGCAACAGTGTGATGAGAATAGTGTTATTTTGGAGGCAGTTTTATGGTAAAGAAAAGCTTTAAGGTCATGACGGCCTGTTACTTTTTTTTTTTTTTTGGTCCCTTTTTTAGGACGGCAGGTGAAGATGGCATTTATTCACACCGTTGCCAAGCCACCAAGAGATGTGCGAATTCAGCAGGAAATTCATGGAACCGCTGTGCAGCAGCCGCATCCGCTCAAGTGCAGGTGGATGCCACCTATACGCTGCAATCTAAAGCTGTTTGTTTTTAAAGGTTTTCTCGTGGTTTATTTGTATATTTTGAATGTTGGCTGCTATTTGTTTGCATCTTTTAGACTATACTCAAAGACCCCAGTACATGAGCTTTTCTGGGGCAGTCATGTGCATGGCTCTTATCTTTGACAACACCTGGCTGCTCCATGTAAAAGCCTAAAGTGATCACTGGACAACAGCAGCTTGGTAGGGTCATAACCTGTCAGGGGCTTGTGTGATAACGGTGAAGGAAATGCTTTCTAAGTGGGGCTGGACAAACAAGAATTGGAAGTGCATGCCAGACAAACTGGTTTGTTCCGCTTAGAGCCTGCTGTGGGTCTCTGTTGTCTTGTACCGCTTTAACCCCCACTCTTTTTCTTTTTTTCTTTCTTTTTAAGTATTTCTATGAATCATATAAACCTATATATATTTATGCATGTTTCCAGTGCTAAACAGGAGAACCCAATGAGATCCAGTTGCAGTGAACCCAACAGGTCCAGTAGCAGCAGTAGCTCTGGCGGAAACAACAACAACAACAACAACCACCAAGACCCTCGCAAAAAAACAAGTGAGCAGAGTGTGGTACCAACTTTACGGAAACTTCTCAGAGAAATGTTTTCTGGTTTCACGCATTTCAAAGAAATAAAAGTTGTCTGATGAATAATGCACAGTTCCTGCTCAATAATGCTTTCTATTTGTTTCCACAGAGGTTGCTCCAATGATGGCCAAGTCCTTAAAAGCATTTAGGAAACAGTTGGGGCGCAGATGATGTTTTTTTTTGTTTTTTTTTTTACAGGTTGCAGATGTGAAGAAAATGTAGCTTTTCAGTAACTTCAAACTATATTGAGTCTCTTTAATATGATATGCTGAAATTAAGGTTATTGCCATTATTTTCTGTTTGCTCTCAGCACTATTAAACCGAGAATGAAATCTGCAAAATGAGCCAGTTCAATGTTTTGTCTCTAAGCGTTTCAAACTCAAACAAGGTCAGTCACCAAGGTCTGTTAAATAGACTGTGGCTCCCCCTAGAGGATTTACCCCCCCCCCCCTCAAATTTTGTTTTCTAAAAAAAAAAATGTCATGATTGAAAGCATTTCTCAAACACTGCTACTCTAAGTGGAAGAAACGGGTTGTTTCCCAAAGCCAGATTTTTCTGTGAGCTATCAGATATACTTTTACATCTCCCCATTAAATGTATTCTATTGAAGTCATCTGTCATTCCAATGTAACATCATGACTTAAAGAGTATTAAAAGGTAGAATTATGTAAATTTACACATTACGTGAGCGAACAAATTTAAGTTGTCTGTAGCGTGATAAAAAAAACACATTGCCCGTCACATGAACATGAGTTGTGATGTGTACTAGGTCTTGTAGTAGAGGCTGCTCTAGAGTTTCTAAATACAATTGGATGGATGTAAAGTCAACATTTTACCTGAAAACAGAGAAATTTAAGGATGACAAGAGGCTGGATTTTCATCAGCATATATACCAGTAGCATCTGTTTGAGTCAAGGAATATTTTCTGCACGATTAACTTGTGTCAAAGGATGATGGAAGAACTTCTTGATCAGAGGATTATGTTGAAGAACCTGGAGCAATCACTTTAAGGAAACTTTTGCACATGTGAATGCCTTTGTTCACAGGGATACACAGAAGTGATCAACAGTTGCCAGAAAAAAATTTATTTCAACACGAGAATGCTCACTAACCTTTTTAATGCTTCATTTTTGGAAGACATTTCTCACTAAACAGATGACTATTAAAACCAAAATGTAAAACTTAATAGTTGGTTATTCAATTCAGGGGCTGTTTTACTTATAATATGAGATATTTTGGATTTTAAATAAAACATTTTAAATTCCAATTTTTTTTAAATGAACGACTACATAAGTTCGCCACACTGTAAAAAATTGTTTTCATTTTATATTGAACTCTCTGCTGTCAATAGATGTGACCATTTTCAGAGATTTCTGTTGTGCATTTTTGACACTAAACGCTAAGCTATGAGGCGATTAAAGGGAATCTCAACTTATGGAATGAACAAGAACAAAGATTTGAAACAAAATGATCCATCCATCCATTTTTCTACACGCGTATCCCTGTTGGGGTGGCGAGGGGTGCTGGTGCTTATCTCCAGCTGTCAATGGGCGAGAGGCGAGGGAAACAAAATGACATAACTACTAATTTTAACATGGCTTCCTTTTTTGTTTAATTTCCATCTCATTAAACAGACTGCTCAAATGAAACTTTCTGTTCAAATAAAACCTAGTTGAGCTTGTAAATTCAGCCTCGAGACCAGTTGCTGTTCCTATTGTTGTTGCTATTAAATATTTATTATTTTACTGGCACTTCTTTTATTAGCGACAGAAGATGTAGTATGATGCAGCTGATGAATGTATCCAAGGTAAATTTCTCTCCCAAGGTAGACTAAAAGAGACTTTGACTTACCAGAAACTTGTTGCAGCATAAACTTCTCAAACTCTTGCCCTTGGCATTTTTTTGCTGCTGAAAAATGGGAACAAGTTGTGCTTTTTGCAGCAGCACGACTGCTTTTGAATAAAGGCCACAGTTTTTGACGATCTGCTGTTTCCACTGCTGACATAAAACTAGTTGAATTCTTAGGTACATTGTTTTTATTGTTTGATGATTAAGAATTCGTCCAGGGAAGAGATTAAACAAACCCGTTCTGTAGATGAAGGCGAAAAAATGTATCTTGCCATGTCTGTTGCTAAAAATTACACCAGTAGAACACTATAGAGGAAGATTAAAAGCAAACGTATTGTGAAAATTAATAAAATGAACATTTCTAAATTAAAGGTATAGAAGAAGTGAGAAAATTTTTCTAAAATCTTTCCAAATCCTTATTTAACCAAATCAAAACCCATTGAGATCATGACCTTTTTCATCAGGGTGACCTGGCCAAGAAAGGCAGCAGCACATGTCATAGAGGACAAGTGAAAAAAAAGAAAATAAAAACATTAAAATGCATAAAGAGGGAGCAATTTAACAAATAAAAAGCAGGAGTTATTCTTACGGTATAAATAATAGAATTTAAAACCAACAATTTAAGATTCAAAACACATGGACTGTTTGAAATATTTCCGTTGCTGGTTTCTTCAGTTCTGGCAGAAGAGTTTCAGTTAAACCAGTTCTGACGGTTCCAGTTCAGATCGGAGGTGTTTCCAGTCAGAGGGGGCAGAAAAACTGAAACCTTTCTTCAATGTTTCGGTTCAAACACGAAGAGCGGAGAAATATGAAATGTCATTTGATCGTAAGGCGTAATGGCTTTCAGTTCTCCGAAGAAAGGTGTATAAATAAGTAGGACCCAAGGCAATAAGATACTTGTAAACCAGAGTCATCCACCGTGTGTATCGCCTTACATTCAAGGAAAGCCTGCCAGCATTAGCATATAGTTCAGAGTGGCGGGCGAGGCGGCTACAACCAGTGATAAATCTCAGAGCACAGTGGTACACTGGTGTCAAGGGCTGTAGGCAGATGGTAAAAGCACACTTATACACAACGCCATCAATATGTATTGGTAGAAAAGTGGCTTACGAGCTCTGAGGGAAAACCATGACTTGTTTAAGTAAAAGAAACTGAGCTTCACTCTGACTTTGGAGATCGAATGTTTAAGATGAACTTTAAAAGAAAGCTCTGCATTAATAATCAATCCCAGGTTCTTGTAACTGGTGATTAGCTTGAGAATTTACCTTGGGCAGTTTTAATTAAAGGAGCTGTATCATGCAAACTCCACCCGTTTAGCCCTTAAATACATTTTGTTCTGTGCTTGGAGTTTCTAGGAGTGCAGAAAATTCACATTTAGTCTGTCTAGGTGATTTGTGCATATATTTATATTCTGTTTGGGTCATGTTCTTCAATCCGTTCAGTTTTTTCTATTCCCCATCGGGGGTGGGGTGTGAAATGCCTCATTTTCATTTAAAGAGGCGGCACCAAAATGAGTTGCACTCAGACACGCCTCAGAACAGGGGCCAAAGGGGGCCGTTATGAAAAAATAACGAGGAATTCAGACCAAAGCATTGCAGGTCCACTTTATATAAACCACAACTAAATGATTTCAAAGTGAAAAAGAACTGAAAAGTGTTGTATGTCCCCTTTTCTGAAGAAATAGATACATTTGCAAAAAGCATTATTTTGGGTTTTTTAAGGATTTAAGACCTGAAGGTTGCACCTGATGCACTGCATCAAAGGCGGTCTGTAGAAATTCATATGCCTGTGCGATTAAGTTGTGAACAGCAGTAAATTACAGAATCATCCACATAAAGATGATAGGAGACATTTGAAACTTGCACATAGATTAATATTGTAGATGAACTGGACTGGTCCTATGACTGAACTTTGAAGTACACCTATTTTAATCTCAAGAAAGGTGGAACTAACTCCAGCCATCTGAACATAACGTGTCCTACTTAAGTAATCTGCAAACCAACACACAGCTTGTGTGGAGATGCTATTAAAAAAATAAAATAATAATAATAATAATAATTACGGAGAAACTATGGTCCACAGTTTCAAATGCCTTGGATAGGTCAAAAAACAGAGCAACACAAAACTTTATTGAATCCAATTCCTCAAACACATTAATACTTTTAGGGTAGCATTGATATCCTGCTTCCTAAAACCTGACTAATGTCTATGATTTTGTTTGACTAAAAAAATTCCTTTATTTGCTCACACATTTTTCAGATACTTTTGCCAAGATGCATCATTTTGAGATAGACCTGTAATTATTCACCGTTGAGGGTTTGCCTCCTCTTAGCAGTGGAAGGACAAATGCAGATTTTCTAGTTTGTGTTGAGGCTTAGATTCAAAATGCATGTTAAAGGCTCAGTATTTAAGTCAGCAGCCAACTTTAGAAGACGTTGATCTAAACTATCAGTACCTGCTGATTATTATTATTTTTTTGGAGTCCAACTTTTTTGGTGCACTATGGACTTTAGACATAGGTCTACTCACAGGTTTAAAATGGAAAGCACAATCTACCAGGAGACATCTTAAAACAGTAGGTTCCTACTTTAAAACAGTTTTTAATCGCTGTTAGAGGAATCAAACAAGCACCTTGAGGTAATGAATAGTTTAATATAATAACTTAATGTTGCACATGTCTCAGCCAGGTTTACAGAATCTTTGACCCAAAAATTGAGCAGTCAACTAGACAACGTAGCACCAGGGGGGTTGACCTCACACCATATTGGGATCATTTAGATTTTTGGTGGTTTCTGATTAACAAAATTCAGCTTTAGCCTTCTTAATTAAGGAATCAATTTTGTTGCGGATGAAAGAGCTGAAGAAACATAATCCAGTCAGTTTCTATTTTTGCTTTTCCATGTCTGGGTCCCGCCATGATCTCCGCCTTTAAGGGGGTTTCCGATATCAGTGGAAAACCACTAAATGTATCCTTAATGTACTCAAAGCAACGTGTTTTAATAATTAGTTTCTAAGAAATAAAAGACATCTTAAAAAATCTTAATTGCTCTATGAAAATAGTCATGGAAGCAATGCAAGAATTTTTAATAGATACTTTAGAAAGTAAATATGTATAAACGACAAATAGATAAAATAAAATCTAAGGAAGACATTTTGTGACAAAGTGAAATGAGACACTGCAGTTAAACACATATCCATGTTTGTTTAGTTATTTTATTAGTTAGGTCAGAGGCTTTAGAGAATGTAGCCATTATGTCATGGCGTGGGAGTACATAAAATTGTATATTTATATCAAAGATACATGCATAAATAAAAAGTAATAAAAAAAAACCCAATAACCAGTAATAATATGGAGGGTAAAAACATCTGGCGGTGACTTTAACACCGGGGACTGAACGGGCCGCCCTCTCTCAGCCTGTGGGCCATCATGGCGCTCCTGACTGTGCGGGACGGGACTCTCCAGAGGAGGGACCGGGAGGGGGAGGAGCAGCAGCACCGAGCGATGACGCAGGATAGGAATGAGGGAGTGAATGTTCCGGGTCACAAACTGGACGGGAGAGGAAATTAACTCCGGGACAAAACGGCAACAACAACAACAACAAGAAGAAAGAAAAAAAAAAAACAAACAAGAACCGCACAACATAGTCGCAGAATGCCGCTCCCTGCTCCGCGGACATGTAGCGCGCTGTTTTTACGCCGAAAGTAGTTTTTTTTAATTATTATCATTGCGTTTTTTTTTCTCCGCTTTACCTCCAAAGCGGCGGAGGTCGAATTGAGAAAGAACCACAGGTGCCAAACTAGCGACTACAAAGCGAGCCAGCGACGGAGTTTCGGCGTCTACTTCGCGTGTGAGTCGCGCCTGAGGACTGTCCCGCTGCAGCAAACTGTTGCATCCCCCCCTTCTCTCTCTCTCTCTCTCCTCTTCCTCCCCCTTTTTCCTCCCCGCAGTTTATTTATCGCACGGATCCGGGATTTATCCTCTCCTCTCCCCCCCCACCACCACCCCTCCTCTGTCCTCCCCGCGATGTTTCACTGCATCCCCCTGTGGCGGTGCCGCCGTCACGTCGAGACGATCGATAAGCGCCACTGCTCTCTGCTCTACATCCCCGACGAGGTTTACCGCTACGGACGGAGTTTGGAGGAGCTGCTGCTGGATGCCAACCAACTCCGAGACTTGCCCAAGGTAGGCAGGGAGGGGGGGGGGGGGGGGGGGGGGGGCGGCTTTAAATGGCTGCTCGGGGCGTGCGGCGTGTGTTTAGTATTGATCAGAAACCAACGCGACCCGGCGGTCCTGAGAGGTCTGTCTGTGTCCACTGTCTGCGCGGAAGGGGTGATCCCGCGAGACCTCGGCGGGGACGTTAATTAGACGAGATCAGAGTCGTCCACCCCGCCGCAGGTTCACTGAAAGTATGAGGCAGGGAGAGGCCAACATTTTTTGTCTCTAGGAGCGTCCCAGATGTCAGCCGTACCACCTGACTGCAGAGCGCGGACTTCCTGTCTGATCTACGCGGATAAGAAGTATTTATCTAAGCCATTATCTTAATTGAGGAGGGTTGTGTGACACAAAGCCACGACCGGATGCATAAAACAGATTGTTTGACCTCCAAAAAAAAAAAAAAAAAAAAAGAAGAAGAAGAGAACCCGGATGCATTTAAAAGTCACAATACAACAACTGTCACTGTCATTTTTTTTATAAGCTTGACATTGTTCTGGTTGCACAATTCAAGCAAACACCTCTGTAGGGTTTTTTTTTTTTTTTTTTGTGTCAAGAATGAAGAATGTACTGGAACTCGTTAAAGGGACTGGTTGTCTGTTCAACACCCTGCCCCCAAAACCAAAAAAGCAAAAAAACAAAAAACAAAAAAAAACCTTCACCATTGTTCCTGCAAATTAAAAATCTGTAAAGCGTTTCATTGACCAGGGCTGTTTGAATCGTCCGCCCTGCTCACTGCCTGTCAGCTGGTTCAGTGAAGGCCCCTAGGTGATTCTGTGACAAATCTGTGACTTGTGTTTTACAAATTGCAAACAACAAATAATAATATTAATAATAACAATAACGCACCTAATATTATGTAGTTGTGGCTGTAAAAAAAAGAAAAAAAAGAAAGGTGGTCAGGTCATGTAAAGTGATTTAGCCCCAAGCCTCCCTCTCGTTAAGGTAGCGCTGTATTAAAACTACTATAAATTAAAGTTACGTATTTGTTTTACATTTTTCTGTAAATACTGTAAAACAATGCTAATTTTTCCCAAGGTTATCGTACTGAGAGACTCTTACAGTAACCCGGGTTGGGCGTTGTGGACTTTAAATTTTATCATGATGTATTGTGGTAAAGTTGTGATAACGAAAAAAAAGTGATGATAAAAGACTATTTACAGCGTCTTGCAGTCTATTTCAGGCAACTGAGTGGCTGTGACTGCATGTCAATTATTGCCCAACGAGCACTAACACTGTCCTTAAAGAAACGTAAAAAAAAACGTGAGGTATATTGAAACAAAATTTTAACTATGTTTCATCAGGGCGGTTTTATTACCAAAATACACACAGTAACTGCATTTATTTATATTTTTTAATTTATTACTAATTATTGTTGCTCTTCATAAACCAAGAGGGAAGAAAAAAGGAAAAATAACAATCCTGACAATACTTCTAGTTTTGGGGGTTTTCAGACACCGCTAGACGCTAGAACATGTCGTTGTCAGGATAAATCCAAGCGCTGATCATGATGAGATATTTTTTTTTTTTTTTTTTTTACGATTAACGATAAAACAATCCGATAAAGGCCCAGCCCTAATACTGACCCATGTCTAGTTGCTGTTTAACAGTGGGGCGTGGCATTCATGGGACAAGGTGGCATGCGACTAATGGTTATGGATGAAAATCTAGGAAATGACATCACATTTTGTTGATTAGTTCTGATTTCTCTTTTGCTTCCCACGGGGTGTTGAAATATCACCCGTCATTTTAGCAAAATCTGAAATGGTTGAAACTGGTCTGTCGGCATTTTTTACCTTTACGTTGCCACATTTTGTCCATTCCCACTTTCATTTAACACGGAGCATTTCATACCCATGTGAATAACAAGTTTTCTTGCTTGTTCATTGTTTGATAGTTTAGCAGATGAATGGTTAAAAATAAAATATTAAAGCCCTCGTATAATTGTTTCAGTAAAATTTATGTTACAGAGTTCAAGCTGCTTGTATAAATAACATTTAATCAGTAATATAAACTGACAGAAACACTGCCTCAGCTCTAACGTCTCCTGCCTTTATGAAAGGATCAGGTTTTATCAAACTGTCAACTTGATGTCCTTTCCGTCTCGTCTCATTAGGTCCTCAGAAGAAATAAAGATAAAGATAAAGAAAAGTAAATTTAAGGAAACAGCGCAGTAAATGCACATTTTCTTCACTACCCTGACACCGGGAGGGAATAATTGTCCACAGGCGCACACTTTCCAAACTGCATAAAGATAGTTCTCAGTCACAGGGATTCTATTTTAGTTTTGCAGAAACCACAAACAGGGACTGCCGACAACTTGGGGAAAGAGTTTTTTTCTTTTTTCTTTTTTGAAACGTTGGGTTACACAAGTCTGCTCATACGTGCATCAAGGTTTTAGAAACAAGGGCTTCAAGTCAGTGTTTGTTTCCGTTGTTTTTCCCTACTTTCCTGTTTTTTTTTTTTGTGTCGCTGCGTTTGTTTTCTTAAACTTCTCTGGGATATCTAAAGCTGTAGGAAACCTCGTCTGTTCGGCTCCTGTCTCCTCGCGGTCGGATTCTCTCTGATCGCTTTTCAGAGACCCCTTCACGGCTGGGGCCCGGATTGTTAGCTCTCTGCTCACTGAACACACACCAGCAACAGGTATTGGAACAGAAAGCGAAAGACGTTTTGTGTTTTTGTCGTCTCGTTCGGGCGGTTGGTTGTGTTTTCTGCTGAGGTCTTAGTGATCCGCTGACCTGAATGGTGACAATCTAGGGCCATGAGACCAATAACAGGGGAGAGACGCCCAGCTCTGTTGGGGTGGACGCTCGGCAGAGGGCGAGCAGTTTGTTTGTGCTCAGCAGGTGCGCTCCGACCGCGACAGGAAGCACTCACGTGACTCCTAGACAATTTAGTCACTTCGAAACTCAGTTTGCAAATATTCAAAGCATCCTCAGGGATCGGGGCTTGGATTATTTCCATGTCAACGAGATAAAGTTTTATCGTTCTCTCTGGAATGTAACCAAAGTCTTCAGGGCTTGCTGGCCGGACCCGTGCGGGTTCACGTCAAGAAGCTGCGGCCTCGTCCTGTTTTCCCTCCGCGGCGGTGTGGTCGTCGTGCCACTAACTCGATTATTGTATCAGCGGCGGTGCGAGGGCTGCCGTGACACAGCAGCGTGCTCCCAGTCAATCATTCCTACCAGCGGGCAGATGAAAACATGCACCGGGAGTTTTGATGGCGCAAAAGGCGTGCTTGCAATGTAACAAGACTGGGCAGGTTCAGCTGGAGCGGCTGGCCTCAATAGTTTTGCAAAGAGGAAGCCGAGGAGACGTGAACCTGCGGGTTTGTAGTGTTCAGTTGGCCCTCTTTTCTTTGATTGGCCTTTGTTGCTTTATGTGTTGTTATTGGCGTGGACGAGGCGGAGCAGCGTGGCAAGCGCTAACTTGTTCTTCTGAGGAAGTAGTAGTTGTTGTAGAAGGTGACCGGTAAACCTCTGTCAGCTGGGAAGTAGACAACCCCTGAATGAGCATCAGCGGACTGGCATCTAAGATCTATGAGCTGGTTTCCAGTTTAACTAAGCTTAAAAATGAAGACAGTTTCCTCCTTTTTCAGCTCAGGTGACACCCATAAGGCCGAGGGGTGTCTTTATCCCAGCTACAAAGCTGTTATGGCTCCCAGCTTTAAAAACCGTGACAAACTGATGCACGTTTACACCCAAGAATCCACCATTTTCAGTGCAAAGGTTTGATGGATCATGTTGTATATTTTATTAATGGCTGAATTTAATAGAACAAATTCAACTATGTTGGCTTGGAGAAGTTGAAAAAAATCTTTTAGACCATTTTTCTTAACCAATTAGGTTAATTCTTCACCAGAAGATTTGATCGTTGTAAAATAACGCAATGGTTGGACTTCCGATCTTCTCAACCATCGGGACTCTGACGACGCCGTCTTTAGATTGAGCGCAGAAATGTAAAGTGTGACGATCTGATGTCGCTTCAGGATTTCCGTACAGTGGTTCTTTCTCCGAGATGCTATCTGTTTAGCAAAGCGCACCAGTCGCTCGGACAGCAAGACGCCGCCACAGCATGACGCTGACACTTTCGGGCCCCGTGGATGGGATTGGATGACGCTCGGGCCCCGTGGATGGGATTGGATGACGCTCGCAGACTTCCCCTGTTTTCCTCGAACTGTACCGGTAGACATTACAGCCAAATAGTTTATTTCTAGTTTCATCAGACTGCAGGACACGCCTTCAAAAGTTATGGTCTTTATCCTTTTTTTTGTGTGCTCCTTTGGTCATTTCTTCTTCTTCGCTGAGCGGCCTTTCAGCCCAAGTGGGTACCGGCTTCAGCCAGCTTCTTCACAAGGCTAGATGTTAGGTCGATACTCAAGCTTCACACTAAATCATGTCCATTTCTTGAGTCACAGAGCCCGTCTGACCGGTGAACGGTATGCTGACTGGACACCAGTGGGGGGGTGATACTGGCAGATAATTGTACAGATAAGCTCGTGGAGGTCCCCCAGTTCTAATCCCGATGTCCTGGCAAATAGAAACGCTTTTGGTAACCCTAACTGACATGAAACCTGAAATATTTGTATCTTAAATAATGTCAGACAGTGAAGAAAAAAAGGTTTGTGTCTTTTTATATCGAGTGTATGTAAATATCTGGTTTCGGTTTGATAGTCATGAGTTGAAATACCAGCTAACAAGTCTGAAAAAGAATCTGAAGAAGTTCTTAGCAACTTACTTGGGTTTTAATTTCAAGAGTCATTAGTATCAATAGTTATTTTATTTGTTTAAACCATGCAAATATAAAATGTAAGAAATTACTTCTTTTTTTCGCTAATGTTCATATCCTATTTGCTTTTCTCTGAGTTCTGGGAAATCAGCTGTGGCCATCTCTAGCTGAAACTCTGTGGACGTACGCAGACGGTGCCGGTGAGATTAGAGTAGAACAACATCCGGTTCTTCAACAGGAAGCTGTGGGGGTTTATGGCCTGTATGAAGCGGTAAAGACAGAGCTGCTGCCAGTGCAGAGAGCAGGACGCCGGAGGTCAAAGTGACAGGCTGGATCTGGCGTGATCCGCAGGAAGAAGGGCCGCAAAGCCCCGGGCGCGCTCAGGATCTCTGCGCACTAACACAGCGAAATGTTTGTTTAGTCGACAAAACGTCAAACTGCGAGGTCTCTCAGTTTAAATGTCTGTCTTGTTTTGTTTTTGTCACAGAAATGAAATCAAGGGGCCCGATCTTTATGGAAATGACGCGTCTGCTCGCGCTCTTTACCAAACACACACACACACACACACACACACGGGCGAAAAAGGATGATTCAGGCGGCGTCTGGAGATCTTTAGACAAAGTTGCGTCTTCTTGACCGGGCCTGTTTTTGTTTTTTTTCTGTCTCTGTCGTTCACGGGTGATCGTTCGGGGCGGGGTGCTGGTGACACCAACGGGAAGAACAGGTTTGCTGACTGGCCTCATAAAGCCTGACGCTGCTTTTCAAGCCAACAGCTGATAAGAGCGGAGAGGCCCGTCAAGCACGGCTCTTTGTTATTCCCCGTTATCGTTCTCAGCCCCCGTAGAGAAAGAACCGCTGCTGGTGGCGTGTTTTATCTGTTTTCTGAAGCGGTCCTATGGATCTATGGAATTAGATCCTATGGATCTAATTTATCCGTCATAATCTGGTTCAGTGGTCTGGAACGGGTTTCAGTAACGGGAGACAAACACCAGCGCGTCCCTTGTCGTCAGAAGAACCGGTTTGGGGCATTTGTTTTTAAGGAGACAGAAAAGTGAAATTAAAGCAGTTAGAGCCTAAACGCCTGATCAAACATGGCGTACAGGTTTGTTTGCGCGATGAAATGATGGATTAGAGGCTGCTTAAACTGTCTTAAGATGCTGGAACGCGTTCCGCTGCGGGGCGAAGTTTGACTTTTGGACTCCTGGCTTCATTTATTGTTGCCCACGTGATCATTTCTGGATCTGAATCTGGTTCAGACCTCTTGAAGAATCCCAGTGGCAGACGTTTAGAGGTGGTTGACACCAAGATCGTTTCTCCTGGTGACTTTAGCTTGACCTTTTAGCTCTCTTCTATGGATAAAGTTTCCAGGTTCAGCTGTGAGGCGTCAGTGTTAAAAAAGTTAGGCATTTAGAGCAATGATTAAGTTGCTGAGAATCAGACACAAGCTGGCACGAAAACCTTAAGGGAAAAATTACCACAATTTCTTAATATCACAGTATTCACACCAAATACAACATGAGCTGTTGGCTTTGATTTACCACAGAAAAGCATCAATTATTCCTCCTGTTGCTAGAATCATTTATTGGTTATTACAGTCGTATTATAACATCAACGTATTCCTTTGATACATGGCCATATGCAAAGATAAAGAATAAACTCTTAAATTATGTAGCAGTTATTGAGCAAAGTATTATTCATTTTAATCATTCAGTTTTTTTTGTAGCTTAGCGCTCGTCTGACAACTTTATAGTAGGGCTAGGCAACAAATCTGTTTCATTGAGTAATTAAAATTTGCAGACTATGAAGATTTAATTTTTTGGAAAATCAAGTTTTTTTTATAATTAATGAATTCATTTATTTATTTTTTGCCAATACACTCTGCTGGACTTGCATGAAACTTTGCAACGTATCAGGCCCGAAAGGGGAAATAGTTTTGGTAAGAGCATAAAATGTTGAATATATAAGAAAATATGTTGTTGAAATACTTTAAAGAGGAGCCACTTTAATCTTGTTTTAAGATTGATTTTTGCTTAATTTTTAAAGTTAGTTTGAAGTGACACAAGGCCTGCCCTTAGAGGTATACTCAAAACTGGCTCGTTGTGTAGAACCACTGGCAGCAAACATGTCGTTTTGTCATCGTTTTCAACGGCAGGGCCGGCCGTCTTTGTCTTACAAGCATGTCTCACAGCTTGTGTTTAGTTGCACTTTGAATTCAGGTCAACTCCCTAAGATGATTGAAAAAAAAAAACAAGTTTTTCAAAATAATTTGTGTAATTTTTTGTCATAAAACGAGAGGAAGGGATTTGGTTTAATAAAATCTGAGATTTTATCTTTAAGCTATATCACTCTGGCCTACTTGATATTGGCCTGATAATAATCAGTCGAGCTTTCTGCTGTGGTAGGCCTGCTTAACACACGTGCCGCTCATAGCTTGGGTTTCTGAGCACCGATATTTTATTTAGTGTTCTCGCCTCGGCTCTGTGTTTTTTTTTCTTTTCTTTTCTTTTTTCTTTTTTTTTTTACCACCAGGGAAATATATCACAAATTCTGTAATTGGAAAGTGAAGGAGCCTTTTTTTCCCCCACCCAGCTGACTGGCAGTGTGCAGCAACATGTAGCAGGCCTTATTATTATTCAACGCATCGGGTGTTGAAGCCTAACTGCGTGCCAGCCTGGCGATAGCGAACCAAAAGGGGAACAGCTGTCTAGTTTCCTCCTTCCTAAAACTGCTCATCTTTACAGGTCTGAAGCATTCAGCTGAAGCTTTTTAAAAATCCGCACACCTCCCCGCCCCAGAAAGCATTCAGGGTGTTGTAAAAGTAGAACAAGTTAGTGCATGAAACGAGGGAAGCTTTTTCAAAGAAAATAGAGACTTACAGCTGAGCGGAGCACAGAACGTGTTACAAACTATGAGGCCGAATTTAAGGACGAGCAAGGTCCGCAAATGAAACAGCAGGTTTCACAGACAGGTCCTCGTGGGTTCATACTTACGAAGCTGAGAAAATACAAAGCCCCAAGGGGAAGCTCACAAGTTCTTCATTTCCTGCCAATATAGCTATAAAGGCGACCCAAAGCTGTATTGTTAGCTACCTGCGGCAGTGCCGTGCACGGCAGTTTCTGTCTGTTCTTGTCAACCTTTAAAAAGAACAAAAAAAAAATTATTCAGGCCTTTAAAGCCAGATCTGTATCTCTTGAGCTGATAATTATATCAGCAGGTTCTGCTTCGGTTGTTCAGACTTACGAAAACTGAACGGGAGGCTCAAAAGCCGTGGATTAAAAGCTTAAAGGGAGAACTCGTACTTCTTTGTAGCATCTGATGCGAACAATGAGGGGAAAAAGCTGTTGTGATGCCAGACCTCAGGTCCCCAGGTCCTTTCTGTTGATCTTTTTTTGTTTATTTGATTGATTTTCCTCTTTCTTCCATTAGGATTGTAGCACAGAAAAGGAAAACAAATAGTTATTTGATGAAGAATCTAGTACAAAGTGTAGGAAATACAAGAATAAACCATTTATGCATAAAAGCATTCAAATTAAAATCAATTAAACGTTCACTCAGAAAAGTGCAGAAAATTACATGCAGCTGGTTTGTGTATTTATGCACCGAAAGAAGTGAACAGAAACAAATCTGGCTTCTTATTGGTTGACCTGCTGGCGCAGAATGTCTCATTTGCCTTCGTGTTCTTAATCTTACCGTTGTGGCAAAAAAACATAAAAAACGATTAAAAAAGTAAATAAAAAAAAATTTAAAAAAGAGGAAAAACTGAATAATTCTGATTCTGGATATATATATTTTCATTAATTAAAACTATTTTCTGACCTTATTTTTTTCTAATGCACAAAACGAAGCTGATTTATTACAATAAGTATCGGACTTCCCTCAGTGCAGAGTAGGAAAGCGTAGCTGTAATATTTCAGCTGTAGACGCTATCTGGTGAGGCAGCAAAAACAATCTAAATACAAGGAAACTGTATCCAGCAGTTGTACAAAATAAGACCCCAGTGAACTGGACATAAAAACCCCTCTTTAAACCTCTCTTTTTAATCAATTTTCCAAAATAAAATTTGATAAACACAGTATACAGATGTTCAGTATGATGCCTGAGACTTTTTTTTCTAGTGTTTTTTCCACCTTAAAATAGTCTTCATATTGTGTTTCTACTGACTTTCTTCTTTTTCTCTAAATGAGAAGCATGAATGAAGTGGTACAGAAATGGTTTCAGGACAGCCTTATACTGACATCTCTGAAATCAAAGGATCCAAAATCCATTTTTAGATTTAAAAATGTAATCTAATCTAATATGCTGCCTAAAATGTAGGGAGCGGTGTTAACCTAGGGATTATAGATTGTGAATCTAAGTAGATATATTTATCTTTCTTTTCATAGATGATAAACTTTATATTCTCATGTTTTTTTTTCTTCGTCAAAATAAAAAGGGGGGTAACTATAAAAACAATGCCCCCCTATAACATTCATTTGTTCTGTTTGATAACATGAAATGTTAATTTTATTTGTGAAATCAATCAATCAAATCAAAAGCCTTATAATTAATAGTGCTTTGTATTGTCGTATTTATCGTTGCCGTTATAAACAGTAATCATTGGTCCATGATGTCCAGAGTGAAGTGTGCTGCTTACAACGGGCTTCCTCATGAAATGTTTCACTGAAAATATGCTGTTTGTTTTTTCCAGCCATTGTTCCAGCTGTTGAAACTTCGGAAACTCACCATAAGCGACAATGAAATCGCGGTTCTTCCGTCAGAAATCGGCAACTTGAGGGAGCTGGTCGAACTGGATCTTTCTCGAAACGGTAAGAAGAAACAAGCCCCCTGTGCGGATTATTCTAGTTTACCAAAGTAAACTAGAATAATCTGCACATACAGCTGTGTTTCCCTGCTTTTTTTTTTTTTCTCTTTTTGCCTGAACATTCTGCATTGAGCAACAGTGCAGAAATCAGCGAATGAATCAACTTTGACAGGTTTACTCCTCGTTCGTGAAGCTGATGTAACCGCGGAGCATGAAAACAGAGTGGTTTCCATTAGCACGAAGCTGCGTGTCTGTGTTGAAGTTAGGGTGAAGAACCACACTCAGAGAGGCAACAGAACTCACATTTCTGCTTTTTAAAATTATTTTCTGGGTTTAAGTTCAAAAATAGTTTTCATTTTTAATATATATTGGTTTGGGATCGGCTTAAAGAAACCTTTCAGTGAAATGTTGATGTGCAAAATAATGAATACTTGAACTCTTTCACCTTTTTCCGTCTTGAAGCTACACACCTCGATGTGTTTTGACAAGATTTAATCTGACAGACCAGCGTACTGCACATGTTGAAGTAGACAAAAACAGATTCATGCTTTATAAATGCTCACAAAGGAAACTCTGAAAGCTGTGACGTGCATTTCTATTTAACGCTAATTGCTCTGATAAGTCTAAGTAAAAGCTAGTCCAACCATCCAGTCATCAGAGGTCACCTAATGAGGGAGAAGAGCGTAACTGTGAGTAATTCAATCCAAGTGAGAAACAGCACCTACAAGTCCCAGGAACCCAGCAGACAGGCCAGGGATCAAGTTGTGGGGAGATTTGAAGCAGAGTTTGGTTCTTAAAACAGTATTTCACAGGGAACTGTTCAATTTATGATCCAAAAGGTATGAAACAAGTGCAAACCTACCAAGACACGGCTGTCTGCTTGGAGGTTTCAGACGTACTCAGGTCTTTAAATGTCCCAGTCAAAGTTCGGGAACAGGTTCAAAGAAGAATCTGTGGCTGGAGTAATGGTTAAGTCTGAGTTAATTTTTCAAAGAACAGGGAAAGGAAGTATGTAGATTTGCTGAGCTGCTTCACTCATACAGACTTGCAGCTTTAATTGCAGCAACAAGGTCGATGGCTGTAGAAAAGAGGATGCAACGCACAATCTTCCAAAATAAAATCCCCCCAAAAAAATCCCTAAAAGTTTTCATTTTTTATGTGTAGGGCTGTCACGATACAAAAATGTCAAACTCTCAATACTAAGAAAAACCCACTTGATACCCTTTTGCAAAACTGTGTCAACGTGTCTTTGGAGGGGCCGGTTTATTTCTGGTTAGGAGCAAAACAAATGATTAATTACAGTACGCCAAACCTAACTAACTTCCTTTATGAGGGCAAACCCAACGAGTAGGGGACAATTCAGCCCTGGTTTAGAGAAATCCATACTTTAAGTCTCACTTCCCTGTTAGCAAAACAGAAGTTAAGATCGTACTTGGTAAAAGGGTTATTATCCTTTATGATTCAGTCAGCAGTTATTCTGTTGTATTGCCGTATTTTTTGGACCATAAGGTGCAGTGGATTATTAGGCACACCGTGAATTAACGTGACTCTGTGTGTCCTCCTCCCCCTGCTGGACGAGCGGCTAGCAGGGGGAGGAGAGGCCGTCAGTGCAGCGCTGCGGTCGAAAGTGCAACAATTTGGGCAAATGTGAACGAGTCATTCACTTTTGATGCAAATTTTTATTTTTGAATAATACATGTATTTGGTATCCATTACTTACCTGACTCCGCCAGATAGATTTGCTCCAGTTTTTTAATTAGGGCAAAATTATTACAGAAAAGTTAAATTCCTGCAATTGAAAATGCAAAGTACAACACAAAGTATTAATCTTTTTATAAACACACTTTTGACATTCTCTTTAATTTGGTAACATCTACCCAATGCCATGTGATTACTCAAATGCAGACTTTGGTGCATTAAAATCATCTTTAAGTTCAAAATTAATATTAAAAAATTGAATATATAAAAATTATTATAATTTATTAAAATTAAATAGAATATTAAAATTGGCTAATTACAGCAAATGTTTTCAAAGAACAACTGACCCAAATACTGTTCTTACACTGCTACACCAAACAGAGTAAAGTTTATCATTGTTAAAGAGGGAAGGTAAAATCTGCTGGAGGTTTTTCCTTCCCGTTAAAGGGGAGTTTTTCTTTCCACTGTCGCTTCATGCTTGTTCAGTATGAGGGATTGCTGCAGAACCATGGACAATGCAGACGACTGTCCCTGTGAATGCTACTTGTGGGGACTTTGATGCAATCTACTCGGTTCTCTTATATGGGAAATTTTTGACCAATCTGTATAATCTGATTGAATTTGACTTTCGAAAGTGCCTTGAGATGACGTGTTTCTTGAATTGGCGCTATATAAATAAAATTAAGTTGAATAGATAATTAAATAGTCAAATTAATTATTCAAAATAGTTTGCAAACTGGATGATCATCTTTTAATTCAACAAATGAGCAAAACCCGTTTTTTATTTTTATTTCAGATCTACAATGATTTACACATTCATTTCCTACAAAAAATCAGACTAATTTATTTAATTAAAATTATCATATTTTGTAGAGCAGGTAACAAAAAAAATTAAGTTTCTTTGACTTGACAATTTTGGCACATGTACCTAAAAGTTTGGAAACTCCTGCATTACAGGGTTTCATCGAGAAATTTGGTCATGGAGGAGATACGGCAGAACATTCCCGAAGAAGAAAGAAGTCCTGGAAATGTTCTTTGCTCATTTTCTATCGTCTGCGTTTTATCTCTCGTTGTTACTTTATCTATTTTTTTTATCTGTCTGTCTCCGTGTTTTTCTTATTTATCCATCTTCCTGTCGCTCTCTTTATCTGTTTCTGTCTCTCCCCACCTTTCGGTCTTTATCTGCTGCATCTTTCCCTGCATCATGCATCATGGATGTATTTACTTATTATACAGCCACGGGGAGTATTTCCAGATGTCAGAGGGTGGAATAAAAACCATGCTGTGGGGATTCTTCCGGCTAATTAGGGTGATGGGCGTCGTTGGGTGTAAATATGATCCTATCCTGGATAAGAATAAAGCTTCAATAGACGGTGAGATGAATGTGTGACGTCTTTGTGTCCAAAATGGCTAAGAATTGGTGAATTTTTAATCATCCGCATTACGAGAGTTGAGTAAAACATTTAATGGGAGAACCCTGTGTACATCTAGAGCAAAGTTAGAAATCTTAAATGAACTGCAGCGATCATCACTTTGTCAGGCAGCGCTGCTGCAGCGGCAGCTCGGGTCTGTGACCCACAGATGTGTCCCTTAGACCACCTGACTGACCTGAGAGGACCATTTTAGGGTCTTCAGTGCATTTTCTCTTATTCCCTCAAGTCTTTCCGTCTTTGTAAAAGGTATGTCCATTATTCAGGCGTTAACGGCAGCCCCGCCTGTTTCTGTTTGTTATGGATGTTTTGTTTGTGTGTGCTTTATGAATGAAAAAAGGAAGGAAGGAAGGATGATGATGTGTATTTGCTTGGCCAAAAAAATGTCCAGGACGGTTCTGTGGACTCGCAAGGAAATGAGTGAATGTGTGTGCTGACTATTGTTGCCCATCTTCAACGCAGGTCCATTTAAAGGCCTCGTCTCCCTGGTGTATCCCACGTTGACCCCATGACTTTGGTTAATTTTTAAATTCGACGTGTGTTAAATCGTTTAGAAATGTTTGCATTTTTTTTTTTTAATTGACTCCACACATCCCTTGTTTGAACACAGCGCTGTATAGCCTCACTACACCATTATCTTACACATTATGTGACTAATGTAAACATTTGCTTTGTCTTTCAATCAGATGTTCAAGAAATCCCAGAGAGCATTTCGTACTGCAGAGCCCTCCAAGTGGCAGATTTCAGTGGAAATCCATTACTGAGGTAATTAACAGACATTTTTCCCAGAATACTCTAGGGCTCAGTCAATTTAACGACGGTTTCAATGATTTTTTTTTTTTCTAAGATAATGAAGCTTTGTTGCCTTTTTCAAAGCTTTTAACTCCCTTTGCTGTTCTGTTTACTGTCGGAGACGTTTGAGCTTCTAACAGTCTGCAGATTGGTTTCTGTTTTTAGCTGCGATCAGGTCCAATTTACACCTCGGCGTGAGCAGCGCCACATGCCTGTACAGTGCTGTGTTTGGGAAGCTGCAGCGGCTGGAAGCGAAAGTCATTGCAATTCAATAGTTTACACATTTAAAACCTCATCAGCCCTTTTCCGCAGTAGTAACCCAATTTCAACCCTTTGTGCACTGCTTGTTTTCTAGCTGTGGTTCAAGTTGTGGTTCAACCCTGGGTTCGTTGTGATGTGAAGTCAATCATGTCCATCTTAAATGGACATAAAAACAGGTTCAGTGCGTAGAAAGAAATTCATTATAAGAACTTAATAGGATTCTACTGGCGAATAACAAATTCAAGGTTTGTTTGAGGTCTGACCTGCTTATTCTTGACAGTGTTTCTTCTTCTTGTGTTTTGTCCTCATGGACAATAAATGTTTTAGATCCAACAGAAAATGACGGAATATTAAATTATTTTTTTGCTTAGATTGTGGTTAATGTATCTGTTTATTTTTCTTATCAGTTTAGTTTTTTTATTATTTAGAGAAGTAAATAAACATAAATATTCTGACATCTTATGTCCAATTTCTGTTAATAACTCCTAATGACCACCTTCTGGTAGGTAGTTATTGTGGTGACAAAAATCACATTTTGTTACAGGAGCCTATGAGCAGATTTCCTGAAATCACGTGTTGTCAAAGCAGGAACAAAATGTTCCCAAAGCGGGTACAAATCATTGTATGGTTGTTAGCAGAGGTGGGTTGAGTAGCCAAAAATTGTACTCAAGTAAGACTAGCTCTATTCCAACATATTTTTACTCAAGTAAAATTAAAAAGTAGTCAGCCGAGAAATTACTCAAGTAAGAGTAAAAAAAAGTATTCAGTAAGAAGGCTACTCAGGTACCGAGTAACTAATCATAACAGCTGATGATTTAATATCTAAGAATGATGTAATCGGATAGACAAAAATATAAGGTTATTTGCAAATTCTAGTATTTTAAAGACAAAACTGAAAAATATACAAAGAATAAAATAATTAAAACAACTAATTAATGCAGAAGAAACCCTTTTCTAAGTATTTTTCAACATTAAACTTGAAAGCAACACTTGCAGCAGTTAAAGTATATTAAGTATGTTGGAACAGTGAAAAGTACGTCCAATGACAATATCTACTGTTTACTGTACGTTTATTCGACTTCCAAATGGCTCAATGAGCTCAGCAGATAGAAAATAACTTTAAAACAACAAGGCTTGTGTACAAATAAGAAGTTTCACTTTAACATAAACTCTAGGTTTTTGTCGTTGGTGCATTTTGGTTAAAACAAGTTTGTTCTTTATTCGTGAAGTTACTCACAGCAGGTAGAGTAGCCACACTGCAAAAACAGAACCAAAAATAAGTAATAATTTCTTAAATTGAGTGCATTTGTCCTTTGTTTGAGCTGGTAAATAAGATGATCTGCCAATGGAATAAGATTTTTGCACTTAAAATAGGAACAACTCATCTCCATCATCTTATTTCAAGTGCAGGATGTCTAATTATCTTATTTTAGGGGTCAAAATACTCATTCCATTGGCAGATAATATTATTTACCTGCTCAAATCTACAAAAACACAAATTTTAAGAGCATTTCCCTTATTTTTAGATCTGTTTTTGCAGTGCAGAAATGTTACTTGAGAGTAGCGATACTTGAGTAATAACATAACTCAAGCAAAAAGTACAGTGCAGAAAAGCTACTCCTAAAAGTATTAGCATAATTATTTAAAAAAAAAAGCGATCTAAACAGCTATAAATTGTAGATGATTGCGGTTGCTCTTAAAAAGCAAAGCAGTTAGTAACGGTATCCTTACTGAACAACAGCAGAAGCAAACTGATGCATTCATTTTCTAACCAATCCGCCCAACTTATACGGCATGTTCTCTTGTCTTTCCTATCTTGAGGAGAGGCAAAGCGAACCCTGTGTGTCATGTCATTTTCATACCCCGGGGAAAAGGGGGGGGGGGGGTCATTTGGATTATTTATTTAGATTTCTTGGAATCTAGTTATTAAAAAGAATATTTTCAGGTACCATTACTAGTGGTAACCTGCATTTTTGTAAAAACTGCTATATTATCCTAATGTGGGATCTCCTCCCCACCTTCTAAATAGTTAAAGGTTGAATTCTTCTATTATTGTTTCTTTTTTCCTGTGTTAAATGACGCTACAGTAATAAAAAATGGATTTAGTGTAAGGCTTCTTACCCGAAGCGGTGTTACTCGTGTATTAGTTGTATCTAAGCCACTCAACGTTACTGAAGCAAGTTCAGGATGACCCATCGACTGATAAATGTTAATCTAATAGTCATCATCTGCAATGTTGAATAATGTTTGTGTCTGTAAATGTATTTGGCTTCTAAAATTCTGCTGTCTTTCTCTCTTGTTCACCCCCCCCCCCCCCCACACCCCCAGGTTACCTGAAAGCTTTGCGCAGCTTCAGCATCTAGCATGTCTGTCCATCAATGATATTACACTGCAGAGTCTTCCGGAAAACATTGGAAAGTAAGGAGATGCACTTAAAAGCTTTTGAATTACTGCGATGTCAATTATTTTATACAGAGCAATGATGTTCACTTCATTTGAGCTTTTGCTAATTGAACCCAACAAGTATGTGCGTGTTTATTTAGAAAACTTTGCTGAAATCGTAACTTTACATTTCCAGGGTGTGCTTTCTAATAAAGCTTCACCGCCAAAAGGACTAAAAACAAAAAAACAAAAACATAGCAGCCCTTCTCTTTGTGAGTAATTCTCTGTGGGCTCTGGAACAAGCCATGCCTACAATAGTTTCTGTTCTTTTAAATCCACTGGACTTTAAATCTCCCACACATTCTTGTTTTCCCTTCAGAAGGAAAAAAAAAAACATAACTATGTTGTTTCCAGATTATAACTAAACAGTAAATGATGCCAGAAACGGGGCCAGACACGGCATGGCTACTGTCTTTTATGTCTTCATTTCTTCCCCAAAAGAACCACATTAGTGCTTCCGCAGACATTAGTCACTGTCCGTTATTGGGCCGCTTTGTCTTTGTTCATAGATAGTGCCAGCAGTGAATGACGTGGCTGCCAATATTCATGCTCCGTAAGCTCTCCTTTATTGTGGAGTTTAGCTGTAAGTGAATTTAATAACAATGCTATGTGTTTTTGGATCCAGAGGCCACATGGGGATGATTTTGAAAGAGGTTAGGAATGCAGGGATAAATTGGATTTGAACCTTACAGAGAAAGGCAGTTAATGAGGAAACATACAGTGCCAGTCCAGAGTCAATATGCACTCATCTCCAGGGTGAATGTCGTGTTTTGGGGTTATAATGATGCATTTGATGGTTTTTTTTTTTTTTTTTTTTTTTACTTGGATCGCTTTGGTTATACAACAAAAAATGCAATAAATAAAAACAATAGCTTGGCACAAAGGTTTGCATTTATTGTAGACTTTCTCTAAGCCAAACACGGTCAAAATATAAATACAGACTCCAATATATGTACAGATTCTCAATTATATTCGGTTTAAATTCCCATAGCGAGAAATCACATTCCTTTAGTAGCAGTCAAGACGCTTCTGGTTTAATTCTGGCTGCATATTTGACCGTTCTCATGAAAAAAATGGTGGAGCTCTTTTCATTTGGTTGGTTTCAAGCCAAGATTCTATAAATTGTTAATAGGGTGAACTCTTTGAAGGGGCAGAGCTTAGTGACGATACATTCTTGGGTCTGTGTTTGTGATTGGTTAGAAGGATATGATACCTGTAATATTAATCTACATGGCTAGACTGGGAAAGGAAGGAAGACTTTTGAACTCTTTATTGTCCCTTTTGTTTACATCATCGATATACGTCTATCGATCGATATATATTGTTATTGAATATCGTCCAGCCCTAAATATCATCTAGCTTTTGATCAGAGGTCACAGACATTTTGCAATGCACTGGCACCACCGTCAGGGAAAAGGACCCTCAGCATGGTGCTATCACCACCATGCTTTACAATTGGTACCATACTCTTAGCTTTTAAAAAATTCACATTCAGTCCTTCAAATTTTCTTATTGTTACTGTGGCCAGAAATATCAGTCTTTCTCTCACCTGACTGTAAAACGCATCCTCAGAAGAAGTTTGTTTGGCCATGAGTGCAGCTGCAAATCTCAGTCAAGCTTGAATTTATCTATTTTGGTCCATGGTTGATGTTGATCTATCTTTACTCTAGATACTGCCAGTGTCAAATTTTACACAGTTTGGTCTTCCAATCTGACAGTGATCCCAAAGACTCATTGTAATGTTTTTATTTATTTATAAATCTGGTTACTATTAAGATCTGGAATGGCTTTGATGTCAGCCATATTCATAAATGAGATATGCTTTACAAGCCCGAGCCATGCCAAGAAACCAACCAATTTAAAGGAACTGTACCACTACTGACATGACAAGTGGCCAAATGTCCAGCCAGAATTAAAGCATAAGCTGTTAATGGATGCAGAAATATGTGGTTTCCAGAGATGAGATTTATTGTTCTTTGGAGGTAGCACAATCTCTAATTCCAAATCCAGTCATATCCAGGAGCTCTGCAAAAGTCTGACTTATTTTTATTTGTAAGTATGGGGTAATTTATTTGATCTACGAAATAATCACTGGGAGGAATGATAATTCAGACTTAAACATCCCACCAATACATATTCTAATGGTGCTATATCTTAAATTTTAATTACTTTATTAACTTAAATTTGTGATTTTTATCTGGCAAATATTGCACTTTGCCTTGTTGTATTTCGTCATCAAAAAGTGCATCTAGATGCTGCAGCATTTTCTATGGATCAGTCATTTGTGGTTTGTTGCTAGGCAATCCCTTCAGATTAATTGTGTCACGCTGTCCCTTTTAGGCCGTGTTCACATGACGATCCATTGAAAACACAGTTTTTTTCTCCCGTTTCTGTTTACACGTTCACACAACAATGTTCAAATTATAATCTCTGCTTACACGGCAGTAGAAACGTGGAAACAGTGTAATTCCCACACAGAGCCACTGGTGGTGCTATGTTCTTTGAAACTCAAAATCTGCATGCGTACTGCCTAAAAACTGCCACAAGTAATAAATGCTTGAGGTGGCAAAGAATAAAGGTTTCCTATAGACCGATAACGATGTCCAACTTCACAAGAGTCAGCAGCTAAAACAGTTCTCTACTATCCACCATCCTTTTCTTCTTCTGTGTTTTTTTTTTTTTAATTGTTGGCTGCTGTAATGTTGTTGTGCCTGTGTGCATTAATTTCTATTGATTTCTGACATACGGCGTATGAGCCTATGATTCCCTGTAAGAAAAATCAAGTTTTTCCTGTTTACGAGACAACAGAAACCAGGACATTTTCGAAACATTGTACCCTGGAACCCGTTTTTCAAATTGTTCCGATGTCAGAGAAAACATTCGGCGTTGTCACGTAAATAAAGAGCGCAAACACAGCCACACTGTTCTGTTTTCACCAGAAAATGTTGTCGTGTTAGCATGTCACATACGCACCACACGTGTAGTCTGCTACACTCCTCCCCTTGTGCCTGTTCTCCATGTCACTCAGTGATATAGCTCATAAAAACTTATTTATGTGCATTAAAAAGAAAGGGTCTTCGTCTCAGTTCTCATCATTGGTCTTAAAAAGCCAGTCAGTAGATTTTTATCCTTTCTTAAATGTCACAAGTCTGTTGGTTTTGCTGGAGCGGGATGTGTGTGTGTACATATGAGTCTCTATGTGTAATGTTGACCGTGTGGATTAGAACTTTAAAGGGTATGTAAAAGCACAATCCTGCCCCCAGAAAAATATGAAAACTTTAATTTTGGGAAAGCTGGAGCTAGCTCAGTCGGCCATATTGAATCCAGGAGAGTGAGCAGAGTGATGCTGGACGTTACGCCACAGTTCGGTCTCTTAGAGGCGGGGGATTTTCACTCTTTTTCTCTGGAAGTTGAGGGAGTGAGTGGAGCCCGGTGGGCCAGAGCCTTATCAGTTTGAGCCATCGCTGACTCAACAATGCCTGATAGGTGGTGCTGCCGAAGCAGTGGAGGACAGGATGGGTCCAGTTATTTATTATCATATTTATTTCCCACTTCGTAATCTAGAACGGGATCACCGACAGTTTTGCGCATCATGATTCATTTGTGGAAACAAAGTGTGGTGGATCTCCCCTCTGCTCTCTTTGCTCTGACTGCAGGTGGGTTTCAGGACGAGGCAGCAGCAGTCTGCCTGTGCAACAGCGCATTGGGAAGTAGGAAGGGGCTCATGGTAGCATCGCTGCTGCCTCAAGACCGTAATCGCAGAACACAAAGTCATCAATAACAGAAAAAAGTTGCTTTTTTGAAGAAAAAATGTCACTAGAGGGCAACAGTGCTTGCTACAGGGGCACAAGACAGAGCTGCTTTATTTTTTAGGCTTTTATACCCCACAGCGGCCAAGCTACTCACGTCAAATTCTCCTTTTGACGTCACGAAAACTTTTGAACCTATAGCAATACTGATTCACAATGCAATACAAGGCACCTGTTGAACCTTAGGAGGGCGCCACACTGACAGTTTTAGACACTAAAGCAGGATTTTAACAAATCTGCAGTAATTTGCCCGAGTAATGACCGTGTATGTACTATAAGACAACCGTGTTCACAGTTAAGGGAAAAGTTGATTTGGGGATGAGTTACCCTTTAAGTTGAAACTGTTTACCCAGTTCTTGTTTAAAAAATGTTGAAGCTGCATGTTGGGAAAAGAACAATAAAACACATAATTGGAAACTTGAATTTAATATGTCATTCATGTTGATGACAAAGGAATGTAAATTGCTGAGTGGCACTGTATGCTTCGTGATGATTTAATAAGAGGATTGCTAACTTCAGTGATTGCACCCCTGGCTTGTTGACTTCATATTTATCTCCTAGAAGGAATATTTTTGGTTTACTGTTCAGGTGTTGCTATGAATAAGTCCCATATATGGATGGCTTGAGATAAAAATGAGAGCGCTGTTCATGCTTTCATCCTTCAGTATTATTTTGTGTCATGCACAGCATCGCGTTCAGCGGCTTAAAACGGGGATAAAAAAACCCAACTCTAAAATGGTTTCACCAAACTAGGTGGGGATTTGGTGTTTTATTTATTTATTTATTTGGGATTACGCATTGCACTTAGAAAGACCCATTTGTGGATTTTTTTTGGGAATCCATACACTTTGAAGCGACATGGTAATCTTGCACATAAACAACTACTTTCAGATAAATATGTTTTCTGCCTTGAAATCAGTAATGGAAAGGACTAAACTGCAGCAACTTTGCACAAATGGTCTCGCTCCTCTGCCTTGTAGGAACTGCCTGTTCCCCCTACATACCTTGTGTTTATCTTTCATAATGCATTGACAGGAATGCCTGCTCTCCATCAAGGGGAGAAGCTAATGAAAAGCAGAACACAGTTGGCGTAAAAGGCTTACAGGTTTTCAGAATAGATAAGATAAATGGACGAGGGGTTAAAAGCCACAAGCAGTTTATCTCTGAGTTGGAAGTTTTTTATTTATATATTTTCCCCCCTGACAAGAAATCTGTTTGGTACCTCAGCGAGCCGCTGTGGCCAGAACAAATAATAATAAAAAAAAAAAAACGAGAAGAGAAGCACGATTAATTGTCTCTTGCATTTCATGCAGTCTCAGCTGAGGGTCACCCTGATTTTATGTGGTTTCATTTAGGGTGAACTTACTCAGCCTGCATAACAAACATTTATTTAGTGAATATAAGGGTGGAACAGGGGTGCAGTTGGTACCACTGTTGCAACAAGAAGGTCCTGGGTTTGAATCCCAGGCTGGGGTCTTTCTGCACGTTCTCCCTGTGCATGCATGAGTTCTCTTCAGGTACTCTGGCTGCCCCCCCAAAGTCCACCCCCCCCTAGGTTAATTGGTCTCTCTAAATTGCGCTTAGGTGTGAGTGTGTCTCTGTTGCCCTGTGATTGGTTGGCGACCTGTCCAGGCTAAATCCCGCCTCTCACCCAGTGACCACTGGGGATGGATGTTAACTATGACTCTGCACAGATAGGGGAGCTTATGTTACAAGCACAAAATTGTATTTATTTTATTTGGATTTTATGAAAAAAAAAATATATACATTGTTAGAAAAAGTGTCTGTACAGTGGAGCAGTGGGTAGCGCTGTTGCTATGCAGCAAGAAGGTCCTGGGTTCAAGTCCTACCCTTGCCCTGGGTCTTTCTGCATGTTCTCCCTGTGCATGCGTTGGTTCTCTCCGGGTACTCCGGCTTCCTCCCACAGTCCCAAAAAACCATGACTGTTAGGTATAATTGGTCTCTCTAAATTCTCCTTAGGTGTGAGTGTGTGTAAGAATGGTTTTGTCCTGTGTTGACAGCTGGAGATAGGCAACAGCACCCCTCGCAACCCCAAAAAGGGATAGACGTGTTAGAAAATGGATGGATGGATTTTAGAAAAGTTGTTTTTGCACCAGCAAAAAAAAAAAAAAGAAGTCTAATCTAAAGAAATCAGTGGGTATTTTTTACTCCACTGAGGTCTGATACCCTTTAATAAAATCCAGTGCAACCTCCTGCTTTCAGAGGCGATTTAGTTTCTACATAGAAGAAATCCACCTGTGTGTAGTGTTTATTTGAGGTTTATTTGAAAAACGGCGTCATGAAGGCAAAGGAGCACAGCAGACCGGTCGGGGAGGAGGTTGTAGAGAGGTTTAGATAAAGGTTAGGTTATAAAACAATACCCCAAGCTTAAAAATCTTGCAGAGCAATCCATCTTCTGAAAATAAACAAATAAAATATGTGTTAAAACTGCAATACAAATGCACACCGCACTCAGTTTGTATTTCTTTCACTCCACAGTATTTCAACTCTTTGTTGGTCTCTCATATAAAATCCTTCTAAAATACATCAGTATCTAACACATCAGTGTATGAAATACCACAAATGTTTACCGCGTTAACCGTTCACCTCAGAATCTCCCATAACAAAAACATTTTGGTTTACCTCCGACACCTCGGTTCTTAATCTAGTCAAACCTGTAGTCAACGAGATAAACGTATAAAAGTTGCTTTTAATTGGGTACATGCTGACTCAGACACGCATTGCCAACAGAAGATAACTTTTGTACTTTGGTTTCTCATAGTGGGTTAGACATTTCGCTCTGTAATTGGAAGCACGCAGCGGTTGTTTATGCTGATCCAATTTTGCAGCTCTCGATAAGACCGGCACACCTCCAAAGTACTTCCTGTTCCCTGTTATCTGATGGCAAGGCCGCGCGGCCGTCCTCATCAAGTCCTTGATTTCCAAACGTGTAATCGTCCTCCTGTCTGTTTCTGGTTGCAGCCTGACTAATTTGGTATCACTTGAGCTCAGAGAAAATTCCCTGACGTTCCTGCCAGAGTAAGTATTAAATCTACACGTGTGCATTTACTTTGCGTATCTTTGTGTCCGGATCGTAACGTATTTGTCACCCGCAGGTCATTATCACAGCTTCACAAACTTGAAATACTTGACCTAGGGAATAATGACCTCTACGATTTGGTGAGTTGGAAAAAAAAAAGAAAAAAAAAATATATACACATATTTGTTTTTCACAGATTTTGATTCTCGAGAAGAATGCCGCACTGTCAACAAAATGAGCAAATAAAAATCCTCCCATTTCCGTGTTCTCGTCGCATCCGGGCAGATTAGCATCCCCTGAGAAAAGATTTCACATCTTATTTAATTTAATTTAATTTAATTTAATTTCATGGCCTTTATTGTATATTTACATGCGCACAATGGAAATAAATGCATTCCCTATAGTTCAATTAAAAAAAAAATCCATTAAATACATAAAAAAAAAATGCAAGAAAGTTTTAAAAGTTTAAAAATGGCTCCCATGAGGTGCAGTGTGCCGTTTTAGGCATGGCTGGTTGCAGGTTTATTATCATGCAGACAGCAGGATGGCCGTCTGGTTTAAGCCTTTTAAGCTTTAATCTCATGTGAATTGCTTAACCTCAGATGGTGAATGATTTTAAAGCTAGAAAGAGGAAGGTCAGGCTGATAAGATCTTTTCTTTTGTATATACCTGAACAATATCCGAAGGACTTTTGTTATCCTTCCTAAAACTAATAAATGGGAGTGATTAATGATCTCTTAAGGTGTTCTGTCTCAGCTATCTTTTTTTTTTTATCACAACACAGGCGTTAATGATCAGGAATAAATAAAATTAAAACATGTAAAACTTTTACGGGTTTGGACAAAGTGATTTTAGCTGGATGATGAAAAGGCTCCTTCCTGCCATATATGGACAATAACAAATGGAGATGTCCATTTGTTATTGTCTCCAGTAAGGTGACGCATTAAGTGAGATTTTCCTGGGCAGCGTGAGTAAAAGCGACAGACCCTGATTATTGCTCTTTTCGTCGCTCACTGTTAAGTCTGTAGAAATGCTCTCGGTTTCTGAATTACTAACCTCCTCACTACGTTTTCCACAGCTGCTCTGTTTACTTCTAGACTCAAGCATTTATTAATTATAACCATGGACTCGTTTACGTTTTACATTACCATAATATAAAAATTAGCACAACAGATTGTTATTTTGAAGTCCCACAGGAACAAAAAAAAAGAGAATATAAGAAATTATTACTCTGTGTTTTTCTTTGTCTTAACGTCTCCGTTTTCTGTTCCCTTGTTCCTTTCTCTGGTCTTTCATTGCCTTCCTACTCCTGTAGCCCGAGTCCATTGGCTGCCTTGTCAGCCTGAAGGACTTCTGGCTGGATGGAAACAACTTGAGCAGTCTACCTGATGTAAGTCACCCAGCTGTTGTCTGCTTTAGCCATAAAAAATATTTTATGTTGGTTTTCTACATAAATCAAGAAGGAATATCTCTGATATTTTCCACATTAATCCCAAGTATCCTGTTTGAATAAGAAAAATACAACAGCCTAGAACTACAACCTCTGGTTTAATTATTGGTCATTATTTTTTTTTAACAAGAAGAGCAATATCTTGTTATAGCGAGGAAAAGGAAAGCTTGTGTTTGTAGTGAGATATTTTTCTTCAATACAGTTTTCTTCGGTACAAATCTCTAAAAAAAAAAACGAGAACAAATGAGAAATAAGTTTATGGACGTCTGTCATGCTGGAAACCGATAGACGGCAGACGCTCCTATGGCTGTCGGCCTCCAGCGAGTCACACTGAGAGCCGTTCTCCTCTGTTTCATGGAGAAAAAACGTGAAACGGTGGGGAATCTGCCCAGGAGCGGCTATTCTACCAAAACCGCTCCAAGAGCGCATTGACGACTCATCCAGCAAGTCGCAAAAGGCCCCAGAAGAATATCTAAAGCACTGCAGGCCTCGCTTGACCGAGGAAAAACCTTACATCAGTGAGAGAGCTACAAATTCTAAACCACACAAAGGTCAAGCTCACATTTCCCCATAAAAAAACATTTTAAGAATTCCCAAACACTTTGTGGACTGTTGTCACAGAAGTGGACATTTAGACTTAGACTTAGACAACTTTATTTGTCATTCTGCATGCACAGAGTGCGCACAGAACAAAATTTCGTTTGCATACATCTTGGAAAATCACGGTAGATTGCAGTAAATTACAGTAATTTACTGTAGTTTCAGTAAAGAAATTCATCTCGACAGTCAGGCGCGGTGGTAGTAATGTGATGCTCCGATGCTGCTTTGCTTCTTAAGAACCTGGAGGACTTGCAGTGATTAATGAAACCATACGGTTTGTTCTCTAGAGGGAGAATCTCTGTGATCTTAAGCTTAAGTGTAATGAGACACTGATGCAAAGCACACCAGCAAGTCCACCTCTTAATGCTTAAAAAAATCCCTGAAATATTAAGGGTTCGGTGTGACCTTGTCAAAATCTGGACTTAAATCTGATTGAGATGCTGTAGCTTGACCTTAAACAGACTTAAATATCCACCCTTGCCTGTCGAGACAAGACAAAGGGTATTAAGGTTAGGGGTCCGTTACTTTTCAGAAAGGCCTGGTTGGTTTAAATCAAGGGTTCCCAAACTTCTCACCCTGCGACCCCCATTTTATTTCTGGAAATTACGAAGTCATAAAATTACGAGGATGAAGTACTAATATTGTGAGAACTCTTATAAAAAAGTGCAGTCTTCCCCCTGTGTTAAAATTAGGAAAGTTGAGCATCTTGTAAAGTTAGACTTCAGTATCAATTTCACAAATAAGGACATACTTAATTTTTTTTTTTTGCAAATTAGCATCAAATTGTAATTATTCTCAGGTCTTTGAAATGATTGCGTGACTTTATTCTCATAATCATCTTTATTCTTGTACACCTTATAATATGATTTCATTCTTCTAATTTCCGTAAAGAAGAAAATTTGTGTTATGGCCACTGTAGATTAAAGAACATAAATTATTTGGAGTAAATTTCCATAAAGAACTCAAGAACTTTTACATCAGTTTCACATATTTACGAGAAAAAAACGTGGATCTTTCCTGATGTCGAAAAGTCATAGATTTTTTAGGAAAAACTAATTTTTCCTTGACTGAAGGCATAAATTTGCTATATTAAAAACAATTATATCTTTGATATTGTAAAGTCTGTAAAGTCACAACCCCCACTTTGGAAACCTCTGGTTTGGAAAGCTTGTTCCACAAACACACAAGATCATAGTTTAAAAACTGCATTTTGCATTCGCTCAAGTTAACTTTTTAGAATATTAAAATTACTTTGATACTTTAAAGTGCCCCAAAAAGTCAAAGCAACAAAAAAATGTACAAGGAAGCAAACACATTTTCACATCACAGTGTTTTATGAGGCCATTATTTACCTCCTACTGTATTTACCATGTTAAGAACAATTATGAGGGTAGAAATCTACCCCAGGTAAAGATGCTGGTAAGAACTTTGGTGCTTCGTCATTGTTAAATGCTCATTTGCTAACTTCCTGCATTGGTGTTACACTTTAGGAGCTGTGCCAAATTAAAAGCCTGTTGTACCTGGATGTATCCGAAAACAAGCTGGAGTTTCTTCCGGAGCAGCTGGGAGGACTGACGTCTCTCACTGATCTGCTGGTGTCACAGAACTCCCTGGAGCATATTCCAGAAAGCATCGGTAAGAATGGGGACTCCTCTGGCTCCTTTTCAGCATAACTCAACTCCTTTTTGTACGATTAGTTTTGTAAATATTTTCATGATAGTTTTGAAGTGGGTGTTTTCTAATCGAACAACTTCTCTACGGCTCGGATCAAAAGCCTTAGAGTAGGGAAACGTTACAGAGGCTTCACTCTTCACATAGCTGGATCATAACCAAGATGCAAAAACAAGAGGAAGAGCCAAAGCGCACAGAGTGGGCAAAAAACTCTAAGCTGATCAAAAGTTGAAGACCATCGATGCCTAAAAAACACTGCCGAACATAATTAAAATTTTCCAAAGAGTGTGGATATTTTCTTTACAAATCCATTCAGAAATGCTTGATCCAAGAATATCCAGTAGGTTGGTGGAAATGCTTCTCCACACGGTGACGATGTCTTCATGAAGGTCTTCCGTGGTCGGGAACTAATGCCGGTTTTATAAACCTCCATCGCCGTCCTTCGCCAAACCTTTTACATGGGATTTAGATTAAATGGGATTTAGACAAGGGACGGCAGGTTTATTTGTATTGCATATGTCAGCAGCACGACATTACAAAGGGCTTTACATGATGAAATGACAGAAAATGGCACATTGCTGTGGCATAACAACAGGCAAAAAGAAAGTTTGGACTACAGACTTGAACATTTCAGTTGATAGTTTAAATGGTACGGTCAAAGGCAACTCTAAACAAACGCGTTTTTGTCTTTGATTTAAAAGAAATGGGGCTTAGGTTCTGAATCTGGGGATGCAGAGTGGACTTGAACCGGAATACCTGAGTCGTCTAGAAGGTTGATGCAACGGCAACAAGTCTCTGATAACTTTTGGTGCTAAGGCATTCGGTGGTTTACGAACTAACACAAGTTTTTTTTTTTAAGTCTATTCTCTGTGATGCAAGGTGCAAGTGTAAGTACTCTAGATTAGAAGATTAGGCAGGATGCTTCAAGAGGTTTGACACCCCTGCAAACCCAGTGTAAATGCTTGACAGAAGAATATGAGAACCAGACGTTTGCTACGATCCAAACCTTTATGGCTCTGCTCTTACAGTCGGTTTGAATACTAATGCAGTTCTCAATAATTTGCCCATTCTGTTTTTCCTTTTGTGTTTTGAATCTCATCTTCTAACAACAGTAAATGTTAACACTTAATGCAACACTAGTAATTTGCTCCCTGCTCTTAGGATTGTGTTCAGGAGCACAGCTTCAATGAGCCTTCCTTTTATTCCTAAAGTTGTTTAAGCTAATTTTTATATTAACTGGTGGCACATAAACAATTTTGACAGCTATGGTAAAAAATATTATTTAATTCTAGGAGTTTTTGTGGTCTACTTAATTTTTGACTAAATCCTTGCAGTTGCACTTTCATGTTGCTGTTATGATTTCGTGCTTGCATTTATTGAAACCACATTAAAGCATAAAATAAGGCATAAATACAGGAACACTTGACCAAGGTGATTGCAGAGAGTTGAAAAAAACGACTCCCCTCAGGGTCCTGTTGTGACGTTTTCTGATTTCTGACAAGAGTTATGATTCCACCCTTTACGACGCACCGCATTTAACAAAATATGTTTTCTCTCTCTCTGTGTGCAGGAAAACTAAAGAAACTCGCCATCCTGAAAGCTGACCTAAACGCCATAACTGTTCTTCCAGAAACCATCGGCAACTGTGAAAGTCTTGCAGAGCTCGTGCTCACAGAGAACCAGATACAGGTCGGTCTTTCTCGCTTGTGTTTGAGGGCCTCAAAGTGACAATGGCGCTTGATTGCAGCGTGAATTAGAGAGCAGATTCTAATTGCCAGTTTGTGCGCAGGTGGAAAAGCATGATAAACATAGGCCGCCAGATCAAAAAAACCATGTCCAATGATTAATGTCTACTTTAGGTTGACCTGCTGGTAAGACAGAAAACCCTGAGTCAAAATCAGGGAAAAAGTTTTGATTGGTTCTAATTACTTCCTTACTTCCTATGCAAATAGTAAAATATTTGATAATGTACTACAAATTGCATAAGAATGCAGACAGTTTAAAAGCAATAACACATTTTTGAGAATGTTTTCACAAGGAAACACACTAATCATATGAAATTATCTTGAGCTTTTGGCACCTCTGGCAGAGATCTAAGTTGATGTGTTGTTGGAGTTATTATTATGGAGCCTAATTTATTACTGCAGGTGGTCAGCAATAAACCTGGGATTTTTTCCCCCCCAGTACCTATTGTAACAAAATCACTTGGACCACAAACTAATGGCACCCCAACCATGTCTTTAGAAATATAAAAACCTAGCTGAAGCCATTTTGAAATGAAAACCAGAACTTTTAATTGGTAATACGACTTCCTGTTTCTCTAAGGTATGTACACATGATGTTGATACAGAGGGTCATTTATTGACCATTTTTTTCAAAATAGAAAATAAAAGAGAACATGTCATTCAAAAGTGTGAATCTTAAGTGTGGGAGACCTGCCACAGGAAAAATGGCTACTGGCCTAAATTTGCCCATGTTTGGTATCTGAGCATAATGACAAAGTTTAAAAGAAGCTGACCTGGGAGGAACAGGGTGTAGTGGGGGATCCAGGTTTAGCTGGAGAACTGCAGCACAGTGCCATGCTGGGGGTCATTGTGCCGCCGTAACTATTTATTTTAATTAGTTTTATACCATTTGTAATAATAATGTTGGTAGGTGAGGCATACACATAAAACAAGTTCACTTAAGAACCTGCTTCGGCTTTATTACGCTATACCTTTAAATTTTGCTTGTACCTGTCAAAACAAACCATATTGATGTTTCAGATTTTCCAATCATGTAATTTCTAAAGCGTTTAATTCTCAGATTTAGAGAGGAAATTAAGTTTAGCCTAGACAAACAATTAAAATCTGTGCTGACATGGCCTCTGTATGTGTGAGTATTAGTAATAGTAGTATAATAGTAACCAATTCAAACCTTAATGACCCAGTTTGCTCCTTTACTGATATCTGATTAGTGTGACCAAGGTTAAAAAAAGACTCAAATATATAAAAATAGATACATCTACAAGACACAGATAAGGCGTCATGTTCGGTCACATTCAATAAATTAGAATATTATTGAAAAGTTCATTTATTTTAGTAACTCAGTTCACTAAGGGAAACACATTAAATAGATTATCACACAGTGACAATGTTTTAATGAGGATTTATTTTCCCACCTCCGACTAATAAAAAAAATGCTTTTAAGATTAGAATATCGCATTCGACCAATAAAAAGCAGAATCTTTCATGCAGAAATTGGGGTTTAATGAAAAGTATGTTTAATACCGGCTTAAAGTGTTTTTTTTTATGTTCAAAAGGTACTTTTAATCTGACAAACAAGCCTCGAACTGCTTGTTCTGAGTTATTGAACTTGACAGTATGTATTCTGTGTTTTTCTGAGGTTGCTCAGTAGGAACATGCTGATATGCTGTCTGAATGCTGTTTTATTTTTTATTTCTTTTTTTAACAGCATTTGCCTGCAAGCATTGGGAAGTTAAAGCGACTGTTCAACCTAAACTGTGACAGAAACCAGCTAACAAGTTTACCCAAGCAGGTAGGCCTTTCAAGATCCTAACATACTTAAAAAATAATCTGTTTTAGTTGCTATTGATGCTTCCTCAGTACTAAAATGGCAAAGTTGGACAAACCAAATGGCCATTTACCGTGTTTTTTTTTTTTACTTTTTAATTTTGGTTCACGCTTGTTGAAACTGAATTAATACGCATTCGTCGTTCATCACATGACCAAGCTGAACCGAAATCACAGAACACAGAACATCAAATTTTTTATAATAAAATGATATATATTTTTAAAACATTACATAGGATTTGTATCATGGCCTTCGCCGGCTAACTTGTCTCTTTTTTTGTCATTTTTGTTTTAGCAAAGTGAGGCTTACTTTTCTTTTCTCTTTTTTTACAGAAAATGTTCCCTTGTGAAATGTTTCTAACTCCTGTAAAAAAAACAAAAAAAAACAAACGTGTTTTGGTTTATAAATGTTGATGGACGGATTAATTAAAACATTGCGATGTTGGAGTTGCTCTTTAACGAAATAATAATTAAACAAGGCTTGTGATGGCGCTTGAACTGTGCTCATTAACTTGAACTACATGTGAAATAACAACCCCACACCATCATTGAGTTCAACGTTCCCCCAAAGAGTTGTAGCCGCTCATTATTGGCGCGCTCGCCCGTCTACAGGCTGCTTTCAGCCTCACATAACGATGCACCAGAAACTCTAGGGATTGAACTTTAAAACTCAAACTGAAGCTCTTTCTCTGCTTTTTTTTTCTTTCTTTCTACAATGCACTTGCTTGTTGTGCGTCCACTTGTTGGTTCAGCTTCAGCTCTTGTCTTGAGCGTCTCCATTGTGTCGGAGTGTGACATTCTTCTCCAGCCTCTTGTCTGTTTAAGTGAAGTCACGCTTGGTTTAAAGCTTCATCTGAAAAGGCTTATTTAACACGTATACAATGCCCCTGTGTGGGAAAGATGCAAAGCCTTCAGTTTGCAGGGGGGGGCGGGGGGGGGGCTCATCTCCCGTCCACGAGGCAACGTGATCACTGCCGTGGTGTAGCCATGGCCTGAGGAAGGCATAGTTTTATCGATCCTGCTGATTGTTGTTTAGATGTTCCTACCGTTTGTTTCTGGCTCTGTCATTTCTGAAGAAATCACGCGTTTATTTAGATTTGCAGAGTTGATGGTTTTGGCTTTATTTTATTTTTTTTCTTCTAATTCCTGCAAGTTTTGTGCATTTTTAAGCTGATAAATCTTAACACATAACGGGATATTCTTCACATCTGCATCAGAGCTGAAACATTCACCACAGCTGGAGTTCAACTGGCTCATCAAAGCCTGGTTCTGCATGGCTCCCGGTACTAATTGTTCCTAATTTTAGGTCGCTCTGCCCCATTCCGTTAACATATAATTGCTCTCCCTCCTCATGATTACCAGTTCTGGGAAACATTGCCACCCGCATGCTCACAACGGATTTCCTCTGCTTTCAGTAATTTCTTTTTTTTTTTTACGACTTGCACCACAGTATTTACGCTGCTTTCTTCACGGTTCTAACAAGCAGGCTTCTCAGGATTTCTGTGCCGTGACTGACTGGCAGGCTTGTGTTGTTTTTTTTCTAGATCGGAGGCTGCAGCAGTCTTAACGTCCTCTGTGTGCGAGACAACTACCTGAAGACGATCCCGGCAGAGCTGTCGCAAGCCAGCGAGCTGCACGTGCTCGATTTTTCCGGAAACCGGTACGTTCAGCAACGGCACAACTAGAACGGAGCACGGAAACACAGATATAAGATCTAATAGAAAAATAAGTAACAGTTTCATCCCGTCACTTTAGTTCACCATCGAAAAGTTAATTTGTCACAGTAATTCAGTGGCTGAATCTAATTTAGATTCATTACACACACAGTGATGTATTTAAATGTGTTAATTTTGGTAATGATTTACAGCTAATGCAAACCCAAAAGTCCTTAGAAAATCAGTACACTACATCAAAATAATTAAAGGGAATTTTATATCTGAAATGTCAGAAAGGCTAATCAATGCCAGGAACGACATGCTCTCAATACTAGGTTGAGCTCTTTTCATATAAAGTAGGTAAAAATTGATCTCTATAGCAACTTTCACAGACATTGACATGGCAAAGGGCAAACACAAAAGATGCTTAAGGAAATGCCTGCATGGATTGCTGCAGTAGTTCACCGTGGCATGGAGCCATAAGCCCGCGGCTCTCCGGAGGTGTTAGGGAGGCTCTTCGGCGGCGCAGTGAGATGCCGAGTCTTCCTGGAAGCTAGAATCATGACGTTGGTAAAGCTGGCCAGCAAAGGCTCTAAAATCTCCTGGTAGACTTTCTCAAGTCTACACTTTGATCTTGAAGACACAGTGGGCTAACCAAAGCAGATGACTGTACAAACGTCACGCTGGATCCAAAGAAACTTGGATGCCGAGCTTATAGCCTTATAGCTTACAAGTGACGTGCAGATGTCTGAGTTTAGCCTCAGAAATGCAACAGTTGCTGAGCAAAATCCTGCATACGTGCTCTTGAAGCACTGACTCCAGATAAAACCCATGTCTTGTGACTCTGTCCGTCTTACGGCAGAGTCACGAGAACACTAGAATAATCTTTGCTTCACAATCGCCCCAAGGATGCAGCCGTTATTGTTCCTTCTGCTCCTTTTTTCCTTCCACTAAACTTTCCATCTATGTGCTTGGATGCTGCACAGCAGCTTCTTTAGCAAAGACTTTTTGTGGCGTCCTCTGTTGCTGGATGCTCAACAACTGACAGCAGTTTTCCTCACCATTATTTAATTCAATTCAATTCAATTTTATTTATATAGCGCCAATTCATGAAACATGTCATCTTGAGGCACTTTACAAAGTCAAAATCAGTCATTATACAGATTGGTCAAAAATATCCTATATAAGGGAATCAGTTGATTGCTTCAAAGTCCTGACAAGCAGCATTCACTCCTGGAGAAGCGTAGAGCTACAGGAAGAGTCATCTGCATTGTCCATAGCTTTGCTGCAATCCCTCATACTGAGCAAGCATTTAGGCCTTAATATGGCCGCATTGATAGATTTATTTATTAAAAATGCATCTTTTATTGTATTTCATGCAATATTCTTTTTTTGTTGTTGTTGTTTTGGCCATAATGACAGAGCTAGCTTGATTCATTGAATATACGCGTGTCATGTTTTGAATTGAATGACTGAATGACTCTCTGCTCTCTTCAGCCTCTCGAACTTGCCGATGTCACTGACCTCACTGCACCTGAAGGCCCTTTGGCTGTCAGAAAACCAGTCCAAGCCGCTCCTCACCTTTCAGCCAGACGAGGATCCTAAGTCCGGAGAGAAGGTGCTCACCTGCGTCCTGCTGCCTCAGCAGCAAAGCGATTCAGGTGATGTATTTCGTTCGGGGAATAGCTGTGAAGTTCTGGGAAACGTTGAAGCCAGGCTCGTCATCATAGGCAGAAACTCAGATAGGAGATTTGTCTGAAACCGTCAGTTCTGCCTGAGCGAAACTACAAACTGCGTGGACCGCACGCAGAAGCAACTCATCAGTTCTCGCCTCATCCCCAAGTGCTTACTTGCCCCACGGCGTTTCCTGTCGCTATCACATGATCTGCTTTGGCGTACGGCTGCGGGTTCGGTGCCCTCTGATCCTGTGATGTCTGTCAGACGTGAGGTGCTGGGAGGGATCGCGGCGCCTTTTTGATAGATCAGACCCTCTCTTGTCCCCTGATGCCTTACTTGGCTGAGTTTTCCCGTAAATGTTGTGGATTGCGCAGCGAAAAGAGGCTTAGCGGCGGCTGGCTGGCAGGCGTTGAAAGCTCGCCCATGTGGTGCTGGGATGTGACTGACGGCAGGCTTAAAAATCTGCACACAGAATTATGTTGGTGTTTTATTTCAGATTATTGCAAATAGTAACTTTTTTTTTTTTTTTTTTAAATAAATGTGTTCCTCAAGACAAGATTACACAGCAAACGCTTGTTTTGTGACACTCTGTCCCTCTCTTGTGGTAGAAATGCAGGCGTTAAAGAGACGGCTGTCAGCCGGATGAGGCCTCGGTTGGGGGCAGGGGAGATAGTGTTGCTGTGAGACTGTGACTAAGCGGGGATTTGAAACTGTGATCTGGCAGTTTCAGTCTCTCTCTCTCTCTCTCTCTCGTTAGCAGCGGGTTCTGTGACGGTTCTCGTTTATTGTGCTGAGGGTAACAAACGTTGATTGCTGAAATGAGCTCCTGTAATTTGCACCTGCTGTTTTCATGCATCAAGTTTCTCTCTGTCAGAGCGTCACTAAGGCAAAACATCTTTTTTCCTTTTTTTTTTTTTTAAACTCTAGGCTATGACAATCTGACCCGCTTTGGAGCTATGGAGAGCCTTGTGAATGGGATGGCTGATGACGGTTGGGAGGGCAAAGCCACGAACAGGATCAGCTCCATCCACTTCCTGGATGAGGGTGAGGAGGACGACGACGACGACGCGGTGAGACCAATGAGCATTTCTACCAATTCACCTCCTGTACTGATTCCTATAATTACATTCAGCTGCTTATTGATTATATTGATTCATTACACACAGAGTGATGCATTTCAAGCATTTATTAAACGATTTTGACTCACAGCAGCTTATAGTTTACAGAATACAGGAATGATTGCACCCTACATAAGGAGTGTAAGACACACAAGACCATTGCTAAGGAAGGTGGCTGTTCACAAAGTGGTCTATACGAGAACGTTAATGGAAAGTTTAGTGGAAGGAAAACAACAAGGGAAAGCTGCAGTGCTGAGATGAATGCGCTGCCAAACCTATTTAAATATATGGAAGATGGACTGCAGCTAGAGTCGAACCAGACATAACCAGGACATGGGTGTCACCTCTCACTTTCTCTGGGTTAAGCCACGCCCAAATCAGAAATGCTAGTAGTATCTTATCTGGTGTAAGGAGAGAAAAATACTATACTAAATATTGTATATTATATATACTAAATATATTATATTTATATAAATATATAAATATTATATATTTATATATTTATATAAATATATAAATATTATATATTTATATATTTATATTATATATAAATATATTATATATATTAAATATTGTGAGTACTGCACAATAATCCAGTGCACACTTGTCAGATTACGGTAACTATTGATGGGATTTGGAAATCAAGGTTTGGAGAAAGACTGGAGAGGTTTAGAAACCGCGTTGCCTGCTGTCCCATGGGAACTTTTCACAGTCGGGGAGGATTTGGGGTCGCCGTGTAATGAATCTGTGTGCATAATATTTTTGAACCGAGTTACTGGAGTAAATCAACGTTTTCATTATTTTATTGAGATGCGGCTGTAAGGTTAATTGATAAAGCAGAGTTGAACAGAACAGTTTCTTAGAAGATGAAGCATAAAATGTACATTTTCATTTTTGTCAGCTGTTTATCCTTCAAATCGACGTCAGTCCTTAAAATAGTTTTGAGAGATTTTAAGCCCGACATGAGGCAAATGTTTAATAATTTCTCAGCTTTCAACTTCATACCCAAAAAGAGACACAGAAACTAAACACGGAAGCAGCTTGATCTTGTTTAATTAAGTATAATCCACAGTGAATTATTACATTTTGTATTATTAATTACAACCTGCAGACGTGCATCATAGGAAATATTAAGCTTTCTGACCAAACCCTGCCAACAGATACAGAGACCCCTTTCTCGTTGCTTTTACAGCTGATTTCCATTAAAAAAAACAGTTTTTCACGTGCATTACCTAACGCAACCTAGCAGCTCTTCTTCCTGTGTATCGGTGCGATGCACATTATTCCTCCTCAAGCTAAGGAGTAGCGGAAACACGTGAAGGTATTCCAACATCGCTCGGCCGAGTCCTTGTTTGCTTAAATCAGGATAATTAAGCTAAGCTGGCTTCTTTTCTGAGCTGAAGTAATAAATGCTCATTAGTTTCAGCCATTCGTTTCCTGCAACAAAAGCCTGAATTCTGTATTTCAGACATCTTTGTGCAGACTATGAATGCATGTAGGTTAAGCATATTGCTTGGATGCCAACAAGGAGGGAAATCTGGTTTGTGCTTTGTACTTTCTCTAGTCTAGATTTTGGATTTCTACTTATTTATCATGTGGATAATGAGGTTTTACTAGTTTGCCTATTTTGGTTTGGATTCTTCAGATGTTTATCCACCACCGGGTGTGCACATGATGTGGGCGGCGCCGTGGTTAGCACTCTTGCTTCACAGCAGGAAGGTCCCGGGTTTTAGTCCTGGACTCAGCAGGGACCTTTCTGTGTGGAGTTTGCATGCCCCCACCCCCCCACCCCCCTCCCCGTGTCTGCGTAGGTTTCTCCTTTCACTGAAAGACATGCTGGTCATGTCGGCCATTAGTGGCTGAGCGCTCAGTCACAGCAGCTCAGGCTAACCCTCCATCAGATCTACAACGTTTTGTTCTATGTACCTTGTATGTATGATGACAAATAAAGCATCTTATCTTATCGTCTTCCCAATGAAGATACATTCACCGTGGTCTCTGCCGTAAGTTCAGTTACGACAAAACTCCATCTGTTCTTCATCTCCCGTCCTTCCCACGGTTAAAGCTCAGGTGGCTAACAGCAGTGTTTTAGCTTCGCCCAGTCGGCCGATGCTCCAGTCGCTACCAACTCATCCACGGTAAACTTCGGTCTCCTGAACGTCTGCCCTCTCGTGAGCGAGGGTCACCTTATCCACCATCTCCTTTCTGGCCACAAGCTAGATTTTCTCTGTTTAACAGAAGCGTGGCAACAACAGAATGAATTATTACATCTTTACTAGTCCACTCTGGACATGGAGGGGAATTATCTGCAATAATTCAACTATTTAACGTCCGCCCAAACATAACAGCTCTCTTATGAATGACGTCGCTGCTTCTCTCGCCCACCTTTCAGCTCTCTCACCCGGCGTTATTCTGCTGGTTGATGTCAACATTCACGGGGATGACGACCTCCACTTGCTCTGCCAGGACTTTTCCTTATGTTTCCATTGCCACGGTTTCCTGCAGTGAGCACACCTTAGATTTATTATGCTGCTCTTAAAGGAGCAATCAGTAAAAAAAAATCACTGTAAAATCAACATAAATCATTCTCATTTGTCACCTGGGATGGGCGCAACATTCCCTAATGGCTCCTCTCCATCAACAATGTCTAAGTCAGGTTATTCTTCTTTCTAAATTAGAGGTATGGTGCAGAATAACTTTGGTTCATAGTGTAGCCCGTGTTTACTTCCTGGTTCCTGAGCCAATCATATGAAAGTTCCAAGGGTTCCCAAAACAGAGCGCGGCATTTGGTATTTAGTTTTGGCAAAAGAGGAGCAGCCTGCAAACATGGAAGTCAGTAAGAGAAGCAGCCCAGATTTAAATAAACTAAATTTAAATAAAACTAAAGTAATATTCTTTGGAAAATTACCAAGAAAATGTAGACCTAGTAATAAATATAGATGGTGTTCGTATTTATGTCATGTCTGAAATGGAATGACGCATCTACCTGGTAAGGAACCATTTATGTGAGTGAGGAGTGTTAAAGCAGGGATGTGGACTTTCTTCTAATTTCTGAAAGGAGAAGACAAATTTTACTAGAGACTAGGCGTAGAACAAAGTATCAACAAAAAGTGTCACTAATAATCCGTGTTTTTTTTTTTTTTTTGTGCTACACTGTTAGTTATGACTCTCTCGTGCATTGCTATTCTACATTAAAGCATTTAAGATCACAGCTACTGTTTAGTGAGTTTTTATTTTATTTTACCCAATCTGTCTCCCCCCCTCACAGGGGACACTACTACGGAGGGCCACGCCTCACCCGGGCGAGCTGAAAAACATGAAGAAAGTGGTCGAGAACCTCCGCAACGACCTGAACGCCGCCAAAGCCCTGGACTCCAACAAAAACGAGGTCAATAACGCTGCAGATGGTGGAGTGACCACGTCTGTCTGACCTTTACCTCAGAAGTGTTTTTATTTTTGCCCTTCTGTGTCTCGCCATATCGTCCTGCACAGCCCTGCAGCCCTCTGTTGTTGTCGTCGTAGTCGCTTTTGTTTCTCTTTTACCCACAAACCCTGCCAGTTTGGCCTTCCCTCAGTGCAGGAGCCTGAACCCGTGCTCCGTCTGCAGTCCTGTGGAAAAATCAAACCGTCTACCTGGGCCGCCGTGCCTTCCTCTTTTTAGCAAATATCCGCAGCAGCAACCTGCACAGAGATGCTTCTTTTTTTTTTTTCTGACAGTATATTTTAAAGAGGAATTACTTTTTTTTAAAAGAGATCTTTAAACAGAAATCATTAGGTAGTTGCACTATGAACCTTTTTAAATGTGTTATGTATTTGTTTTATCTTTTTTTTTTTTTTTTTTTTTTTTAAACACTGGGTCTTTCTACATTTTGGGGCAAACAAAAGCCGGAGTGTTTTTGGAACCTGATCTGAGGATTGTTGTACATCTATTGTGAATATTGATACTTTTATACGTTTTGGCAGCTCTGATGTAAATAAAAATGTATAGCAAGTATCTTTTTAATCAGTTTAAGCTTCTCCACCTTTTTACCTTGGTACGTTTTTTTTTTTTTGCTTAAATCAAGGTAATGAACAAAACCGTCACTAATGTCTTATTTAATCCGCTGTCTGGGTGAGCTTACTTCTGGATGTTTATTAGATTATTCAAATTTAAATTCGAGGACCGCACATCAAGTTTAAATCGCCATCTGCAGTGTGACTACGCTGTGTGTGTGTGTGTGGATCCTGTTTTATTTAAATGTGCTGTACCTTACCGGTTTGGATTGTTTTTCTTAATAGATCCAACACGAAAGAAAAAACAGCTGTATTTGTACTTTTAAAAGTTTCTTCCTTTTAAAGAGTACTGTGTAGAGGATTTTTTTCAGATCTTTGGGGAGATTGAGGTGTTTTTTTTTTAAATTACTATAATAATGATAACTCTAAAATTGACATTGTTCCTCTCGGATGCACTTCTCATTGTTGCTTCCCTTCTTCTTTTTTTTTTTTTAACGGTACTTGATAAACTGTGTTATTTTGTTGTTAAACTGATAGGACCAGAGAACAAAATGGTTCAAGTGTTTTTATTTCTGTTTTTAATGGCTCTCCGATAAAAGCTGCACAGAACAGATCTCAGACAGGCTCCAAACCATGAGATTTGCCAACTTCTTTTTTTTTTTTTTTTTTTTTTTTTTTTTTAAACCACTGATCAATAAAAATGAGTGCAACACTAAACCCACATGCTTGTTATTCCTTCGGACTGCTTTTTGCCTCCAGGTGATGCGAGATTAACGCGTCGGGAAATAAATGGCGCGTTGGGTTCAGACTGACGCTTGTCCAAAGACAATTGGCTGCTGAGGGGGAATTTAATTTTGAAGAGCCTTGTTCTGAGGTAATAAATCAGATCCCAGGTCCCTTTCTTTCCCCTGTTGTGTGCGACCAGCTGAGCATGATGTAGAGCAGCTCCACCCTGCATGTTGCTGCATGTTGCTCTGACACTGGCATGCATTGATCTTTTCACATTTCAGGTTGAATCGCAGGTATGTAGTCGGGAGCCAGGTCTATAATTACAGTCTGAATCTGTCACTCTATTGAAACCTCTATGTAGAAAATATGGCCAAGGGAGTAGGATTTTAATACCGCGTCGCTCCCACTGCCTCAACAGCTTGACAATACAGTCAAGATGAGGGACTTTTTTCCTCCGCAGATCTCATCACTGTCACCGGTTGGTTCCTCCTCTGAAATTAAGTTTTCAGCAACAGGTGATGTCCTCTGATTATCTATAGGAGTGTAGAAATCGTCACAGTAACCCGCCCGCCAGGACCGGCTGCCAGAGCTGGGCCGCCCCAGGCCTCGGCTGGACGGCGACCGACGAGAGGCTGCAGGGGGGACCTCAGGTGTTCGCTGTCGAGAGCAATGAGTGCGGTCGCTGCTCTGCGCCAGAGAGGAGCGCAGAAAGGGCTGGGCCAGCAGAGGAGGTCTGTTTAAGTGATGCTGTTTCCTCTACTTTACAGATTATGTGTTTGTTGATTGTTTTTTTTTATTTATTTTTTTAATCTTGAGCTGCTCCAGGATTCCTGAAGGTCTTTTAATAGACTTGGGCGGGTTGTCTCTGATTTTTTTTTCTATCCAGTGGGAAACCCGTTAACTTTGAGCCAAGGCTTATTCATGTCCGAATGTATTCTTGAGAACAATAGGAGAACCGGTGTTATTTCATGCAGCAGCTTTCAAAAGTGTTCACCCCCTTTTTAAGTGTTTTATGTGACCGATCAACATGGAGTGGTCCTTAACGTTGGAGCCCCCTGAAGTCAACACTCCGTAGAGTCTCTAGGCGGTACACCTCTGCCAGCTTTGCACGTCTAGAGACTGAAATCTTTACCCCCATCATTTGTAAAAATCCTCAGAATGTCGGGTGGGATGCTGAACATCAATTTTCAGGCATTGTCACAGATTCTGAATTAGATTTGGAGCTGATTGTTCACTGGGCCGGTCTACCACCTGAGTATCTGAGTATGGGTTGATCTGAGCCATTCCACAGTGCCGTCCTGCTGGAAGCTGGACCTTGAGTCTTTTTCAATCTCAAACAGCGCTGTCGTAATTTCATTTGACCAGCTTTTCTGTCCTTGCTGAAAAGTATTCCCACAGCATGATGTTGCCACCACCATGTTTCACCACAGAAACAATGTTTTTTGTTCATGTACAGTTAGCTTTCCAAGATGACCCGTGTTTGGTCTCATTGACCAACAAACCTTCTTTTACTTATATACTGCATCCCTACATGGCTTGTGAAAAAACTGTGAAATCCAAGTTCTCAGCTCAGACTGAGCAGAACACATTGTGACTGAAAGGAACAATAAATAAAGCACCAAAGACAAATGTATACGTTTAAAATAATAATCATGTCATAATAATGATAATAAAATGACAGTCTTTTAGAATGAAACATATCACATTTTGAACAAATATAAAAATTCTATTCAATTTAAAAGTTTTTGTGATACATTAAATAAAGACTGGTCATTTCCCCTCAGGTTTAGTTTAAAAAAAATCAAAGTTTTTGCATCTGTTTAGATTTATAGATCATACATCTTCTTTTAATGCAGTCCAGGACAAATTTCATAGTATTGTCCGTTATGGTGGAAGAAACATTTCTAAAATTAATACAACATTGAAAGTTATTCAAAAAGTCGCAAACAGCCTTGGAAATATAAATGCTTTATATTTGATACAACGTGATACAAAAAAATACAATCAGCACTGTCCAAAATCCATTTTTTTTTTGGGATAATCACTCATGGGATATATTATGAAAACTGTTCTCAAGTAAGTCTTTAATCTTGTTCCTCATAGGAAGCTGAAAAAAATGAAATATACTCTTTCCAAATCCTGAGAAAGTTTTATATTTTCACCATAAATTGGCTCCCTGTTGACCTCCTGAGAATTTCCACAAGAGTTTGATGCGTTCAGTCGACAAATGCTGTAGTCCATGATCCCTTAGCAGGCACAGCTGTTAAATCCATGGATTCTGGTCTTTTATTTCCCCCTGAAATGAAATTCTTCTGAAACTCATCTGTGAATGTAGATTTTTCTTCAATTATGCGCTGCTTTGTATTGGTCTGTCTCATAAAGCCTAATAAAACACGTGGAAGTTTGTAGTAAACCTGGCAAAATGTTCCCTGAAACACCGATAGTAAACGGCACAGAAGTGGCCACTGAGGTTGTTAGCGTTGTATTTAATTTATTGGTATCAGATGATAGGAGCCTGAGTACAAATGCACATCTTACTCTTCATATTGTAATTGGTGAACATTTTTAGAAAACTTGTGCAATTTTCCTTCCGCCCAATAGAATGGAAAAAAAAACAAACATCCGATGCCCCAAGAGGAAACCTTTGAAAGACCTTCAGAAGTTCAAGGCCACTTTAAAATATTACAAGAATACCTCTGGAAGATATCAAAATCATCTGATAAATTAAACTGGAGAGGGAAAAAACAAAACAAAACGATAGATGGACTCCGTCGGATCTCGCTGGCTGACAGTGAAAGCACCATTTTCTCTTTTTTTTTTCACCAGAGCAGTGGAGGCTGTCTTTCTGCAAGAGGAACCCCAGCTGCTCTGTTTCACCATCAGAGAGGTGAAACACACGAGGGCAAGAATTTCTCACATCCCAGAGCTCTTAACGCAGGGCCCGGTCTCCATGGAGACCCTGTCTGCAAGATAAAGACGCCATCAGTCACAGGCTTCCTGAGATCTCCTCCAGCCAGCGAGAAGACTCCTCCAGCAGAATCATCCACCTCTCAAGTGCCATTAAGAGTAAACTCACACTGCATCTTACCTAAATGTCAAAAAAAATAAACGCGGTGGCGTCTTCCAGCATACACACGATGCGTTTTCAGCTCCAGTCGGTCATGCCGAGCACTGCAAAAAGGGAACTAAAAGTAAGTAATATTTTCTAGAAATTAGTCTATTTTTCATTGATTTGAGTAGGTAAATAAGACCACTTGCCAATGGAATTAGTAGTTCTACCCCTAAAATAAGATATTTAGATATTCTGCACTTGAAATAAGATGATGGAGATGAATTGTTCCTACTTTAAGTACAAAACTCTTATTCCATTGGCAAATAATCTTATTTATCTGCTCAAATCAAGAAAAAATTCACTAATTTCAAGAATAATTTACTTAATTTTAGTTCCGTTTTTGCAGTGAGCGGCTCTTATCTCAGGGCACAATTAGACACAACCCGAGCTGCGTTTGTGAGGAAGCCGTTTCTCTCAGTTGCAGATCAAAGTGTCTGGCCAAAGCGGTCGTTTGGGGATCAGCATCGCCGGTGGGAAAGGTTCTCTGCCTTACAAAGATCACGACGAGGTGAGTGCAGGAGCCCGAGAGCAAATATAAGGCAATCTTTTGCAACATACTGTGGCTCATCAGTCATTCGCCCGGCAGCTTTTTGGCCTCTCTGAACGAGGATGATTTGAAGCGAAGCAGCCGCCTCTTAAAACACTTGTAGCTGTCTCAACAGTACGGACAACCGACAAAGACTTTCAGTATGTTGTTATTGCAACCTTCAATTAGGAAATCAAGCTTTATTTTTCCCCCTTTTTTTGTCTCCAGGGCATTTTTATTTCCAGAGTAGCTCAAGGAGGGCCATCCGAAAAGGCTGGGATCCATGTTGGGGACAGATTGCTCGAGGTACGGGGGGGAGGGAACGATATTTATTTATGTATTTATCTATTTTTTGCTATGTTTTTGATTCCCTGGGAAATTGCATGATAATGCTGCAGTGTTACAAAGTTTTGGTGTAACGCTTCTCACCAGTGGGGGGCATCATACGACCAACAGTAGACTCTCAGCGAAGGACTCCCCTCAGCGACAAGAGGAGCACAATCTGATTGGCAAAAAAAGAAACACAGAGAGGGGGGGCGGGGAAATAAATAAATCCCCAGACATGTTATTTCCAGTTATTTCCCCCGAGACACGCGCCTGCTTCCACCCGCTGCCACTAAAATTTATAAGTTGACCCCTGCCCTTCCAGGTCAACGGTCTCAGCATGCAGGGGGCGGCCCACCACGAAGCGGTCGCTGCCCTGAGGAATGCTGGGAGCTGCATCAGCCTGAAGGTGCTGAGAGAGAGGCTGCCGCCCCCAGAGCTGGAGGAGGCGGAAACCTGTTTGCCCAAGAAGATTGAGGCTGTTGTCTGCAACGGGAACATCACGGTGGGTGCTTTTACTCAATCCCCAGCATGGGCTGAGCAAACTTTTAGAAATCTGACATTGTTTTACAGCACTCAAGGCAGACAGCTGACGAATGGCACATTTCTAATATTTTCTTTCTCTTGTTCAGTTTGTTCTTGTATCTTGTAGGTATTGAAGACTTTTTTTTTTTATGTTTCAGCTCGACTCAGACAGTGATCTGAACAGAACCGCGTCTGAGATCGAAGCTGAGGTGTTAAAGCAGGACTCTCTCAAAGCGGCGACTCACACGATGACGGTCGGTAAATTTATTGATCATTTCCAGTTTGTTAGCCATGCTGCCGGTATTTGTAGCCCTTGATGTCTTGTGCAATTGTTTCTCATTTTACACCCACAAGCGTTTTATTTATTTATTCGCTTTTTAGCGATTGTCTGTGATAGACAAACGCAAAATGATGCGTCATTGTGAAGTTGGAGGAAAAAAATTCTCAAACTCTGAAAAGTGTGGCATGCATTTGCATTTAAGTCCAGTATTTCAACAATTTACGGAATATCTAGAGACTGTTTTGGGTAAAGATTTACCATATTAGCACATATAGAGACTGGCATTTTTTGCTGTTCTTTGCAAAATAGCATAAAGTCTGTCAGATTGGATGGAGAGAGTAAATCTTCCTGTCTTGTCACAGATTCTCACTTAGATTTAAGGTTGGTCTGGACTTTGACTAGGCTCTTCCAACACATGATTATGCTTTGATCTAAGTCATTAGGTTGTGGCGCATGCTGTAGGTTCAGATTCATTCTCTTGCTAGAAGAATAATCTCAGCATAAGTCAAGTCAGGTCAAGTTTATTCGCATAGCACATTTCAGCAGCAAGGCAGTTCAAAGGGCTTTACATCATGAAAACATAAAAACATCATAAACACATCAAAACAGTCACTGGTTGTGAAACCAGTAACCAACATTAAATTGTATTAGGTGAAAACATCAACACACATCAAATATGTTGTTCAGTGTTCCTGTTATTATGGGTCAAAAGCAACTCTAAACAGGTGGGTTTTCAGTCTTGATTTAAAGGAACTAACTTTGTTCCAGATTTGTGGAGCACAGGAACTAAATGCTGCTTCTCCATGTTTGGTTCTGGTTCTGGGTTTGCAGAGTTGACCAGACCCAGAAGATCTGAGTGGTCTGGATGGTTGATAGAGCAACAACAGGTCTTTAATGTATTTTGGTGCTAAGCCGTTCAGTGATTTATAAACTAACAGAAGTATTCTAAAGTCTATTCTCTGAGCTACAGTAAGCCCGTGTATGGACTTTACAACTGGGGTGATGTTCTCTATCTTCCTGGTTTTAGTGAGAACGTGAGCAGCAGCGTTCTAGATCAGCTGCAGCTGTGTGATTTTTTTGGGCAGACCTGTGAAGACACTGTTGCAGTAATCAATGCGACTAAAGATAAACGGATGGATTAGTTTTTTTTTTAGATCTCGTTCAGTCCTTTAATCCTGGAAATGTTCTTCAGGTGGTAGAAGGCTGACTTTGTAACTGTCTTTATGTGTTGTTGAAGGTTCAGGTCTGAGTCCATCACTACACCCTGATTATGGGCCTGATCACTAGTTTGTAGTTGTAATAATTGAAGCTGCATGCTGACTCTAGTTCGTTCTTGTTTAGGTCCAAAGATGATAACTTCAGTTTTGTTTCTGTTCAGATGGAGAAGGTTTTGGCACATCCATGCATTAATGTGTTCTAAGCATCCAGTAGCAGCAGCTTTCTTTAAGGATAGCCATGTATTTAAATCCATCTGTCTTCTAATCGACTGACCAGCTTCTGTGTCCACTCTGAAGAAAAAAAACATTCCCAACGTATGATTCTACCATCAGTGTTTCACTGTGAGCTGGTGTGTTCTGACCAGAGCACCTTCTCTGGCAAATAGCAAACACATCTTCTTTTGTACTATTCCACAACAACTTGGTGCTTTCCAGCTTTCCAAACAGGTCAGATTTGGGTCCTTTGGACATATTCTTCCAGCAGAGCTGTGAATTTCTGCAGCCCCTCCAGAGTTACCACAGGTCGCTATAGGCTAGTTCTGTGATTTATTCTCTCCTTGTCCGCTCTGTTTTGGATAGTAAAAGGTAAATGGGTTGTACTTGTAAAGCCCTTTATCAAGTCTGACGACCATAAAGCGCTTTACACTACAATCAGTCATTCATCCAGTCACACCCTGACGGTGGTGAGCTACGTTAGCAGCCACAGCTGCAACTGAGAGACTGAGAGAAGCGAGGCTACCATTCGTCGGCGCCAACGGATCCTCTGAAGTGTTTTGCCCAAGGACACAACAACTGAGACAGTCGTAGTGGGGTATTCAACCGGCAACCGGTCAGTTACAGGATGAACTTAACTTTTGCACCGCTGTCGCTCCATTTAATGGAGGATGAATGACACAGTGCTTCATGAGATGTTAACCATTGGGGTAATGCTTTATAACCTAATCCTGCTCTGAACCACTCCATGGCTTTCTCCCTGCCCTGTCTGCTGTGCTCTTGGTCTTCATGATGGCGTTTGTTCACTAACTCACCTCTGAGGTCTTCACAGAACCACTGGGTTGATACTGGGATTAAGCTACATGTCAATTCTACTTTCTAATTGGATGACGTTTGAAGGGAGTTAAACTTTTCTCATTTTCAATTTAAAAAGCATTTTAAAACCATGTATCCTTTACAACTTTACGATGATACTCTACTTCGTGTTTGTCTTTCATGCAATATTCCGGTGAAATACCCTGATGTTTGTGGTTGTAATATGACATACTGTGGAAAACTTCAAGGAGTATAAATACTTTTGCAAAGCACTTTAAGAGGCACATCCATTTCCCCCATGAAAAGAGTTAAAAAAAACCTGACATTTAAACACATCTTTATCAATTTAAACAATGTTGTTGTTTTTTTCCTTTTTATCTCTCAGATCCCCCGGATCATACTCACTCACCCCTCTACCTCAGATGAAGATGTGGAGCTCTTGTCACAGTATCCCAGGAGGCAGCGGCTGCGCGACTGACAAACCAGGCGAATGTGGGCTGACGTGACAGTGCTCTTTACTGTCCCTGAGCCCAGATTGGAGCTTTGTGGATGCAGGACAGAGACCATTAGTGCTTGCTCTTTTTCAGGGATATACAGTGAAGCGCAGGAGTTTACATACTCTGATCGTGGGCATGAGCTCCACATTCATTTTAGGCTTTCAAAGATTTATTTAAGACATTTTTTTCTTTAAACGTGGAGACTAAAAACACAAAATACAAACTCTCAGATCTTAAGAACAAAAATTTAATGCGGATGTTTAGATCTATAGTAGATTTCCTTCAGCCCAGGTTCAAATAAATACATACATCCCTGTCAATGACTGGCTAAATGTCCCTTAGCAAGAAATATCTGAACCCCACAGTTTTTGTAGCCATCAACAAAGACCTAAAATCCTTCTGGGTGGATGTTTGACCACTCTTCTTGGCATAATTGGCAGAGGTCATTTAAATGAATTGGTTTTCTGGCATGGACCAAGAATTTGACCACAACACTCAATGTTACTCTGCTTTGTCTATTCTGAAACCAGTCCATATCTATTTTTAGGGTCAAAAACCCAAGTATGCCCAAGTTTCAACCATCTAGCCATCAAGAAGTGAAACAGACGCTTAGCATGATACCACCGCCACCATGTTGACCCCCCTCCAATTACATTTCTTGTCATCACCGCTAAACAGCTCAACCTTGTCTGACCACACGATTTTCAGATGAACGAAGGAAATTGTGCACATGATTCAGCTTATTTGCATGGGTTTGATCCTGGGTTTAGCAGATAATAGTTGCGATAAATTTAAACAATTTTCATCTTTAGAAGTTTTTAAATTTAAACAATTTTCATCGTTAGAAGTTTTTAAATTGTACTTTTGTATCACCATTATATCTTGTAATACAACACAATAAAAAGCATCATTAAAAGCCCAAAATAAATGCAACATTCATGGCCATTTTCAGCATATGTAAACTTCAGACCAACACTGTAAGGATTATTGTAAAACAAAACGTGGAATGTATTTCTAGTGATAACCTTGATTGCTGCTGTTAGAGTTGAATTTGGATCTTTTGCAAAATGAGGAAAACCACTTTTTTTTTAAATAGAAATAATTCATGAAAGTAAAAGCACTTGTCAGTTTACCAAAAACCCTTAAACATTGACTGATTTGCAGTCTCCTCGTTATAGTGCTCTGTGTAGGTTTTTAGGTACCTCTCACTTACCTAAGTGTTTCTACCTTTGACAGTGTGAAGCTTTTAGCCTTTTTCTGATCTATACCGAGATGAAATAACTCATGAATGAAGAGACTGAAGAGCTGGAAGTCTGATCTTACTGAGGCATTACTTTCCATCTTCACAGGCTGTCAATGTACGATGAACGACGGCTCATGAGAATAAACACAGTGCAGAAAAAGATAATAAAAGAGCTTTTAACTCACTTCAAAAGCCAATGATATGCAAAATGTGGCGCATACTTACTTTATGTTAGACATTTTATATTCTCACAGTGTTAAAAGGGAACTTTTTTTCTTAATAAATTGCAACTATTTTGGTCCAACTGTTGATTTTTTTTTGTCTTTTCTTAAAGAGGCAGCAGAATAATGATGTATCATTAGAATGGTGTTTTTCTTTTTTTTTTTAAGATCCCTGAATATTATCAAAAAGTTATTCAATGCGACAACAACTTCCCCCGGGGTTTATAATAGGCGACATAAAAGCACTTGCTCTATGTGATGCTGTGCAGCAACTTTTGTGTGGAACTCCTCTGAGGACAGAACCTTGTTGGAAAGCCCGTGCATTGTCACGATCCAGTTTAGAGTCCATTAATGGAAGGTCGGGCTCGCTCTGGGAAAATGTCTCGGGAGGCCTTTCTGTGAATCAGAGAGAGAATTCATGGAAGAGCACAGATTTTATGCTCTGTGAACAAACTGTTCGAGGGAGAAAATGAGGTTTCCATCAAGGCAGCACGTTTCCCAGGTGCCTTTATTTAACATGCAATGTGTACGGTCATGCTCAAATGAAAGTGCACCCCCTGCCCTTTCTAGAGCTTTACATGACATGTAATCTAGTATTAACCAGACTGTACAATGATCTAAATCTGATCTAAAATGTACAAAATCCCCCATCACATATTCCACCGTGTCGCCATTCATTGATAAAAAAATGATTATGATGACAATACGTGTACTAACTGCAAACTAAATGGGTAAAAACTCTAACTAATTGCACTGCCAAATGGGAACTCAAAGTAAGTGAAATGTTCTTGAGAATAGTGCATTCGTCCTTGATTTCAGGAGGTAAATAAGATTATCGGTCAATGGAATGGGTATTTTAACCCATAAAATAAGATAATTAGATTGACTGCATTTGAAATAAGATGATGGAGATGAGTTGTTCCTATTTTAAGAGCAAAAATCGTATTCCATTTAAACCTGCCTGCTCAGATCAAGGACAAATACACTCATTTCATTACTTACCTGTAGTTCCCTTTTTGCAGTGTGACAATGTTCAAAAGTTCAAATATCATATTTCGATATGTAATTGACATGAAATTCTCACCAGATGTGGGGAACAACCCATCTTGTCCACACAGGCTAAGAAACCGTCCACAGATACCTATAAACGGAGTTGTGTAATGAAATGGAACTACGCTGGTGATGAAGCTGTCATCACCAACAAAAGCCTTTGTTGGTGATGACAGCTTCAAGTCTCCTCTTATATGGAGACACTAGTCACCGGCATTACTCAGGTGTGATTGTGTCCCATTCTTCCACAAAGTACTTAAATCCTTTCCTTGTTTCTGTTTTGTGCTGTTTTTCCTCATTATGCCACCTGTCAGCACTTTCTTCTTCCCACAGTTTCTGCCCTTTACCCTCTAATATCAGATTTCATTCAGTCAATCGTTCATCTCACAACCATCCCTATAACATCAAGAAAGTAACTTCTTTTCCCCCGGTGTGTCTCCTGAATCTTGGCCAGAACCAAGAAGTTTTCCTCATGGGGGGGGGGGGGGGGGGGGGGGGGGGGGTTCTAAGGGTTGGCCAACCGGGGAACTGGCCCCAGCTGAAATCTGATTGGCCCCCAGCGGGGCCCCTGTCCTGTCACTCACCAACCCAAATACTAGCGGCAGTAATGGGCAAAATGCGAATGTCTGCCGTCATTAAAGCTGGAAGAATAAAAAAAAAATCCCTCTAATTTGCATTTATGTGTTAATATTTACTAGGATGTTTGGTGGGAGCGTTGATGGTGGTGCAGAGGTAGAGAGGGTGATCCAGATTTACAGCTGAAGTAGTAAAGTCAGACATTGTTGCGCTGTGAATTCTTACATATCACGGTGATAAGATTTACCATAACTTTAATTTTTATTGGCTCCAATGTCACCACATCCACTGCAACTCTCTTTTATAATTCGAGCTTTCGAGTGTTCTTCAGTGGGACCGTCCGACATGTTTTAGACGCGTCTCTGCTGAATCAAACGATAGCATCACTTCTTCAGCAGCCGTTTAGGGCTGCAGAGGCCTCTTCATCGCCCATTCCTTTAAGACAGGTGAGTGGTGGTCTGCTTTTCATTGTGTAAATGGCATTTTCAATTTCAGTGAATTATGCACTTATTCACCTGCTGTTCCCGAATGTCACCAAAGTTAAAAGTTGAGGGATATAAACGACTGACTCCAAAGTTCCTCTAATTTGTTTTTTACCATACATTTCCATGCCAAGAGCAGGGGATCCTGCGCAGGCTGTCCTTGAGGTTTTCCCCAAGACGCAACATGGCAAAAGCATTCGATGCGTAGTGGTACAGAGACGACACAAGGTTGCAGTACTCCATCAGCAGAGACTCCGTATTTGTTATAGCCTTTATCATTTCTGCGGTTAAAATACCCCGTCCTCTTTGTTCACAACAGGAGCTGGCTTCTCCAGCAGGAGAGGAAAGCTGGGTGGCTTTTGAAGACCGCTCCATAAAAGATCACCACCGAAATGCCATGTAGATGAGGAAGCAGCACAAAATGGTAATGCGTTTAAATCTAATGCGACTCTAATAACAAAAGAGAAAATAACATTATAGAGAACCAGGAATACAATAAAACTATTGCAAAAGTCCTGCTTTTACCTGCCATACAGGAAATTTCCCTGAGGGGTCAGAGAAAGTCTGAGGACTCAGATAACCGAGGCAACCTTTAGGCTCTTTGAGAAGAGATGGCAAAGCATGATTAGTTTCTAGAGAAGCACAAAAAAAAAGAGATCTTGCTGTTACAGGCCTGAGGCGGCTCTGCCTCCATCCTTTTGTGTTATTCTTTTTATTTTTTTGTACAGCCTTTCCAGATTTTCACTTTCTGCTGGGCTGCCTCCCATGGGCTCCCTGCTTGGCCTCCAGGGTTGCCGGTCCAAGGATAATTGGCTGAAGGATGCTTGGAGAGCGCCGCCCACCCAGCAGCCGCTGCCAATGAGGAGAACAAATGACTCCGAGGCGGATTTAAAAGCCAGTCCTACCCTTCAGTCAGGGCTGCTGTGTTTCATGTATAATGTGTAATTGTTTGCTCGCTATGCTGTTTTTTTTTTTGTCCAAGGACATTTTGGCTTTGTGTCAGCTACTTTGTGACTTTTTGCTGGCAAGAAACTGTACTTTGGAAACTCAGCAGGTGGTTCAAGCCACTGGTTGTAGCTTCTTTCGCTTTGTAATTTGGATTGGGTATTTTTTTTTTCCATTTGGATATTTTCTGGGATGTAACAAGCTAAAAGCACCAGCGAAACCGTTCAACATGAAATATCCGAATGCCTGGCAGAAATGGCTGAAGAAGTAATAGGGGAAGCAACACAGAGGAGTTCAGCACAGTGGCTTCAGGAAAAGGAACGAGAGTCACTGGTCATCAGATATTATTACAGGGGGTTCATACATGAGGGCTTTTTTTGAGTTCATGAGAGCTGACAGCCTAGATGCAGCAGGGCTCACTGCTTTGATCATAAAAGGCCTTGAAAAACAGGGTCTGGAAGAGATCACCCTTTTCCTCACTTCTTCAAACAGGATATTTTTGTCAGGATCATGTGTACACGCCAAATGGCATGACATTCTAAGAGAAATGCACAACGGTCAGCCATGAACTTCCTAAGCTAAATGATGATAGGTGGACTCTTAGCAGTGCACCGTTTACTGCAAGAAATTGGGCTGGTGGTTGTGCTTCCATCCATCCATCCATCCATCCATCCATCCATCCATCCATCCATCCATCCATCCATCCATCCATCCATCCATCCATCCATCCATCCATCCATCCATCCATCCATCCATCCATCCATCCATCCATCCATCCATCCATCCATCCATCCGTTGTCTGTACCTACTCTCTCCTGCTGCTTATCTCCAGCAGTCACCAGGCGAGAGGTGGGTTACAACCTGGACAGGTTGCCAGTCCATCACAGTGGTTTACTATCCCAACTTGATCTTAGCTTTATTATAAGTTCTCTGTCATTCCAAGTTTTTGTCAGACATGCAACAGTCTCGCTCAAAGGAGCTCGCGGAGGCGATCAGTCTTGTGGAATCATTACTTCACACATTTTTTTTTGTTGTGTGAAAAGAGGTGGAGATGCTTGGCTGTAAAGTGTGATCCACTTTTATAAAAGACTGAGAGGAGGGAGCCTAAGATGAATAGATGGCTATCTGATAATGAGGGTACGGGCGATGAAATCAGTAGTGAAAACTTTAAAACATTGCTTTTATCCAGTGCTCGATTAAATGACTGAGAAAAGAGGTTTCTATAAGGCTAATGATGCAATCATGAAGGGAATCCAAACACTTTACCCCAGAAGCAGGGGCGCCCTATAAGGGAGTATGGTTAGGAGAATTCAAAGAGCATGCAAATAGATGATGATAATATATATATATATATATATATATATATATATATATATATATATATATATATATATATATCACCATTATATCGCTGCTCCCATGTGTTAAGTATTGGACTCGGCATCCTGCGTCTCACTTTTTATTGTAAGGAGTATTGTTAGATTCGAAGATCTTACATTTGAGCACAACATAACTAATATGTTGTAACAGCATAAAAATATATTTATTCATCTTTTTGTTTGAGTTAAACATTCCCGAGAGTAGTTTCAAATGATCCAATTATTGACTGCTGGTGAGGAACAGAGCTTTTGAACTCCACTCCACCGAGGCCTGCAACAAATTTGCTAACTTCTTTACTGGAAAAAAAATCCAAAAGATTAGAGGGGCGGTCTGTACATCCAAGTCAAGTTCAGCACCAAAGCTGTCACCAATTAGAACAGATTTTGACAAAATGTCCCAATTCAGCCAAATAAACTACAAAAGCTTAGAAGACCCACAGCTTTCTTTAAGAAAGTTTTGCCTGTCATAACATCTGACTTGACTCAGATAATAAACACGTCCCTTCTGTCAGCAGTTTTCCTCCAGTCTCTAAAAACAGCAATTACCAAACCACTGCTTAAAAAGAACAGTTTGGACAAACTATTACAGCAGAACTACAGGCCCATGTCAAACCTCCTCCGTTTTATCAGAAAGATTATTGAAAAAGCTGTGTTTAAACAGTTAAATGCCTTCTTAGTAATGACCAGCCATGTTTGAGGTTTTCCAGTCAGGTTTCTGTGCTCACCACAGTACAGAGACCGCCCTTGTCAAGGTGTTAATGACATCCATATAAATGCCCACTGTGGAAGAACCACAGTACTGGTATTATTGGACTTCAGTGCAGCATCCGCCTGGAAAACTGGGTCGGCCTTTCTGGTACAGCACCGACTGGTTTAGATCCTACTTAAAGGACTGGGACTAATTTCTTTAATACACATAATCCAAAAGCATTGCATGATGCAAGTCTGCTCTTCTTATATTTAAGAACAATTTCTCACTTTTATCCACAAATAGACTCTAAAAGTCCATTTTTACTTTGCCAATAAAATTATGTATCCTTTAAACTTTTCTGAACTTCAATAGCAACAGAAAGTGTTAATAAAAGCTTCCAGATCCAAATATATTTATACAATTTTGCCACGTATTTGACCTCTCAAAAAGACTCCATCTAGGAATAATGAAAATTTCTGTTATGTTTATTTTTTTGCATTTTTTCCCATTAACTTTTTTATTGGGAAAGTGTATTAAATTTAACAACAGTGTGACTTAATGCTTTAAGTTTTAGCGTTGGTTTCAACAATAATTAAACTGGAATGGGGAGAGTGGTTCTGGTTCGACAGAAATACCTTTATTTATATGTTCATGAATGTGGGAACATTAATGACGAACAGCGGTGTCTCCAGAAATGTTTCATAGAGTTGGCCAGATGGAGACACTTAAACTCTTGGGGTGGCACACTGAAACTAAAAGCTGTAATTTCAGGATTTTATTCTAGTGTTGTAGTAAAGCTGCATGTAGAAAACTATCAGAATGACTTAAGTTAAAGGCATACTATGCAACATTTTTCAGTTAATTAATATGTTCCATACCGTTTTGGATGATTAAATGAGTCATTTCAGGTTGAACTAAGGTTTTCTCGGCCGCCCTGGGGGTCTGTGGGGGAAATACCGCACTTGCAATTGCAGGAGCAGTCGGCCCGCAGTCACAGGCTCAGTAGTCTCGTGTGCATCGCGAGAGTCGGTCTTGCTTTACAGCGAGAACTGCTACAGGCCCGCAGTGAAAGGTGTGCTCGTTGGTAGCGCAGTGGCGATATTTGTGCAGTTATCATGGCGGAACCAGCAAGAAAACAGCGAAAGCCCATGTTGGAGCAGGCAAGAAAGAGGAAAAGGGCTCTGGACAGAGAGAGGAGTCGTACACGGGTGAACATAGAAGGCTGCAAGGCTGACGCGGACCTCGCGTTTCTGCTGATGCGATTGTAAGTAACATTGTAGGGTTTCCCTCACGCTACCGCCTCGCCAACGTTCCAAAAAAATAATAATAAAAAAATAAAACTAACTCGATATGCGCGCCGCTCCGCTCAGCCGGTCAGCGGTGCAAAGTTTGTCTCCCCCCCCCCTCCGCTCCGCTCTGCTCAGCCGGTCAGCGGTGCAAAGTTTGTCTCCCCCCCCCGCTCCGCTCCGCCGGTCAGCGGTGCAAAGTTTGTCTCCAGCTCCGCTCCGCTCCGCTCCGCTCAGCCGGTCAAATAAACATGCAAGCATATCGAGTTTTATTATTATTATTATTATTATTATAATAATCTTTTTTTATGTTGGCGAGACGCTACCGCGGCGGCGGCGGCGGCGGCTGCGGCTTGGCGAGGTGGTGGCGGTAGCGTCTCGCCAACATAAAAAAATAAAATAATAATAATAATAATAATAATAAAACTGGCGAGGCGGCGGCGGTCGCGGCTTGGCGAGGCGGCGGCGACCGCCTCGCCAAGATAGCGCTGCAAGAAGCTTGATGTTCATACCTTCACTGTGTTATTCATTGTTTGTACTGCCGTTTTTTCCACTTTTCGTTGCGTTCGCCTGTCTGCTAATCTCAAAACAACCGCGCCTGGCTTGACGGAGGAACCAGAACAGCTGAGCATCTTTACGACAGTGCACTTTTACTTTCGCCCTCTGGGGGAGCCTCGCTGGAAAATCAACCCCGGTTGCATAGTATACCTTTAAGTAAACGCCTACTGATATCTTTTGGTTTTTAATGGTTTTCTGAAATTTTAATGTTCCTTATGATCTAATGTGCGTAGACCAATAACAGTACATTTTGAGTTGAACAACAATTCCTTTTTATTGTGTAATTACATTAGGAATAAGGTGTACATTTGTTCATTTATTGGAAAACAAAACAGTTACTGGGAGAAAGTAGATACTGGCAGATGCAAATAAAAGCACAATAGGTCTGAAAGAGCGGCTGCCTTGCTGGCTGTGCATGATGGGATGAAATGCTAAACTGATGCTACAACAATTTACACTGGCCAGTGGGGTGGCCAGGACATGGCACGGGGGGCATGGCCACCCGTGGCCACCCCCTAATGGCGCCCCTGGTGATGAATAACTTGTCAGTCCCAAGAAATATGAAAGTGGTTGACCCTACCCACCCTACATCTCCAATAAGAGTCACCAACGCACTGATCTCTCTCCTGAATCTGCGAACAAAGTGATACTTTTGACTTTTTCAGTAAAATCCATGCTATACATTGTATCTCATTGAATCTCACATATGTGTTCCTAACATCCCAACCCTCTTTTCTCCATTACATATGCCTTAAAAGTGCTGCCTTTTTTTTTTACCCCACAAGATGGTCTTGTATGATGTGGGTAAATTTTATTGTGTGCTCCCCGTTTATTTAACGACTTAAATGTTTCCACTAAGTCTTGGTCATTTAAGTTAATCCTTAGTTCATGATTAAGATGTTGTCTGACCTGAAGAAACCTAAAAAAGTAATTAGAGCCAAGTCCATGTTTTCTTTGCAGGGTTGCAAAGCGTTGTAGCTCCCCCTTGTGGACAGATTCATAAGGATTGGTCAGGCCTTTCTTAAATTTCTTAAATCCTTAAATCTACAGTTCTATTGATTTGGGTTGAAGTGCACACCATCTTAAAATCTTTGAAGCATCCTGCAAACCACTAATTTTAATTACTTAATTTCAATCTTACCATGGAACACGGGTTCATCTGATAACTGTTGTTCTGTAGTCTGATGTCAGATAACAGGGCGTTGATTGGCGTCCCATTAATTGTTGTCCCTTCCACATCCTTCCATCCTGGCATTTAATCTGAGCAACACAAACATATCAGCGGTCAGCCCAGTAGTATCCCCTCCCTTCCCCTTCTTATCTTTCTTCAGTTGCAAGGTTTTGCATTTAACTTAAAATTTTTGGAGAGTGGCGCTTCTTAAGCATTGAAATATGAACATAATTTTGTGAAGGATATTTAAAGGGCAACCCCCCCATCCATGATGTAAATACATAAACCTGCCCTCAGACAAATTTTTTTATTTTTTTAAAGACCGAGCTGCTACACAGCGGCATTGCTTCTGACGTCACTTTCTCCTTTTGACGTCACAAAAACCTATGAACCAATAGCAACACTGATTTGAAATTCATTCTCATTTACAACACTTGCTTAATTCTTTCCAGTGGGTCATAAATTGGTTACTACCTGCATATTGTACACGTTCACTTTGCACCCTGAAAAGGGGCCATAAACTGATCGCAAGTCAATGATTGTCTGATAAAATATACTTAATAATAAATAATCAGCAATAAAGTGCTAAGTTTTGCTCCCCTCCTGCTGTTATTACTCCTGTTATATTTCTGTCTGATCCATCGGCCTAATGGTTCTATAAAGAAAGCGAAGAGGAGTGACCAAATGCAGCAAACCTGTCACTTTCCATGCTCTTATGTGAATGACTCAGTTAGGTCGCCATTCATTTTGATCCTAGCGGTTGGTTTATTGTACAATGCTGATATGACATCAATTATAGATTTATCAAAACAACATTTTCCCAGCCCTTATATAAAAAGGCCGAAACTGCATTGAATGCTTTTTCGGCATCTAAAGCTAATTTCTGTTTATCGGTCTGCCTCATTATGTGTAAAACTCCAATAATGTTATCTTGAGTTTGTCTTTGTTTGATGAAATCTATTTAATCCCTGTAGAACTGTTTCTAGTCTCTTTGCCATGATAGAGATAAAAAGTTTAGAATCTATATTTAAATGGATAACTGGATGATAGTTCAATCTATAATTTTCATCTTTTGGAAATATACAGATAGTTGCTCCCTTCCACGGGGGAGTGACCATTTTCTTTTCTTTTTTTATCATGCAATTAAACATTTTTAGCAACGTTGGGACCAAGTTCACCTGACTCTCGCCAGATGGATTTCGTGGAGCTCGGTGGAACTACATCCATCAGGTTAGAACCAAATAATCCTGCATTTTTCGTACCATTTTTTCCTACTTGCTTTGCTTCAGGAGAGAGGAGATGCTTATTATTTTCCCCCATATCACAGGCTTCATTGACATCTCATTATTATCATTGTGGTGTAATTACACATTAATTTCTTTGTCCAAACTCTCTCTAACATTTGGGTAATTTAGAATATTTGTGTTGAAACCTCCATAGGGTGGATCTATTTTTTCTGTTCAGGCAGATGCTAAAGTGAATTGGGGCGCTAAAGGCACCTATTTCAAAACTCTTTAATTTATACAGATCATTCTTAAACATTATCTAGAGTAGACATTATGTGCAAATGAGTAGTGGGAATACTATCTGTTGGATTGTAGTTTCTCTATACATTAACAAGTCCTAATTTGTCCATCAGGTGCACAAGGCTTTTAACATTATTTCTTAAATCACCTTTACTTTTTGAATCATAACATTTGGTGTTTAATGTGACATTAAAGTCATCAGCACATATTAAAGTTCTCTGTCATCTTCTTCTTGCTGTTAACCCTGGGAGCAGATTCACAAAGACGAGTCGTTGCCTGGAGGAAATTTCATGTTCAAAAAAAGCAACAATGTACCATCCGATCTTATCTTTATATTCCAATTTCTGTTTATAAATTATAGTTCTAAAATAGCCATCCTTCTTTACCTCCCTGAACTATGAGGAAAATTTACAAAAAAAAAGTTTAAAGCCCAGCCTGTTTAATTTTGCATTGTTCAACATAATCAAAAAGTTATGTTTCCTTCAATAAAACAATTTGGGCTTCATCTCTTTTGAATTTAGAAAGGGGTTTGCCCCTTTTCACCAGGTTAAGCAGTCAATTCAAGTCAATTTTAAACGTGTTCCTGCTACTATACACCTGAGTCAAATAATCAGTTCATTAGCAGGACTCTGGAGAATTTGACCTCATACTGAGGAGTTAATTCAGACATTTGATTCAGGTATGTTGGACCAAGGACACAGAAAAAGTTGCAGGAGCCCGGCCCTCAAGGACTGGACTTTGACTTCCTTGGTCTGTAGTGATAGGTAGGAAACATGGTTTAATTTCCTCCTTCTTTCTCTCTCTTCTTTTGCTCTGCATCCATCAAACCTCCTTTTCAACTCGTCTGGGATTTGGGGCAATAGTTGAGGTATTATTTGGGCTTCTTAGCTGATAATCAGTGGCTTCCGCAGCCAGAAAGCCAACACCTTGTTGCTATGGTTACTCATTATAAAAAGTATCCAAAAGTTTAAAGGTACCATCAAAAATCCCTCCAGCTGTGCAGCATCCAAAACCAAGGGGATAATCACCCAAACGAACAACGTTTCAGCTAGAAAAAGGAGGAATTAAAGTTTTCAAAAAGAATAAATCAGAACGAAAGTAACAGAGCAAATCCAGCCTGCCGCCACATTTTTAGTAATTTCCACAAGAGAGAGGTGCTGAAATGGACTCAAAGTTTTCCTTATGAACACAATAACTTCTGTCCTGGAGTTATGAACAAAAGTCAGTCTAATGTTGAAGGGGGACATTATGCTTTTATATCCTTTCAATTACTTTCATTTCACATTTAAGTTATTCAGTTGTGGTCTACGAGGATCTGCAAAGTTTGGTCTGGGGTGATTGTTGCCCCACAGCCCCATCCACGTTGCACAGGGTTCCACTCCACCCCGTTCAGGCCATTTTGTAGTGTGCTGGGGGTAGGTGCGATGAATTGTGTGGGTTAATACACCCAACAACAACATTTCCACTTATCCACTTGTAGGGGTGTGCAAAATAATCGTCATGACGATGCATCGCGATTCTAATTTTTGCGATCTACTGCATTGATTCTTGACACCAAGTATCGATTATTATATATAAAAAAATTAATAAATAAAATTGCATTAGTGGTTGGCGAACATCAGCCAAAAACAAGTGGAATACAACTTCATTGGTTTAAAGGACCACTGAGGCCATGTAAACGGCACTGATTATCCTTATTTTGTTATTTTAAGTTTTATAAATCCTAAGCACTTTTTGTCAGTGTGTCCACTCCAGTAATAGTAATATTTGTTTTCATGGCAATACCTCCAAAAGTCGTTTCAATAAATACAGTTATGTATGAATTCAGTTGCTTTCAGTTATGTATCAATTGAAGACACTATCCAGATCATACACAGCCAGTCAGCCACTGGTAATGGCTGTATTTTTTTCTAACAGTGTTCAGTGAAAATATCACAATGCATTGCAATACATCGCAATAATTCAAATATCGTGATGCATCGTGATAGAATTGGATCGTGGCAAGTGTATCGTGATTCAAATCGAATCGTGACTTCTTTGGCAATACCCACTCCATCCACTTGTAGCTTTTGCATCCTTTAGCTTGAACGACAAAGTCACGGCGACAAATAAAATAGGTGGATTGGCCAAATTGATAAGCCGGAAGTTCCTTGTTTAGCAGCTTCCCAGCAAATATTGTGACGTAAATTTTCAAAAACCGTAACAGAGGAATCTGCCTTTTGATTTTAATTTAAAAGACAATAAGCTTGTAATGAACCAGTCAAATGACCTGAAAATTCACAGGGCATAGAAAGCTGCTTGCAATGAGGAGAACAAACCAGGTTGGGGAAAACACGCTGAGCGTCTACAGGCAGGAGCTTCTGGTGAATCTGGCAGAAAGCCGAAGGCTGGAGAGCGCTTGAATTGATCAGATCAGAGGTGAGTTAAATTGTGCCGATTGCCTCGGAGGAGGTGGGCATGACGGAGCAGAGACCACGCAGACATCAAACCATAACAGCTGTTTGAAATCTCAAATGTCATGGGTGAAAAGTTTTATCAGCTGAGCCTAATCCAGAGATCGAGCATACGTTAAGTAAAAAGAGAGAGGGCATGAAGGAACTCTCCAATCTTTTAAGAGAAACTGTGCCCAAAGCCGCAAGGAGTACTTAAAAACTCTGTCTGTGAAGCGTATGTCAGGCCTGAAGAAGGAGCAGAGCATAAAAGAACGAAAACATCACAGAACAAAACCTGCAGAAGAGTCAGAGCAAAAATCAGGGACACATTTAAAATCTTACCCTAAATCTGGTAGGTTTGCAGCAATTAAATACCCCCCCCCCCCCCCAGCAATGTTGAGCACAAGCTCTCCAAGAACTGGACAATATCTACTTGGTGTTTGTTCGTGATCAGGATGAAGTTACAGATGAGGGGATGCTGATCAGACTGCGATCCCTTTTCGCATAGTGCCAGGTTGGTTTGAATAGGTTCTTTTCAAAAATGAAAATCCTTGTCAAAAAGAGCATTTCCAATGCAGTCTACTTATCTTTGTTTGATCATCTGAAACATTTAAGTGTGCAGAAAAACAAAAAACAAAGGGTTAAATACTTTTTCACAGCCCTGCATAAAATAAAGATTCCTTATTTATCTATGTTTGAGTTTTCTTAGGCTAATAATCTTTTCCTGCATCGAGTGCATTCATTCAGCATTGATCAGACTATAAGAACCACTCTGCACCAATCATTTCCAAACCAAGATGTGAGCTTCGGGAACTTGAAATGTGCAGTGACTAAGTGGGACATGTCTAGATAAAACTTTAGATTCAGCAGAGCTGTTTTTGTGCACTGCTGTTGGACCCTAAGAGAGCAGGATTGGCTTCAGTTAAGAGGCTCTAAAGGAGAATATTTTTTATTTTTTTCCTGGGGAAACATGTGGAAAGTGTAATTGGAGATGGCAAAAAAAGGCCCTGCGGGACCCTCTGGTGTATGCTCCTTTTGGCAAATATTTCAAAAGAGGTGTGGTGATGCACTTCTCGCACCTCTTTAATGCTGGAGAGACTTGAGAGGCGCCTCTGGAGAAATGTGTGGAAAGTCAGAGTTATTTTTTTTCCAGAGAGCCTAAAATGTAGATCGAGAATGACGGATTGAGAATGAGATCACATGAAAAAGATTAAAACTGAAAAATGTTTTTATTTGTTCGTTGGGTTACTTTAAAGTAATGCTAAAGACAAAAGGTGACAATTAAGGTGATGTAAATAGGGATTAAAAAAAAGAAGAGCTTTGATAAATGGGAAGATTTTTTAGAGATGTTTAGAGTCTAGATATTAGGGTCTCGTGAAGATCATAATAGGATATATCGATATCACTGGTACATTTAAAAATATTTCTATCCATTATCTATACCTCCTTATACGTCCAATTATCTCCGGTGATCATTGGGCCCTGGTAAAGTGGCCGAATTAACATAATTTTCAGAAACCTGATTAATTAGATGAGTAATTGTAGTTTTGGTTTTCACTATGTATAAGGCATAATTCTCAAAATGACAAAAAATACAGGCTTGAATTATTTCACTCTATATGTAAGGAAGCTATATACAAGTTTCTGAAAACGAGTGCAAGAAATATTGAACTTCTTCCTGATGATCAAACCTCTTGAGACGCACCTTTGCATTGGCTAATGAGGTAACCAAAATAAATCCAACAATGGCCAAAGAAAGAAACAAAGAAATTTAAATACACTTTGAAGAATTAAAAATATCTGTGATTAAAGGTAACAAAAAAAAAAAAATCAGATGCATAAAAAAATTATTTCACAATAAATTATTTCAGTTGGAAAAAAAAAGAAACTCTGCTTGAATGGTATTGGGTCAAGGTGGGAGTACAGTCAGTTTTCAGTAGTTTTCACTATTATCTTTTATATATTTCCCCACTCTGCTCCTTTCTAGTGTACACACATTACCAAGTATCCATTGAAAATTATTTAATTGAACAGCTTCTTTCAGAGCTTCTACCGTATGTTGAGCTCTGTACATGTCACACTACACACCACAGTACTGTGCAAAGGCTTTTGCAAACCTCAACAACCCTCTTAAAAGAAAGCAAAGATAACTCAATAAGAGCATTCGGATGCAGACTTTCTCTCAACGTAGTTTACTTTTTACTCCAACTTTTCCATCAGATGTCCAACCTGGATGGGATTAAAAGCACTGTAGAAATCAAAGGTGATCTTCACAGTGCTTCCATGCTTCTCCAGATGGATCAGAGCTGGATGCAGGAGGTAGATGACGGCATCTTTCACCACGATGTCCCGATGGGGAGGAACATTTCAAGTAAATTAGGATAGATTAGAATGGAATGAAAATGCCTTTATTGTTCGACGTTAGGGAAGTTTTTGCATGACAGGAGCAAAAACACATGGATAGGTTACACCAGACTAGACTAGATTAAACAATATGAGTAAAAAAAGCTAATATCTAGGAACGTTTTTACAACGTTGTATAGATTTATATTCTATTTTTTATTTCTGTATTTACTTTAAAATACTACACACAGAAGTTTTATATGAAAAGTTACAAAGTCTAGAAACCATTGAAGCTCAGGGTTTCACGATCCTGAGCCTTTTAACCAGATTATCTGGGTCTGGATCGCTCCAGGTTTCTTTTTTTTTTTAAGTAACAGATGCAACTCAGCTCTGATGCTGGAGCAGAAGAAATGTCAGTGTAAAATCCACTTTTTTACCCCATAAATACATTTTGTTGTGCAGTCGAATGTGGTCTGTCCAGGTGATGCGTAGATATCATCATAATCTATAGACTATAGACTTTGGGTCTTATTTTTTTAAGATGTTCAGTGTTCTTAGTTCTCTATTATGTTTTTTTTAACAGTAACGTCACAGTATTTGCTGCAAAGCTGCTAGACAAGGTCGTGAACATCCAGCTAACCATTTTTATTTTTGTGTCCATTTTTAAATAAAACCAAATCATGGAGTTGTTTTGACTATTTGCATTTTAAGGATTTGGATAAGTAAATGCAGGTGTCTTCCTGAGACAGCGGAGGGAAAGAAAACTGCCTCAGTAATCAGTCCTATCCTGACATAAGTGGCCTTGTTCTGCCTTCTTTCAATGACAGTGATGTCCCTGTCTATAATCATTCAGCTACCCGCTTCTCTGCAAAAAGAAAAAAAACAAGAAAAATAGAAATGGGGATTGACTGTGTCTTAAGAGTGTGAAACTGCATTTTTATCAAGTCATCTTTGACCTTTAAGTGTTTCGTTCTGAAACTGTATCTCTCCTATTCATCAAAAACACTGAAGCGTAAAGAAAAAAACAAACAGATACTCTGTGGATTTAATACGTGGGTCCAAAATGGATGTAGCAAACAGATGAAATGGCAACAAAATGGGGATGATTTTATTTTTTACAATTGTAGCGTGAGGAAAAGTGGATTATGAAATGGTCTTAACCCAAAATCCCTGTAAGACCATAAATTCATCTGTGTCAGCTTCTTAGAGGGACAGATTTAAACTCTGGAACACCCCACCCCCCCCAACCCCCAGAAAATCCTAAAGATTATATTTCTATATAAGACGTCTGTGGAAGTACTTCAAAGAAGGTCAGTAAAGTCTGGTCGGATAATCTTGGGAGGCAGCAGCTTAGTGCCCTTTTGGTGATATTCTTCTGCCCATTTCTTTCTTCCTCCAGCCACATGAAGCAAAGATGCTGCTGTCTAAAGCTGAAGAGAAAGCGGCTAAGACATTTAAAGTTAAATTTAAAGTTTTTCCCCGAGTTTCCGACTGTAGATTGGCTGTTTAGGCTTGTTGACACCCTTTGCAAATGACCGATCAACAGCCGAGTATTGATGGGTTTAGGGATGACGAGGGAAGTAATTCTGCAGAAGTAAAGCGGTTAAAAGCTTGGGTGCCACAGGAGGAGGAAATCTGTGAGCGGAGTCGAATAACCACGGCGCATCTTATTGTCGACGAAGTTGGAGTCCCCCAACAATTGCAGAAAGTTGTGAAAGGGTGGCGAATACGCAGCACTAGAGTTCTGAGTCTAGTTCACCCCACAATGTGCCACTGTATAAAATGCAGCTGGCATTTTTGCTGTGCAGCCTTGTGGCGCTGAAAAGCCATGGCAGGAATAAATGGAAGGCGGCTTGGGACCCGAACATCTGAAGAGACGCAACAGATTGGGAGTCTGCAAAGTGTAAACACCACGGTGAATCGAGCTAAGATGAGGCATCTTTATGGGAAATAAACTAGGTGACAGAGCCGGAGGCTTTCACAGCTTTGCTATTCTCCGGGGCTGAATGATTGTGTTGAATGCTGGCTGGAAGAGCACCGCTGTAATTACTGGTAACAATTTGCTGACTTTTACCTGCAGCGATTGGAGCGGCGTGATGGACCCACGGAGTAGATGAGCGGAGCGAGGCGGGAGGTGGCAAGATTGTGGATAAAGTGTAAAGGTGATTGCCATTAGAAAACACAGGTTGGACATTCGAGAAGATGAAACAAGCAGTGGTGGTAAGAAAAAAAAGCACAACCATGCTAAGACTGGAACAAAGACTATTCAATGGCATGTTGAGTTTTCAAGCAATTGGACTGTTTTCTGTTCAGGAGGAGCAGCTGTGAATCGGAGACAGAAATAGACAATTAGTCCTGTGCTACACTGGATGCTGCAAATATTAATCATGCATGAATTTCTTCTGTCATGTTGGACTTTTAAATTATTCTCTAAAGGTGTCCTGTTGTGTGAAAAGGGCTGTTTTAAAACTGCAGCAAACTGTTAGCTGATCAGTTCACACCCTCTAATGCCAAACAAACAGTTTTTATTCATAAATGTTATTTCAAAATGTACATTTTTGCACCTATTGATTATTTAAACATAAAGTACAACACAAGGCAGCAAGTCTATATTTGAGTTATAGTTATTTATGATTAGACACACAATTCTGCACACAGATGAAGATGCATTTGTTGTCACCTCAGGTAATAACGAATAAAAACCCACGAAATAATAAAGATTGTTTTTTTGCAGGACCTTTATATCCCACTAAAATAATTAGGAGAAACCAAATATTTAACTTGAATAAAATTAACTTAGTGCAGGCAATAGTTTGTTAATATCTTTTTAGTCTTATAACAAAACCACTGTGGCGACAATACTTTGGTGCCCCTGCTGTCAATACATTGTACTGGCCACTTTTCTCATTAGGACAGCACTAGATGTTTTTCTGCAGTCGTATTCACTGTAAAAATACAACTGAAAAGTTAATTTATTTCAGTGACTCAGTTCCTTAAATTAAAAACATTACATTGATTAATTACACACAGACTGGTGGTTTCAAGCTTTTTTTTTCCTGGTAATTACGAAGACTTTCTACTTACAGCTAATTAAAACATGACATGTAAGATTACAATATTACATCAGACCAATTAAAAAAAAAACATTTGAACACTATAACGGAAAATTTTCTTCGTTTGTTGCTTGTGCAGAAATCTTTGTGTGAAACAAGGTTTGTCACATTTAGCAGAAATGCGCTCAGCCTGTGTCTAGCAGAAATGTGAGGCTAATCAAAGTTCAGTATGTCAGGTGTGAGGTTGATGAGATATTCTTAGTACTTCCAGCTTCTCCACCTGTATGTCAAAGTGTAGGTTGCACATTAACGTGAAGGCCAGAGTCCACGCATGGAGATTGTTATTCCTCACTCAGGCTCTTCTGGTTTTATGTAGTTACGCTGTGTGTCTGCATCCGTTTCCTATAAAAGACATAGTGTCTTCGTAATGAAAAGTGTGTTTAAAGCCTGGTTAAAGGTTGCTGTCTTCAAAAGGTACTTTTAATCTGACAGACGAGCCTCACAGGAAAGCATAATGGGATTGATTGAGCATGACTGTGTATCATTTCACAGGGTTGCAGAGCATAGCTAGAGGGGTCTTTGATTATTCCTCTTCATATATAAAGTGTCTCGGGATCTTCTCTCAAAAATATTTTCAAATTTAACGGTCAAGAGTTAGAGTGGTTAAGCATATTCACGCTTTAAATGCTAGAAGTGTTAAAACGGTACTTTTAAACAGATAAACCCCGTTAATTGAGTCTTGATGCTGTTTGTTCTGTCACTATTAAATGGATCTTCTCTTGTGCTCTCTTCATTGACAATGATGTTCCCTCCCTCAAAAGGCCCTGGGAACTTTATCTGGGCCAGTCCCATGTGGCTGTAACAATTTACCCTCTTTTGTGCTCGTCACAGCTTAAAAAGAAATCATGACGCCTTTGACTCAGCATTTGGTTATTTATTAGTTGTTTAGCTTTTTGTTTAAGACATCGATAAATTGACACGGACAGCACGACGGGCCGCTGTAAGTGGGGCTATGTTATGCTGCTGCATGCGTCTGTAATTGTGTATCTTAGCAATACATCAGCTGCCTCGTTTCATAGATTGTCTGTGGGGCAGCAAGAAATGCTAAAGCAGATAAATGGGATCTTCCCTCTTCGATCGTTGGATTCTGTCGGCGAAGCATCGTCACTGTTCCTCTGCGTAAACAATACAAGCATCATCTCTTCTGTATGATGCCTCTTGTTACCATGAAAAACAACTTCCATCACGCATAACTTAAATAGCCCAGCAGGCCAACAAGTGGCAGACTCTTTCTGTCGATGTTGTGGTGTGGAAATTAGTGTGCCAGGCACATAGTGAACCGTGACAAGGGTTTTGTGTAGTGAAGCAGGGATAATTGCAAGAAAACCGAACGACACTCACGACACGAATGGTCTTTTATTAGATACTGGGTTTTTTTTTTCTGTAGCGTTAGTATTTTCCTCTCTCCTTTCAGAGATTTCAGGTCCAGCATTGGTAAAAAAAAAAAAAAAAAACTTTGATAGATGGAGCAAAGGAAATTCTGTCCATCTGTCCATTCAGAGCACAATAAAAACACGTATTTAGATTTTCATGCAATAGGCATGTTGCACAGAATGGCCTGGACTGCAGTAAGTTGTAGGAAATTATTTAAGTGCCGTGTATTTGGATTCTCTACGCCTGTAAGATGGGATGAAACTTCTTGTTTGTTGCAATAGAAAAAGGTTTTAGAGAGTAAAGAAGCCATAAGATGATAGTTATTAGCAAATTAAAACTAATTGTTATTGCCAAAACAGCAGACGCCAGCCAGAAACTACTTTTTCAATATAAACCTGTTAATAGAAATAAGAAATAATATTTTCTTCTTCTTATTTTTTTCTGTATAGCTGGATAGACTTATTATTACCCAGGGTCTATGTTTAGAATGAAGAAGAATCACATGAAAGCTTTTTAATTATTTATCTATTGCAAGTTGTGTGGTTACTGCAGCATTCACCGATATTGTCGTCTGTTTTCACGTTTCTATGAAGTTGTGCAGCGCCGAGATTTACCTATCTTTATTTGTGGAGCAGCTTTCAGACAGACAAAAGTCTCAGAAGTGATCTGAGGGTTAAAAACCGATGGTCAGACATAAAAACAAACCGAAGAAAACAAAGGGATAGAATAGGCAAATATGACACAGTCAATGAACTAACAATGACAGATATGATTTAACATAAATAATATAATTCATACAAAATTGTTGCTTACCAAAGTGAATGCATTAGACTGAAAAGACCGAACAAAACACTTTCACTTTTCCAATCACCACAGCTAAGATGCTCCTTATTAAAGTTTGATTAGCTTGATAAGTTCAGAAAATTTTTCTGGTTTGTAAACGTTATTGACAAAGTTGTATTTAATTTAAATGTCTGTTTTATAGAAAATTACTGTAACTTGGCAAAAATCAAACAGACAAAACTAAATAGGAAATAAAAAATAAAAAATGTAATTTACAAGACTGGTTATTTATAGTGAACTCCTTCCAGGTTTTTTTTTATTATTGTTGGCAGATTTGATGTGTTATTATTATTTATTATTAATACTTATTTAGAAACTATAAAGAGACTTCATGACACTGTTATTTATAAGTACTAAGCCCAGATGTAGACCTAGTCATAAAATATTGCAGGGAAACTCTTCAGAGCTTTGCTGTGCACCTTTGACACTCACATATGAGCCCCGCTTGATTAAAAGCTCAAACTGTCTGATTAAAGCAAGAGATATGGAGACTATAAGCTGGTGGCAGCGCCTAATTTTGGGACTACTATATGCCAGAGTACCTGGACACCAAGACTCACGTAGTTAATATGAGTCCGATCAGCTATTAGAGACATTTCCAGCACGTCGTTGCCACTGATCTGGACTTGGCTCCTCCCGCCAGCTAATCCACTTCAGCTGTAGGTGGCAATTAGCTGACAGCTTAGCTCCTCTTTTCAAGTGTCATAAGACCCCAAATCCTCTGACTCAATTAGAAACTCAGTAACCAACGTCCAATTCAAGCTGCTCTAAACCAAGATGTTGAATATGCTTAATATTTATAAAATAATGCTTAGGTTATACTGAACAGGATGTTCTTGTACTTCTGTTACTCTACCAATTCTAAAGCAGCAGGCACAGAAAAGAGTTTCTACCAGTTTCCTGACTTGAGGAAAGAGGCAGATCAGGGACCTGCAAAGTTTGGGAACCAGGTTTGCTCTAAAGCCATTACCACCCATATGTGAATGTTTTAAACCTTTATGGAAAGTTCTGGGGTAAATCTTTCCTGCTTCAGTGCACAAATGGTTTCTGATATTTCCACTTCTAGACTTGATCAGGGTTCCATCAGTTTAAGTTGTGCAGTCAGGTTGTTGCACATCAGTCTTTGGGCACCTGCTGTCAACCAAAGATATGCTTTCACTCCAGCCATTATATTATTTTACCAACAGTGGCTCTGAAACATGTTCATAACCTGTTAAATGGCCATTTGTTTAGTGATGATATTTTTTTACCATCTTAAAAACCTTTAAATAGCAAACAAAATGTATTCAGCACACTACTACTGATAATTAAACAAATGTGTTAGGATTGTTGTAAATGTAACCACACTTTTAAGCTGATACTATGTCAAAGCTCCCTACCACCACCCCACCATGTTTCCTGTCAGATTTAGTGCTGGAGTGTAGACAACACAAGTTTCTTTCTTCTCGTTATGTTGATTCTGATAAATTTTTGGACTCACTGCGATCGGATGAAATAAAATCTCTCTGCATGTTCATCTGTCTAACCCAGATCTGTACAGATCTTGGCTGATGATCAACACGGAAAGGAGGATGAAGTATGTTTGATCTCATTAACTTGAAAATCAGTTTCTCCTTCTTGTTTTGCATAAAATGTAAAAAAAAAAAAAAAAAAAAAAAAAAAGGTATAAATGTATCTTATTGTTAGGTTTCTCTATTTAGTGTTGTGTCTAAACATAGTTATGTTTTTTAGTCTGGTTGTTTGAATAATAAAAAAATATTTTTTAAATTGGGGACATGTCTCTGGCTTTTATTTTCAAAGGAGGTCCTCCCATGACCTCCTTAATGAAAAGGTTATTCTAACTAAAACATAACTCTTACACACATCCAGACTGCTAAAAAAGCTTTTCTACATGGTCTGCTACTACAATAATTGATGCATGCAAGTTTGTTTTTTAAACAGTGACTGGGCGTGACTTTGAATACACTGTTTATTTTATATGCAGCATATGCTTAACACTTAAAAAAGATTGCTTTACTTCCTGTATTTTTATTATCCTTGTGCTTATCCTTTGTTTATGTAATTTATTGCCTATTTATTTAAAAACATAATTTTAGGAAGAGAGGTGTTTTCTTTTTGCAAAAAATTGTATAACTGACATCAAAGGAGTTTTGACATCAGTTTGTATGAACAGGGCAGTAATTATTTTTCTCATGGTCAAACATTCGATTCTGAGTTTAGTTACTGTCTTTTGGGTTTTGTTGTGCATTCATCGTCCTGTTTTGCTGTTTATCTCGGAGTTATCGTTCCATTGGTTGTGTACGCGGTTTTGTTTTGCTCGGTTTTGTTGCTCTTATTGAATGTCATACTTCAAATACGACTTTTCTGTGCTTGCATCCCTTGTCAGATTTTTTTAAAGTAGTCATGATTTTAGTTCTTGTCTCAAAATTGTGTGTTGTTGCATGGGAACTCATGTTTTTCTTGCCTCACATTCTATCTTTTTTAGCTTTTTTTTTATATTTCCTTCTTTGCCTTCCTGTCACGGCAGGTTTGGTTAGATGATAATGAATACTCTACATCACACGCTCTTCCACCACCGCTGGAATATTCCCTGATTTTGGGTGCTACTCTACACTTTGCATGACAATCATCTGCCATGTTTGGTGTCTGCGACACGGAAACGTGACATAGATGAAAACAGGTGGCAGTGTTGGGCCTTGCTTCATGTCACCGTACAGTTTCCTCTGTGTGGTAGACAGGCAGGGGGAAGGAGCCAGCAGGAGGAAAAAACAGACAAGAGCAGCTGTGACAGAAACGAGGAAGGTAGTGCACATGAAGGATTAGAATAGAGGTCTGCTTTCTCTCACTGATAAGGGAACTGAGACAGAGCTGCAGGAACAAACAAGCAAGTATAGGAATTAGACTGAAGCTGCCAAACAGCTTATTATTGGAAACTACCGTATCTGTCTCACCAGACTGTTGGATGGCTCAGATTCGGATCAATTTGAAGCCAAATATAAACGTGTGATACTGTTTAGACAGATATATGAATAAAGATGTGTATTTAAAAAAGAAAACTGTTCTTTAATAAGAAGCGTGTATAGACAATTTGATGGGCACTAAATATCAAAAATAATAACAGAGCTTTTTTTTTTTTTAAATTACAATTACCCTCTTTACATTAACAAGCTGACTGACTATGCATTTGAACAATTTGTCAAAGTCCGCATGATAATGTTACCCCTTTAAACCAGAACCGGAAAAGACAGATTACGATGTGTAAATGTCATCAGAGAAAATCACTTTCATTGTTGGAGCAATTTCCTTTGGTCGGATGCAATTAAAATTGAAGCGTTTGGCAAAAATGACCTGCACTCACGATGGTAGCATCCTGCAGCTGGGATGTTCACGTCATAAAATGTATAAAAGAACATTATGTGTAAATATCGCACCACCATGTCAAGACACAAGTTGGGATGTCAGGCACACATGGGTCTTCCAAATTACTTGCAAAGGGACTTATAGACACTAAAGTCAATACCCTGATCTCTAGCCCGTAGAAAATGTATGAGCAGTGCTGAAAAGGTGCGTAGGAGCGAGGCGGCTTACTCTGCTGCATCACAATCTGTGTGGCGTTGCTGAGTGGACAGATACCCTAAGTGCTTGACCCAAATTCTTCAATTTAAAAGTTTGTTTCTACCAAATGCTAAGAAAAGCTTGGAAACTCCATTTAAAGACAGTAAAAACATATATCTGCTTCATTACTCTGGCTTATAGCAAACAGGTTATCCTAAGTCACGTAAACAGGAAAGGTTTAGCATGAAACACGGTATGTGTTTTTATACAATGCTTACAAATATGTGTTTCTAAATGTTTATCAAGGGGTCATGGTACTAAAAAAAAAATTACAAATGTATGTCATTCACTAAAAAGTAAACTAAAAGTGCTACTGTGGAACATTTAAAGCTTTCTGTTAGTAGTGGTTCCTGGCATGTAGCTCATTGTTTCTGCTTCCCAGCATACAGACTGGTGTCTGCAAGCTATTTGTGGATATTAGGCATCTATAAAAGGAAATCTGTTGGACAACACAGACCAACACCATCGCTCATTCACATTCATGACAGGAGCTAAAAAGTGGGCACCTTGCTTTGATGACATCTGAAGCCTTGTTGTTGAACCCTGGGCTGAAGTGAACCTTTTAAATGGAGACGAATCAGAGCAGAGCAATCAAATAACAACGTAGGAAAGGTAAGAAGTTTTTTTTATATATATAATTTCATCTATGCACATTTGAATACATGTAAACTACGCATCCCCTCAGGCATTTTCTGCTGAATGATCTTAGCTACCCGCGTTTGCTCTCTGATGATCTTTGGAAACATCAGGTCTGGTTTTATATTCTGAATTTATGAAAAAAGATCTCACCCTAAAGCCAAAGAGCGCTGAAATATGAAACGAGGAAACTAGGTTTTTATTTAATGTAGCAACACAGTTTGATGCGACCCTCTCACTCTGTCCCCTACTGACTGTTACCGCCCTGCAGCCAAACGCACGTAAACACACGGACAACAGATACAAACACTGTCACTTGACACCTGACTAGGCCATTAACCCCGGAGTGCAGTGGAAAATCACTTAAGATACATTTCAGTAGTTGTGGTAGTTCCTACAAATCCTGTTATTATCAGAATTAAAGGGAAGATGAGCAAAATATTAGTATGGACCTCTTATTTATACTTTTCCACATATTTTTGTGGTTATTGCTGTAAAACCGAAACTAAAAATGATACTGTGTGAAATATGTACATATGTTTTAGTTAGTCACTAAAGTTCTTACATAAGGCGCATATTATAATTATAATATTTGTTTATAGTCCAGAGATAGAACCCTGTGGGCTCAGTAGCAGCTGGCAGGGGTCTAAATTTACACCCACTTTCCCGTCTGAAAGGAGAGGCTGTGAGTTTGTCTGTAATTAAACTCTTTACATCCCGACACACCCAACTGTTCATGCATGCATGGAGCTCAACTATCTTGATACGCATTTTAAGGTCAGCGGAGCGCAGCATGCACGAGCCTAAGGCTTTAATTATGGTAATGAAATAAGCATTTAAGAACAAAGGCAGACGTTACAGCAGAATAACGTGAAACTTTGCAAAAACCGTTGCAGGGATGTGCTCAGAAACAAAGACATCATTAGACAGAAGGAAAACAGCAGGGAAACCTTTGGTGTGGTTTGATTGTCTTTCTTCTTAAAGCTTCACTAAACCTCATTTGTCACTTTCTGGAAGGTCACTGTTAATGTGTGGGGCTGTAAAAAAACCCACACGAAGTCTGGGTGGGTGGGTTCGTCCCCAGGAAGTGATTTAGGGCTTCTTGTGCTGGCCCGACATGCCGAAAGCAATAACTGGGGGCACGCACAGCGCCAACACGCAACACATTCAACCAGGACCGGCGTTAAAATGTGACCTATGAGGACGGTATGATCTCGGCAGCACTGAGAGCGATTTGTTTTCAGAGGGGGCTTCACTGGCCGAGCAGGAAACACATGCTCGGTCTGTCACAGGGTAAACTTACTCCAATGGGATCACAGATGATGAGCAAACAAGGGGTTTGGAATGACACAACCACATAAAATAAGGCAGTGAAACAGCATGTTCTCATTTTAGCTGAGGGTCGTTTTAAATTCGTTACCAATAAAGATGAACTGTACGTCACTGAAGGGTCACGCGGCTCTTGTTGTCTGAGGTAAACATTCATGATATTAACGCGCTGGATGAATCATTCTGCAGTTATTGCAGAGCTGATAGATATTCAGCTGAGGGCACTAGTCTGTTTAAAATGTGGAATATACTCACAGGACGCTTTATTATTTATACGTTTCTGTTTTTTTGCCGACACAATCAATGAATCAACCAATTTCATGTCAGTACCTGAACCCGTTTAGGCACCTAGAAGTGGTATTAATGATGTGCTGATGCTTAAACTGGATATCAGTGATTTTTGGATGTAGCTGGTCTGAAACTACTGATCTGCCGGGATTTTAATGAGAATATGTCCAGTGGCATGCAGTAGTGTGGCCAAAAATGCCTTGATGATGTCAAACAGCAAATGGGTAGACAGGTTTCAAATGGCAGAAAGCCACCAGCAGCTCAGATAACTCCTCTTCATCTCTGAATGCACAGCCCAGCCTTGAAGCGGATGGGCTACAGCAGCAGAAGAACACACCCGAAGCCACTCCTGCCAGCTAAGAACATGGTAGCTGGGGCAACAATTAAAACAGAACGGATAGGAGCAACGTTTCCTGGTCTGATTAGTCTCAATTTCAGCTTCAACATTTAGATTGTGGGGTCAGAATTTTACCCAAACAGCATCAAAGTGTGTTTATGTATTCAGCCTTGCGTCTGCAGGTAGATGGAAGAGTAAGGGTGTGGAGTGGACATTTGTCTGGAGCACTTTGGGGTCTTCAGTACTGACTGAGTCCCATTTCAATGCCACAGCCTACCTGAATATCGTTTCTTGACATGTCTCTCCCATCTTCCTATTTTCTGACCGATGTTACCAGCGGGATATTGCACCGGGTCACCAAGCTGGGTCTGTGAGGCAGACACCCTGTCTACTTTTAAGACTAGGCTTAAAACTTTCCTTTTTGACAAAGCTTATAGTTACAATGGCTCACGTTACCCTGAGCTATCTCTGTAGTTATGCTGCTATAGGCTTAGGCTGCTGGAGGACATTAAGGTCTATTTTTCTCACTCTGCTGAGTTCTCCTAGTGTTCTCCAATTTACATTGCTTGCTCATTTCAGCTTTTAACTTTTTGTTCTCTCTTATTTTCTTCATTGTAGGTACATCTGGTCTGGCGTTCTGTTAGCTGTGACATCATCCAGGGAAGACAGATCACCCGCTATTACTATCTAATGTAGAACAGATTACTGGATCAATGTGCTTTTTGTCTGTCTTGTTGTGTCTCTGCTCTGTCTTCTGTAACCCCCAGTCGGTCGAGGCAGATGACCGTTCATACTGAGCCCAGTTCTGCTGGAGGTTTTCCTTCCCGTTAAAAGGGAGTTTTTCTCTCCACTGTCGCTTCATGTTTGCTCAGTAGGAGGGATTGCTGCAAAGCCATGGACAATGCAGATGACTCTCCCTGTAGCTCTACACTTCTTAAGGAGTGAATGCTGCTTGTCAAGACTTGATGCAATCTGCTGGGTTTCCTTAGATTGGAAACATTTTGACCAATCTGCATAATCTGATTGATTTTGACTTTGGAAAGTGCCTGAGATGACATGTTTCATGAATTGGCGCTATATAAATCAACTTTAATTGCGTTGAAAAGCTCAAAGACTCTCTAAATGAGTATATCCTCGTTCTTCCACTTGCCCTCAGTTTTATCGCTCTGTGTCTGTTTAAGGCAGAATCGGCAATTTTTCCAAAAGTTTCCCCCATATCCCTTTATGAATAACTGCGCATGCCCCAGACCGTCTTACGTGCTCTTCCGCTCCTCAGTGGGATCATGTGAAAAAATCTCTCAAATCCACTCTGGTCTTATTTCTGTCTACTGAGGCCTTCTTCTCTTAAGCTTGTATGCTGATTGCTTCTTGCGACTCTCAGCCATGTTCAAAGTCTGTGGTGAGAGCAGCGGAGCTATGATGAACGGCTAACACTGAAGCTAGTGGATATATAAACACTACAAGTGCACAGCCAGCATGCGGAAACTAGCAAGAAATTTGCAGGCACATTGGTGTTACGTCAGCGTGTCAATTGGCATGTGAGACAACCAATAGATAAGGTGATACCCCCGGAGCTTGAGGGACAGAGGAGAGTAAGGGCAGAACCAATTCTCTAGCCATTCCCTGCCAGAAGGACCATTTCACCCAGCATAACAAAAAGTTTCTGAACAGGATTACCAAATATAGGATTAAGATGATGGAGAACGGGGGGTACCAGGTGTGTGTGTGTGTGTTTGTTTGTTTTTATGCGACCTGACTCATGTTAGCTTGACAAAACAGATCAGTCTCAGTGGCATGAGAGCGTATCCCCCGCTAGAGGAAACAGTAGAATGAATCACTCAGGTCTTCGTATGATTTAGGAGTGTGACAGAACGGGCAAGTCCCAGTATGTACCGGCACGCACGCTAACCTCTTCTTCAACTGAACTGAAAAATTAACAAATCAGTTAATGACGTGATTCAGTTCAGTATAACTCGCTCACGAACAACACAACACTAGTGTCATGGTTATTTTCTGCCACAGACCCTCTTTAAAGGTTTATTGCATCTCTGTCTCAACAAATCTAGACAGTGTCTAACAAAACAAACTAAACAAACTGATCAGGGGAGCCGGGGATGTTGTGGGGGAGGAACTGGGCACTCTGACGACCGTGGCAGAGAGGAGGATGCTGTCCAGGCTTCAGTCCATCTTAGACAATGTCTCACACCCTCTCCATGACACACTGGCCCAGCAGGGGAGCTCCTTTAGCAGAAGACTCCTATTACCCAGATGCACCACAGAGCGCCACAGGAAATCATTCCTGCCCGTGGTGATCAATCTCTACAACGCCTCCCTCTGAGAGTCAGACACCCCCCCTCTGTAATTCTGATGCAGAATTATAGAATTATTGACAATTATCCATTCTTTGCTCTCTTTTGCACATTGCCATTATCACTTCATTTTAGTTCTGTAAATATTATATATATATATTTCTTTTGTGGAGAATGTTGTATGTATATATAATTATGTTGTTTGTATATCTGGAGCGTGTAACGAAAATAATCTCCCTCTGGGATTATTAAAGTTCTTCTGATTCTGAAATACATTGAAATATTCAAATCACAAGAGGGAATTATGTTAGCAATCAAAGCAATAAATAATAACTGCAATAATGATTATTTAATTAGAAAGTTTTGAAATATTTATTGAGTTAGACTGGATATAAATAAATAAATCACAAGGCATTAGGGGTGATACATTAACAGTTGGTCAAATAACAGTTGCAGTCTAATTATATTTTGGCTTGTGTAACCTATTAAATGAGGCAAATATGGAGAAGACAATTCCCTTGAATATATTCCACTTCCTATTATCAGGCTGCTTTGCTTCATTCATTTGCTTCATATCATTTTCTATTGCGATCACATTGGCAGAAAGAATGTACACACAAACATATTGAACCAGGGCATTTGTCCGCTTAATGGTAACATTTCATTTCCACTCAACACATAAAAAAAGCTGTGCGTTTGGTTAAAAACAAACAATTATCTAATCTTTACAAAAAATGTATTTAACCCAAAAAAAAATAATTTTTATGGGTTAAGTGGAAATGACATGTTAGAATAAAGACTTACCGTGTTTCACTGTTTCTGACTGCACATGTTCCTGCTGTTACATCCTCGCTGTACATAAGTGGGGTGCAACATACGTTACAAAGCTACTATAGCTTAGATAGAATATATTTACAGATGCAATATAGCATTGACAGAAACATGGTTACATGTTCATACGCTGCTTTCACTATAAGGTATATAATTCCTCATATGTAAAGAATAACTTAATGTCAGGTTTGACGTTCATTCTGATGAGTTTTTGTAAGGTTCCAGCATGTACTTCAATAATTCAACACCCCTTCAACGGTAAGGCCCAACACTGGCCGTGTAATAAGGTTATCTTAAAGCAATAACTAAATTAAAATGAATGAAAATGAAAAAATGTGTCAGGTATACTGTTAAATTGAATCATCAATGATGTTAATTTCTATGACAATTGTTGAAGCCAAGGGTGGCAACACTACTTTGATTACATTTTAAAGACTTACGCAGATCACCATTGTCTGATATAAAAAAAATACTATTTTGTATCAAAAAGTGAAAAGAAGAAATCTATAAGGAGGCAAATACTGTTTCACAGCAATGGGCAACAATGTCATGTTGTTGTGGTGGTGTTATATGTTTTTTGTGCATTCAGTCAATGTAGAAGTCGGAGACAAATTTGGCCAAAGGGGACAGAGAAATACGTCACTGGAATGAAGAAAAAAAAAAGGATCCAATACCAAAATCAAATTATTGATTTTGTACACAGAGTGGCTGAACAAAGAAATGAATTGCTGCTTTCCAGACAGAATTGGAAAAGATTTATCTCAGCAAAGAGAAGATGGTGCTCAAGGTTAACAATGTTGCATGTTGTTAAGGATTTTAAAAGAGAAACTTTGATACAGATATGGAACCAAATAAAGTAGGGCTTCATAAAACATTTGCATGTCTATTATTTTGATTGTTAACTACGCATATTTGAAAACATTTCTTAGCATGGCATAAGATGACTTCATTGATAAATGTTTTCACTTTTTATTGCTTTAACAATTAGTGTGAACACAGGCCACCAGTTGTTTCTTAGTTTTCCTGGGCGTGGGTTTTTGAAGCCTCCATACCTGCCACCTCTTCTGCAAAAGGCCCCTTTCACTGGTAACCCTAACCCTAACCCTATGGTAGACTTATATTGCTTTAATATTTATGCTCTTAGTTATGTATGCCTTGTCGATGATAATATTTAAGATTTTAAGAATTTAATGCAGTTCAGGGTCCTTAAATAACTTGCGGTGCTTGTGTAACCACTACTTAATTTAATTAACAATAAATTCAGTAGGAAAGTTACTTTTGTTCTAGGGTCATACAGGAGGATGATAAGCATACACGTTTTAACAACTCAGGTTTATTTTCTTTCTCCACAAAAGAATAATTACCTCAATAAAATTAAGGTATAAAACTTAAATTGTCCACCCTTAAAAATAACTCAAATATTTAAAACAAATTAGGGTAGGTTTTATAACCTGTAGCTCTAAAGCTCATACCAACAAAGAAATTACAAATTTCAGTCAGTCTTTCCAATATAACAGTTCAGTCAGTCAGTTCAGTCAATGTGCACATAAATTGTCCAGTTTGAAAATGTTCATGAACAAGTAGTTGTGGAATAACCAAAAAAATAAAGGATTGGGGGCCCCCCTTTTTTTTTTGTGTTCAATTATCTTATCTGGTTTCAAAGCAAAATCTCCAGCTCCAGTAGCATCAGTCCCTCTGCGTCGTCCCAGGCTTCAGTCCGAGTCACAAAGATGGCGGCGGGACCCTCGTGCTTCTGGAACTCCACCGGCTTGTTCAGATATCAGTCATCCAAACAAAAAAAAACCAACCGGAGAAATCTAAGAACAGACTACACATCGTCCAGTCCAAGATAAACAGACTTCTTTCATATCACAACAGCTCTTTTGCATAGTAGCTTCTCTATTCCTGCTGAAACGTGCTTAGTCTGCCATTTCTTTTCTCTTCCTCGCTCTTACTCTTCTTCTCGTACTGACACAGGGGAAATGTGGGTCTACTGCCCCCTACAGAACATTCTAAGAACTACAAAACACATTAAACATGCAGACAGATCAGCATAGTTTATGGGGGTTACACTTGTAATGTTAAACCTAAATCAATTCTGCAAAGCCTATTGGGACATCTTGGCGGGGGAGCTGTTAGATGTCTTTAACAGAAGCTGCTCCTTCCAGAAAAAGGAAATCTGCAGGAAATCAGGCACTGCCGCCCTGTGTCCCTTCACTGCACTTATTATAACATTCTCTAAAAGGCCCTGGCAACCAGGACGAGAGGAGCAATGGAACAGGTCATCCACCGAGATCAAACCCCAGTTCTCCCTCTAAATCTTCCATTGAGGAGGGATGGTTTTAAGTATCGTGGTGTCTTTTTTGGAGATAAAACTATAGTACAAAGTAAATGGGAAAATGTAGAGCATGAAAATTAAGAACAAGCTAGCTAAGTGAAGATGGATTCACTCTCAGCTTTCTTATAAAGGCATGGTGTTGATTTTAAACCTTATTGCATCACAGTTGTAGCAGAAACTTGTTTTAGACCCACCACCAGCCCTACTGATGAAATACAATTTGACATGATGGAGTTTTTTTTACACTGGGTGCCACAATCTGTCTTGTTTTAATCAGGAGAGGAGGGGAGGGGGGGGGGAGGGCTTGTCCTCCTGGCCAGCTGAACAGTCGCTTTCAGCATGCGGTTCCTCCAGAAGTACATGGCAAGTCCTCCTGACATTGTGTGGAGGGACGTGGCAAGCTGCATTTTAAGACGCGTAAGCGGGTTGATGGATGATGCTCTGTTCTTAACCAATTTTTGCCATTTTAAGTTAAAATGGTCGCCTCAGTTTTATCATCACTCACAAACACCCACAGTGCTTTGATCAGCGACCCGTGCACTTTTAGAAGACAAAACCTTCAAAATCTGTGGATCTGAATTGAATGCAGCGTGTCCATCTTAGTCTAGAAAGCTGAAGTGTCTTTTATCTTTTTTTCTTTTAGAGGTGATTCATGGTTTGTAAACAGGAAAAGAGTTCACAGTCCACCGACTTAGGTTTACATCAAAAGTAGGAAAATATATTTTCTGTGTACAAGGAAAATTAAAAGGCTCCATGTGATTATTAATACTAATATAACAGTTAAAAAGTTTATAATTGACTTAAAATGCTGAAAACACCTGGTGAAGATTTTCACATTTGATATCTGGTAGTTGTAGATATTCCCCACAAACTTAGTAACTGCTTTATATTCATGTTTCAGCCACAACAAACAGATCCAGTCTGTGGGAAATCACAGACAGTCTGGCCGACTAAAAGCTGCACCAACGGGGTTTCCTGCTGCAGCCTCCCAGCTGAGACCAGCCTGTCAGCAGGTCTCTGCCACTCCCAACAAGTCTGAAAACAGATTCAAAATTAGCTCATAACCTTGATAAACTACTTGAGTTAAAACTACTTTTTTCTGATAAATTAATGGTATGAAATTGATAGATTTGTAAAGTTGTCATCTTCTTACTGCTCCTTACTCCCCCCTTGTGGTCGACAGTTTTTCTTGCCACACACAACCCTGCTCATTGAATGAAGCCCCAGGTGTGTTGAAAAGTCCTACCCTCAGACCGGGACCTGTTAAAGTAAAGCTCAGGAAAACCGAAATCCCCCATATGGAAACCTGCAGTAGGATTTAGAGGTCTAATGGAAAAGGGCCTGTAGGTAATAAAGGTGGACAATGGGTCCTTTTACTGTCAGTTATAGTTTGACATATGGTCTTCTTTTAGTTTATTGAGGCACCAGAATCAAGGAACGATAACAATGTAACTGCTTCTACTGACCTGTTTCGGGAAAAAAAGAGAGGATCAAAATCAAATTGGACAGCCAAAACAATAGAGCTAGAAGCTAAAAGCCCAACTTCAGAAGGACTTATTAAAAATAAATTGAATGATAAAAGAATCTCATTGAAATGGCTCTTGTACCAAGTGTGGGTGGACCTTCAAAGTAATGCTGGTATTTGGAAATATGGAGCACAATAAAACCAGCTTCAAAGCAAAACAGCAATCTAAAAATATGGAACCTTGCTCTATAAAACAGAGGGAAATGAAAAGGAATCTACAGACATGAACAGAAAGGAGCTTGAGGAAATCTCACTGCGCATATCACATGTTCAAAACACAACTCTTAAAACTTCTAAATAAAAAAGAATATTTTAAATAAACCATTTCTGCAACTGATCAATAGCACATTGCCTATTGTCATGGTTTTTATATCAGTAGCCAAGGTAAGGTCTGGCTCTAAGTCTGCAACAAATAAAGGTAAGCAACACATTGGATAACCTAGAATTAGGTTTATTTAACAAAGTCAAACAAAAACCATGTCTGGCTGGAGGAAAACGAGCAGGAGAGAGAGTGTGTTCCAGGAAGTGGTGGATCTTAAAGTCTTCTGGACACACTGGCCAGCTGCCTCCAGTTCCAATCAGTACCAATTAGGAGCTCTGAAACACAAACAAGTTAGAGACCCAGAGGAAGCTATTTTTGAAATGTGCTTTCAATAGTCCATGTGGAACACATAATGAAACTAGTTTTTTAGTCAGATATATTAATATATATATATATATTAATTATTCATTACATATTTTAAGTTATATACCAATAAACTATCCAGGTTGTGTCAGTAAGGACACTAGGTGTAAAACTTGGCCAAGACTGTGTGCAAATTGACTTGTTGGCGACCCCTGAATAAGACAGAAGCTGAAAGGTCTCACTCACATATTTTAATTTATATAATTGAGCCAGCAGATAATTAACCTATAGCATGAGTGGGGATGATGCTTCCCCCAGGAGTCCAGGATTTAAAATGAGAGAGACAGACTTATCTGAAAGAAGGCATTTCTTTCAGATAAGTTAATTTTTTCATCCCATCTTTTAAAGATCAACTCAAGTCCGCAGGGTAAGGTGCTACATGGTCTATTTGGTTTTAATTTCAGTCAGTTTAGCATTTTTGTTTTATTATTTACAATAGCTGCTAATTTGACTAATAGGGACCCACAAGGGCCATTTTCCAGACCTGCTGGCCTTGTTGCAGTACTTTTAAACTTTTAGCATAGGCTAGCAGGTTTGATTCTGAGCTGCTGAATATCTGTAGATTATGACATAAATAATTATCTTTTATTTTTAAGTCTCAATGATTCTTACGTGCATCATGGGGGATGGAATTACCTACAACCTGGAATAAAACATTTCAACATTTTCTATGTATAAATATATCAGAGCTCTGATTACCCCGTATGTTCCTAACAGAGCACTTCGCTCTCAGACTGCAGGTCTGCTGGTGGTTCCTAGAGTCTCTAAAAGTAGAATGGGAGGCAAAACCTTTAGTTATCATGCTCCTCTCCTGTGGAACCAACTCCCAGTTTTGGTCCGTGAGGCAGACACCCTGTCTACTTTTAAGACTAATCTTAAAACTTTCCTTTTTGACAAAGCTTCTAGTTAGAGTGGCTCATGTTACCCTGAGCTACCTCTATAGTTATGCTGCTGTAGGCTTAGGCTACTGGAGGACATCAGGGTCTATTTCCCTCACTCTGCTGAGTTCTCCTACTGTAATCCAATTTGCACTGTTTGTTGTTATTTAAACTTTTAGTTCTGTCTTTTTTCTCTTCATAGTAGGTACATCTGGTCTGGCGTTCAGTTAGGCATGACATCATCCAGGGGGGCAGATCATCTGCCATTACCCTATAACATGGAAAAAATTCCTGGATCAATGTGTGCTTCTGTGCTTTTTGTGTCTCTGCTCTGTCTTCTCTAACCCCCAGTCGGTCGAGGCAGATGACCGTTCACACTGAGCCTGGTTCATCTGGAGGTTTTCCTTCCCGTTAAAGGGGAGTTTTCCTCTCCACTGTCGCTTCATGCATGCTTGGTACGAGGAATTGCTGTCCCCGTGACTCTACGCTCTTTCAGGAGGAGTGAATGCTGCTTGTCAAGACTCGATGCAATCTACTGGGTTTCCTTAGATAGGAAACTTTTTGACCAATGTATGATTTGATTGAATTTAACTTTGTAAGGTGCCTTGAGATGAAATGTGTTGTGAATTGCCGCTATGTAAATAAAATTTAATTGAATTGAATTTCTATAGGTGAAAAAAAATCTGTTTTCTACCACTTGGATCAGTACTTTTTTTCTTTTCCAAGTCTTAACTATACTTCCATCTTCCTTTTTATTACAGCTAAAAGTAAAACTAAAGGTGCATTACAGCTACCTTTGCATCAACTACCAAAAAAGCTTAATTTTAATGCTTATTTGACAGTTTTAAACTGAGCTAGACGAGAGCAGGAACTGCTTCCCTGGAGTCTGGGCGTGACAGCTTTGAAGTCCACAGTGCTTAATTATCTCGCCTCCTTCTCTCTCTTTCCGTGTGTGTATGCGTGCGTGTGCGTGTGCGTGTGTGTGCGTGTGTGTGCGTGAGTAATGATAGATCATCAGTAATGAGGAATAGTTATATCATCCTGTAAATGAGGGGAAATATCCATGAAAACAACTCCCCTGTGTCCTGCCACTTTTTATTATAGCAAACATTTTCACTCATAACTCTAACTACAAGTGCGTTTTTTGTGTCCCTTTTAGCGAAAATAGTTGGAGGGATTTTCCAAGTGTATTACATTAGAATAATTTTCTCTCTCTCTTATGGCCCTAGGTTTCAGCAGGGATGCCCGCTAAGCCTGCCACATTCACCTTCGTGCCTCAGGTGCACAAGCTACCAAAGAAAAGCATTCTTGCCAAGGATGAGAGATCAGCAGGTCTGAAAGGAAAATCAGATAAGGTACAGCAGCAGCAGCAGCACACACTTATAGAGTGACAAACTAATAACTTGCGTAACTGGTTTCAGATCATGCGATGTTACAGTTCAGGTTTTAGTTTAATAAACAGAGTATGGTGCATATATTTTAAAGTTTCAGTTTGTGAAAACATTTCAAAGCTTTTCCCTTTTTTCTGCAATGAAGATGTTGAAAGAAAAATCACAAAATTCTAAAATGAATTTGAGTTTGGAAAAAATTGTTTAGCTTTTGTGTACATCGAGTTGGGTGTGGCAAAATGGCTCAACTTCACCCTCTACACAGCAAGGTCTTCTAGCAGGAGCTATGGAAACTGATAGTCATGTAAAACCCTACAGTGCAGATTTTTTTTTATGTACACCCTAAACTAAACAGTCCGCCATATTGGATCAAAGTCACCATTTTATAGGTTTACATGTGTTTTACAAAGTTCTCCAAGGCCTTTTTGTTTCAAAACTCATCAGTATCCTGCTAAAGCTATCAAAAGGCTGAGCTTTTGGGGAGGGTGGGTATGGCCATGCTTTGAACTTTTGGTTCCCAAAAAACTGGTATTGCTATTCTTACAATACCAAAGCCACCTATACTGTAAGTAGGAAGTCAAATGGTTTACACCTCAATTTTAGTTTCAACCACAACCTGTGACTTTTCATCAGAGGATGTGGTTGTGGTGGGGGATTTTTTAAAATAAAACCAATTCATAAAATCAGGCTCTAGCTTTATTAGATTTATGTGGGTGTGCTCCTGTTTGAAGTTTCCAAACAGTCAGCATTTCTTGGATTGCATGAGGTTTATGAAATTCAGTCTACATATATAATCTGTGAAGATTTGCTAAAAATCCAAAATCTACAAAATGCACTCCCACATTTATCTTTAAGACAGTTTTACTGCTGAATCTCCCTCTACAAACTGTCTTATGACAGATAAGTCAAATTAGCACAATCCAAGCCTTACACATAATTGTTCGTTCTGGATTGCAGTCCCCACCAATCCTTTGCTATCAAACAGGAAGTTGTTGTGACTCCCAAAGGAAGATTTCTACAGTTTCATTACAGAGCTCAGTGAAATGCTAATTAATGTAATTTTGAAGGTTCATGAACAGTGCTACCGTCTGGTTATGCAGTACAGTGTGTGAACATATCAAGGTGCGGTCCAAGGTCTCGCTGCCAAGGTATGAAGGCGATCTAAATAGGTATTAGCATGTTGCCTTTCAGAAAAGCAGTTTATTTAAAAAAAGGGTTGAGGAGCTGAGATTTCTTTAAAATGAAACTCCTTCAAATAGAAAAATGATGCTCCAACTCAAAAAGGTTCATGAGGCAGAAAATCTATTTCCGCAAATATCAGCTCTGTGAAAAGATTCTTGTCTCAAGTGATTAATCATGTCAGGAGTTTGAGGATTGGATTTCTTCGCTACAGGGGAATAATTAATCTCACTTTTAGCAACAGCACTAAAGAATGGCTACCTCCTTTTATACCAAATATTTGGGGACAAACAGACAAAACAATTTCAGCTGCTGCAGCAGTTGTTTAATTTGAGATCTTTCTACAGCACCATTTAAATAGAAAAAAGTTGGAGAAATGTCTAACTGTACACTGTCTGCTAAAAGTATTCACTCACCCTTCCAAACCATTGTGTTCTAGTGCCAAACATCGATTATGCAGGAATGCAGACTGCTTTTACAGACATTTGTGACAGAAAGGGTCACTATTAGGGTCCTAGTGAATTTCAGAGCATCACTGTGATAGGATGCAATCTGTGTGATATGTCCAGTCATGAAAAGACCTTGCTAATAAATACTCCAGTGAGCTGTGCAATCATGAGAAAATGGCATCGAGGGAGAGCAACAGCAAATCAGCCACTAAGTTGTAGGCCAGATAAAATAACAGAAAGGAGTCACTGGCATGCATATGGCACTGATGTCACCAGCTCCCAGTTGCTACAGACCTTCAAACTTCATGGGACCTCCAGATTAGCTCTAGAAGTACACAAAGAGAGCAGAATGGGTTTTCATGGCAGAGCAACTGCATCCCAGCCTGGCTTTACCTGGTGAGTGTGAGGCATCTGATCCAGGGATGTGAAGCTTAACTTTACCCTAAAGCAGTGGCCCTATTACCTGACTCTTGCCAGATGGATTTCTTTCCTCAGAGCTTCATAAGTGTGTGGAGCCATGGGGAGCTCTGCAGAACTACATCCATCCGGCGAGAGTCAGCTTAGTGGCCCTATGCCTGCCTGTCTGTCTGAGAATCCAATGGAGGAGCCTTGGTTTGCGTCAGGAAACCACTGTGTCACTGTAGTGTAAAGTTTGAAGCAGATGGGATTATGGTGTGTCTGTGTTTTTCAGGAGTGGGCTCAGCCCCTTAGGTCCAGTTCAAAGAACTTGAAATGCTTTAGTTGACCAAGAAATTTCAGGTAATCACATTCTACCAACATTAACAAACAGTTAGAGGATGGCACGTTCCTGTTGCAACACGACTCCACGCCAGCACACAAAGCAAGTTCTGTAAGGCATGGATGAGTGAGGTTGGTGTGAAACTGATTGGCCTCCACAGAGTGCAGAGATCAACCGGGCAGAACATCTTCAGGATGAAATAAGAGTGCAAGCCAGAGAAAGCTTATTGGGGATCAGTTGCCTGTTTCACAAGAGATTTCTATTATACATACAATAATAAACTAGCAGTGGGAATTGTGGCATTGCACATTACATCTGTGTTGGAAGCCTCTCTATGCCATCATTTTCAAAGCAATAACAGGTAGATGAACTCAGCCGAGTAACTCAGTGAACAAATCCTGTCGTTAGCAGGGGAAATGCTTCTACACACACACACACACACACACACACACACACACACACACACACACACATATATATATATATATATATATATATATATATATATATATATATATATATATATATATATATATATATATATATATAGTTGTTCACACAAACCAGATGTTATTGCTGCATCCCTCTCTTGACCTGCTAAACCATCTCTCCCCTACCCACAAGTCTGCTCATTTGGGGCTGTGATTACCTCGCTTGGCGAGTCAGTGGTGTAAAATAGTCAGGGTTACTTCTGATCCCTTGCCACATTAATCTTCTCACAAATCAAATGGAAACCTCAATCCCGCCTTGAAGTGTTTTACAAAAGGGGGAACTGTCTGACCTCACAAATGCACTTTAAAGAAAGGTCACACGTTTCTATAAACACACTCTAAAACCTGGTGGTAAGCTTTCCCAGAAAAGCCGAAGCTGTTATAGATGCCCAGGGTGGGCCCACATCATATCGGGGATGTCGCCTAAGTCCATGTGTGTCGAGGCAAATGAGGGAATACTTTTGGCAACATACCATATAAGTTAACTGCATTTAAATTACATCTCTGTTGCATCATTTCCAATCTAATGTAAGACTCTGGTTAAAAAATCTTCAAAATTGCCTCCTTGACCACAAATTTCTAGCTATGTGAGGTGTCAACATCAAAGACTTTTCTAAAGTGGCCAGCAAGATGCTCTGTTGCCAATCAGGTGAACGTTTAAAAGTTTAACGTATTATTTTAACACAAAAGTTAACCCAAGTGTTAACAGACATTAACATACACTTTGTTGACATAGAAGGATTTAATGGATACGTGGTTCCCCCTGTTTTTCCAATCAGGGCACAATGAAATGTACACTGCAACATTAAAAGTAACCTTTCTCAGGGGCTGATGCTGATCCCCTGTGGTGCAGACTGCTGGAGGGTTTAAAGTGCTAATAGATGTTTATCTAGCCTCACCATCAGAACAGCACCCGGCTGGATGCCTGAAGTCAGATTGCTGGCTGCCGGCATCTATACTTCAAAGGTTTATTTTTTTAATTTTTCCTCACTTTACTGAGGGGGGCAACACCATTAATCTTTGAATTTCCTTCAACATTATTACCCCAAGGATTGGCAGGCCTTTAGGAAGTCACAGTGAACATAGAGCTTTACAGCTTTACATAAAGAAAATGATTGGGGGTTTAAATCTCTTCTCTGTTCAGTGGTTTGTGTACCTTAATATGCTGCTGCTGTGACTCTCATATGTTCTGGACCTGGTTTTCTATTTACAAGGGGTTTTGCATTCAAAGCAGGATATGTGAAACTAGAAGTTAGAAAATGAAATGTGAACGCAAACATGAACAAAAAAAAAAAAACTACCTTAGAATTTGGGATAAAGCCTATTGGTAAAGACAAGATTCACAAGACGATATTAACATGTCCTCCATGACAAATCTAGGCATGCAGTTTTATCACAGAAAGGCAGCTTCTATAGGTTATGAAATCTAATAAATCTTAATATCATCTGCAGAAAAGTCTATTCAAATCAGGCTAACTATGATCACCTAGTGTGTTAGTCAATCTTTCGCTGCAAAAACAACCTTGAGTCGTGTATCCATGGACTGAACTACACTCCTGCAGGTGTGTGATGTGGTATCTGTACCAAGAATTTAGCAGCAGATTCTTTAGGCCCTTTTAGTCGTGAAAAATTGGTTCCAGAAATCACCTTGCTTGTCCAGCACATACCACTGATGCTTGATTGGATTGAGATCTGGAGAATTTGGTAAACCTAAAACAGGTAAAGTTCTTTTGGTGGCTTCATCCGGATGAGAAAAACAGCTAAATCCATAAGCTCTGAGTGAGCTGAGCGATTTATAGGATGAAAGAAAGTGCATGTAGTTGCTGGTAAATAATGTTGTTATTGGCAGCAATTACTGCAGATAATGCATAAAAGGAAAATGTAGTAGGAGTGACAAGCAAAATGATCAGCATGTCCTCCATCAGCCTGAGCCCACAGCAGCATAACTACAGAGATAGCTCCAGATAACCTGAGCCACTCTCACTATAAGCGTTATCAAAAGCGTTTTAAGCCTGATCCTAAAAGTAGAACTGAGAGGAGCCAGATAACTCTTGCTGGATAATTTTGTGTCATCTGAAGGCTTTTTAAATATTTCAGTGATGAACAATTTTCAATGCAATCACAAAAAAACTGAACAGAATTATACACAGACATCAAATAAAGTGACAAACACAAATGGCTGTCAGTTCCTGACAGTTCAGAGATCGAAAAAAAACCCCAACAATAAACGAGAAAATCCTACACTAGAAGCTTACGGCTTAAGGCATAGTAATAAAAAGTAAGAAAAATACACGTGTCAGTGTCCGTTTTAAAAGACCTTACAGCAAACTGTAACACCTCCTCCAAAAAATAAATAAATAATAGAGGGGGTAGAAACTGGTTATCACTCTTTCAGAAAATGCCTGTAGGCAACCACCATTGAAAATGCATGAGCCGTTTGCAGTGCACCGGAAAAAGCTAGTGACCGAGGAGAGACACCTGGGAAGATAAGGTGAATGTCTGGAGAACGGTTATTTTTTATCATGCAGAGCTGAAAAACCAACAGAACTTCTGTACCAGAGCTTCAAAAGTTTAGAACAAAAGCAAAAGGGATGCCCCGGCGGCCCAATCCCCAATTTGCCATCTGATACAGGAGATACAGCTGAAAAAATGAACTTGTGTTTAAACTGGATGAGTTGGAACCACACATTAAAAAGAACAGGTTCCAGTTCTGTCAGTTCAGCCCCAATCTCTATCAGGTGTTTCATCACGGTCCTTTTATTGCTTGACTGATAGGAGATTATATCACCTCTAGTGAGCGCTTTAAAATATTCCCTCAGTAGAATCTGATAATTAACCATTGTCGTTGATGAGAAATAAATCGTATATTTCTGATATTAAACCTCCAAATGTAGACAAGCTGACCAAGATTGAAATTAGCCGATACTGAATGTGGGGAATGTGGTCATAAATAGGGATAATCTGATTGCCAGAACTTTCTACCTTTGAAATAAAACTAGAGCTGAAAAACAAGTGATCGATTCTGGAGAAACTGCCATGAACATGGGAGACAATTAACTACGCCCATCAGAGGGATGCTGCAGCCTCCAAATTTCCACAAGATCTAATAACATAATCAGGTTGTTAAAAAACACAAGCATAGACTGCAGTGGAGGGGGAGAGAGAGGCTGAAGACAATCTATGTAACCACAGTCCCAATAAGAATTGAAAACCCCATTAATATTCATATTAAGATAAGCATTGATATCTACAAGGTTGAAAACCTTTCAGAAAAGGCACATTGTTTAAGAGAAGGAGAGGGGATGCATAACCAGAGCCAATAACAAAAGCTGGATCAGTGATCATAGACGTAAACACCAATGGGATGGTTTTGCAGAAGCTTGAAGGCATTTCACTGATTTTTCTAACAGTGGGGTTCAATTTCCTGACAGGAAACAATTCCAACAGTCCAGAACTTGAGAGCAAGAACAACTTAAAGAAGGTAGGCCTGATTACCACCTAGGTAAGCAAACAATGTGCTGTGTATAGTGTGGTGTCTGCCAGTTACATCCTGCAAGGAACTAAGAACTAGAAAGGTTTGACTTGAGAGACATGGGGGGGGGGGGGGGGGGGGATAAGTAAGTGAGGCAGCAATAAGGCTGATGATGGATTAAATCCTGTAGGGGCCTACAAATCTGGGAGCAAGATTCTTAGAATAAGATTTGAATAGGAAGTCCCTGGATGAAAGCCAAACTTCTTGTTGGGGAAAGCAGATGGGATGCGCTTAGTGTTTCTTGTGTTGAGCTGAGGTTCATTGAAGTGCGGTTTGGAGTCCAGATTTTACTTCAACGGAGAAGGTGAGTTCTGACGGAAGTAATGAAATAATCTGAAAAAAATGAAGGAAGAAGGCATGGTTGAGGAACAATGGATGCTTCAGACCGAGATACACCTGCAACTCTAGAGATATGAAAGTTGTGTGCATATTCAATCCAGACAAGTAAGTGGCTCCAGGAAGTGGGTTTGTTGGCGCATCCACAGCAAAGTGTGTTTTCCCGTTCCTGGTTAAGTCATTTGGACTGCCCAGTTCAGTTTGGGGGAGAAAACCTGAAGACCGGCTTAATTTTGGCACCAAAGTGCTGAACAAAAGTGCTACAGACTTAGGCTATGAAGTGGGAAACTCTTTCTGGAATGAGTTCGGTAGGGATGCCATGGAGTCTGAAAACATGACTGATGAGGAGTTTTAGCGGTTTCAGCAGCAGAAGGTGACTTGGTAAGTGCAATGAGATGACATGCCTGGGAGAAACGGTTTATGATGATGAGGATGACTATTGACCTTTGGATGATGGGAGACTAAAAACAAAATCAATAGCAATGTAGAGGTGTCTAGGAACAGGAAGAGGCTGGGGAAGACCTAAAGTGAGAAGTCTCATTTCTGGCACAGGTGGAGCAAGCTCAAATGAACTCTCCTTGTTAAGTGCAGGCAAGCAGAAATAGTGAAGGAAAGGTGCGACTGACAAGAGAAATTAAATGCGTAACATGGGAACAGACAGAGGATAGTACAAATGGACGGCCTGGGGGACCCCTGTGGGATCTGGCTCATCGTGTTGAGCATGTTGAACAAGGCTCTCAATAGTGCATGACTGAGAGGGGATGTCTTTACTGAAAACTGTCTAAATTGTGACTCCCAGGAGGCACATTTAAAAGATCTGAAGGGGCAGCCTGGTGGGGGAGTCCAAATTAACAGGTTGACCTGTCAGCTGAAGACAGGAGAGGTGATCGGTGCTCCAGGACGTGATACCAGATTCTGCCCATTTTATGTGGATATTATATTCTTTAAGCCAAGTCTTTAGTGGGGATGATTAAACATGAAAAGAAAATGTCAGGGACTCCAAAAATGTGTAGGTATACCAAAAAAAAAAAAAGTACAAAAAGCACAGTTTCGTGTCAGTCAGGCAGATAATGCCTTAAATCTTTTTTTACAGGACTGTGTTTTTTACTTTATCTGGATTGGAGTAGAGCACTGCATGTTGTGTTCATATTTTTGTTGTTTAAATGACAGTGTTTGATGAACTGCCGTTTGTAAAGAATATAATGACGAATATCGGAACAATGTTCAAAGAAGTGGCACTGCATCCGCCAAGAGATGAAAACATTTAGGTTTGAAGGTACAGAAATGTCAACAAAGGTTACAATGTCCGTAAATGCATAAGATGAACATAAAGGTAAGCAAACAGATAAATAATTAGCTCAAAAGCTAGATGCAAACAACTTTCCTGTCAGCAATTTCTTATCTTCACCACGATCACCCAGAGGAATGGCTCAGGAGAGTCGAGTTCAGGGTCCTGCCTTGATGTTGCACTTGCCCTGAACAGAGCGTTATTTAGCTGCTGTGCATGAACCTTAAGAGATTGAAGCCTCCGACACAAAGAATCAAACATAATGTATTACACAGGGTTCATACCCTGGCACAAAATGTCACAGACTGCACTAGAAATAACTGCCAAGGGAGATTTTCAGAAGTCCAGGAAACCACCGAGAGAAGGGAAATGTCATCAAAGATCGTAAGGATTTCAGGGGAAGATTACATTTGGACTTTTTACTGCAAATCACCTTGTTGCTCTGATATTTTCTCTGCCTTGAAAATAACAAAAAGGATTCATTCTTCTGGTTCCCAATCCACCCTGCAGCCATAATAAAGTTCGGAAAAAAGCACTCTCAAGTTCCTATTATCAATTTGCATTCAAGTCACTGACAAGAGCTTTGTAACACAAGTGTATAAATTCTCTGTCAAATTACAATGCCACTTTAAATTAGTGTGTTCTCTCTCTTTGTCCTTCGTCCTTTGTGAATCACAGATTGCCTCCAGCTCTCTCAATTACTTGAGGTGAAAGCACAAAGCCAGATATCTTTGAAAAAACACAGTATTATTTTTTTTTAACTTTACTACTGCTCTGATGTTTCAAAGCGACTGGGATTTGACAAAAGGGAAACACATTAGGCGACGAGCATTGTAGATCTCACCATATTGTTTTCACTATTCAAGATGATCTTGTAACTTTTCCTATTTCAGCTCATTACATATATTAAAATCATAAAATGGCAAGCATATTACGTAGCAGTAACTTACAACTTAATTTCATTCAGGTTCCATCGGTTTGGGACTTCCTTAACAGGGGGAGAAAAAAATGCAGCAAACTGTTATTTTTCCTGGAGGCTCTCATCTTGGAAGCCTTTCATTTCTCTGACTGGCGGTTATTTAGAGGAGAGTGGGAGCAGCTCCAAATGAAATTTTAAATTAGTTCAGATGATTGATGGCTGCCAATCAACTGATGTGTAGTTTTAGGATGATCATTTCCGCACATGAAAATGTGCCATACCATGAAGTCAAGTCCAACAGGACGTTTGGGCTCTTTTTCACATATAAATACAAGTTTTGGTAGACTTCACTTTTGCTTGTTATTATTATGCTACGAGATGAAACTGCATTTTTTACATGCAAGAAAAGACAAAAATATATATTTAAAATTTTACCAAATGTTTTTAGCCAATTCCTCAGAAAATAAAGTTTTATGAGTATCTTCTATTTCAAATCTTATTTTTTTTTTCTTTTATAAAACACTCAAGTATAATGAATATTATTTCACTTCTCTTAATTCTCCCTAAAATGTCACACATTTCTCATGAGAGAGCGATACATTTATTGGGATTTTATTTAACAGATAATCAGACAACCAGGTACAACAGTCTTAGTTGTTTTTAAAAAAATATATGAAAAGTTGGTCAAGCATGTTTTTCTCAAAAGACATGCCAAAACCTTTAAATTTTTATTTGCAAATTATTACAAAAACAAATATCATTTAGCATTACACACCCCTGCATTACTTTGTGTTGATCTATCACATTAATTTCAATACCATACAAGATACTGAAGTTTGTGGTTGTAACATGACAACGTTTTAAAAAGTTAAATTGGTTTGAATAGTTTTCAAACCAATTTACATATGCCTATAAAATAACAAGTACACTGGAAACTTGCAAAAATATTACACGCAGAAATTTGAGTTGTTTTTTTTGTACCTTTGAGGTCTGTTTACATTAAAGGTATACTATGCAACCGGGGTTGATTTTCCAGCGAGGCTCCCCCCAGAGGGCGAAAGTAAATGTGCACTGTCATAAAGATGCTCAGCTGTTCTGGTTTCTCCATCAAGCCAGGCACGGTTGTTTTGAGCTTAGCAGACAGGCGAACGCAACGAAAAGTGGAAAAAACGGCATTACAAACAATGACTAACACAGTGAAAGTATGAACATCAGGGTTTCCCGCGGCGGCCGCCGCCGTACCGCCTCGCCAACATTAAAAAAAATAAAATAATAATAATAATAATAATAAAAAACTCGATATGCTTGCATGTTTATTTGATGTTAACACGGGGTTCTTTGTTGTTGCTTTCGCGCGTGCATATAGTGAATGGCAGGGCAAAAACACATGGAGTTCTCGCCGTAAAGCAAGACCGACTCTCACGGTCTTGCACGAGACTTCTGAGCCTGTGACTGCGGGCCGACTGCTCCTGCAATTGCAAGTGCGGTATTTCCCCCACAGACCACCAGGGCGGCCGAGAAAGCCTTTGTTCGACCTGAAATGACTAATTTAATCATCCAAAACGGTATGGAACACATTAATTAACTGAAAAATGTTGCATAGTATGCCTTTAACAGAGTTACTGGACGGATTTCTTCAATGAATGTTTGAATCAACATGTTAAACGTGAGAAAAATGTAAATCTTGGTAGCCGATTAAAATAGGTCTTGTTACAGTAATTTTGCTTGATTTGCTTTATCACTTTCACGTGTATGATGTAAGTTAATATTTTTTTTTTTGTTTTGTTTCAGAAAAGTGCTTTTAGAGGAATGAGATCAAAACAGTGTGTAGTGCCCCATTATAAACACAGTTATTTCAAATGTTAAATGTTTTACACACAGATTATTATTATTATTTTACATATCCTGGTAAAAAATAAGCAAATGACAAACAAATAAATAATTTAAAAAAAAACTTTAGTAGACCAGGGGTTCCTAAAGTGGGGGTCCCGCCATGATTTGGTGCTGATGTGCTAAAAATATTCACTTTAATGTAGGGGTTATCATAAAAATACAAATTAATTTAGTAATTAATTTAGTAAGTTAAAGTCTCTGGCACTGTTATTTTGAAGGTAACAGGTGGAAAAGTTTGGGAACCCCTGTTGCAGATGAAACTGCTCATGATGCTGACTATTTTAGACGCTATACTGTACTTCCTCCTTGATGTGTTTTACTGTTAATTTTTCACTACTTACCAGAACTAAGCCTGCATGCAAATATAGAGTTGATAGTGTATGTTACTCTATATTGATGTATATAAATAAATGTGTTATCAGCATTAGTCTCAAAAGCATTCAAAAATTAGGGTGAAGGGTAAATCTGTTCCTTTCGAACAAACACTGTCACACTAGGATGAGCGAGAATATTTTCTCAGATTAAGATTTATTTTTGCACAAATCAGCAATGATTGGACTTCATTTGAGCCTAATAAGGAAAATCACCAAAAACTAAATAATGCAATCAAGGATTATTTTCACACTGATGTATTCTTGCTAATTGTGTAATTAAGTAAAAGGAGATAAAGCGTAACAACAGAGATACTAACTACTGCTTCAGCTTATATATATATTTTTTTTTGTGCAGAAGGAATTGTATGTTTAAAATATTATCTAATATGTGTTTGGAGTTCAAGTATTAATAGCAAAACCAAATTTTTTAACAAAAGTTTAATAGGTTGTTGTGAGTTTACAGAAAGGGGTTTGCAGCTAAATTCTTTCAGTTCTAATACCTAACAGTAATCTGAGGGGGAAATGAAAAGAGAGAAGAGAAATTCAAAGTTTCTCTACCAACTTTCATCCATCAGATTTCAATACCATAACGTTTCATTAAGGGTTAGGAACGTTTGCAATAACTAACGTGCAATTATATTTAATACACTGTGCAGTAATCCTGAAAGAAGTGACTTCTGCTGCTATTACACTTGAATATATGTTGAATATATATATAATTGGCACCTTCTTCTGATTACTGAGCCGATGTGACATGTGAATTTCTCCAATATGAGATCAATAAAGCCTATCTTATCTTATCTTATCTTATCTTATCTTATCTTATCTTATCTTATCTTATCTTATCTTATCTTATCTTATCTTATCTTATCTTACAGTTAACTCCCAAAATATCACCTCTCATCTCAGCTGACGGTAAAGTCTAGACACCAGCTGTAGTCATGGCTAAAAAGTCAAAAACAGTGAAAGGGTTATTGTTCTGGTTGAGGCAGATGGTTATCCTTAATTGGGATTCAGAACTGGATCAGAAACAAGTGCTCGTCTTGAAGAAAGTTGCAATATGGCATAAACACACTTCCAGTCAGTTTTTATTAAATATTTCATTTTAATCTGCCATGGCTTCACACAATAAACTGAGAAACAAAATAGCAGCAAAACGCTCATCATAGCCAACGGGAGAAAGCCATTTCTATTTAATCAATAAATATGCACTATAAAATAATCATCTCATCTCTCAAAAAATAATAAAACAATAGGTTGGCAGTTTTTTTTTTGCCAACACTGTAATCTTCATATCCCTCCACAGCTTCTTTTTCATTTACAAGCCTCACCAATCCCAAATGTTCATTTTACTTCAAACCTGAACAAAGATACTGTATTTGTAACATTAAAAGGTTACATCTAAACCTGCCAGGGGTGCAAATAATTTTGGACCTAACTGTGCTGGGCAACAGTATCTATGCTATTTTAGGAAGCTACTAACTTAGTTAAAAAGGTCTCAGAAATACTTAATGATAATGATTAATTTGGCATTACGGGGTTAATCAAAGCTATCTACTCTTAAGGTTATTGATTTTTAATACATTTAATAGACTCAGAATTTGAAGATTCTGGGACACAATCACCATGCGATGAGCTGTACTACAAACCCCATGGGTTGTAATAGCCAGATCTAAATGGTTCTTCAAGGGCATTTTCAAATGACCTGCAGGAAAGCAGTTTAATTATGTTAAAGGTCACATCTGCATGTTTGTCTACTCTACACAAGGGCTCTTATGAGGCTTGAACTCCATTCACTGGATATTAAAATATAAAACAGAGCAGAAATCTCATTGATCTTTGACTAACATCAACACTGAAATAATATTTCATAAATCTTACTCAGCTTGAAATAAACTTAAAATCAAACACATGACGACTGCAGGAAAACAAACGAGCCTCAAACACAACAGCGCCTCCCACAGACTGAGGCAGGTGCTACATGAATGTCAGATGGGATGTGGACGCACATGTGAATGATCTGGGGCTGACTCAAGCTCAGCCCTGAAGCTTAGCGAGGCTCTATGAAGTTCACCTCGACTCTTCTCGGGTTTCACTAGCTCTGCTCTGTTTCCTCCTCCTGCTCCCCCGGTCAGAGCATAGCTGCGTCCCAGGAGAGGACAACCAGAGAGACCATGTCAGAGGAGGACCTTTTCAAAGCGGAGATTGTCTTTATCAAGGACTTTTTGGAGAGAGGAGAACGAAACATGGTCCAGCTGGAGGCCAAACCCCACGTGAGTCAACAGGAGCACACGAAAGGGAATTATTATGCATAATCCTTCTATTAAATTCACACCTTTAAATGAACAGAATGGATACTGTTTTTTTTTTTCCTGCGGTGTACGTTTAGTTTCTCCTTTGTTTAACTGGAAGCTTTAAGATTAAAATTATTGTAGACATGATCAATAATGTATAAATTCTATTGATTTGTCGGGTGTAAATTCGCCATAGGTGAGAGATGTAGTAGCAAACGTTATTCTGCGTGTCCAGCAGCTTTGTTAACCTGTCTTATATGAACTGGAAGGTGAAACAGTAACAATAACACAAGTTTAATTTTTTTTTTGTTTTCAGTTCAGTCCTTCACAGGATCACCAGAGCCTCCCTCGAACCAAGGCGCCTCCTTCAGTCGGTGCCCCGTCTGAAAATACCCCCGGCCATGAGGCCACGGCGGCAGTCTCTATGGAAACAGTTGTTGATAAATGCAGAGGCAGTCTCTGGCGGCGGCGCCACGATATCTCTGGACATTCTGAACATAGCTCGGGCTGCTCTCCAAACACGGTGTCTGGGGCAGAAGACAGAGCAAGCCCCGCAAACTCTCCGGACCTCTTCCCGACCCCGTCCTCCTCCAGGGAGTCCATCCTGTGGGACGGTTTGGACAAAGAGCGGAGCTGGTGCGCCACGCAGCCGTCCTCCGTGGCTTCTCCTGCCTCGTTTAGCAGAACCGTCTCCCAGTGCTCCTCCATCCGCTCTGGAGTCTTCTCCCCTTCTGTGGTTCAGATCAGGAGGCACGTTCTCGCTCCTGGCTCTAGCCTGATTCAGACCACTCAGAGCTGTTTCTCCTCCTGTGACAGCCTGTCTTCCTCCACGTGTTCGCAGACCCGCCCTCCGCGGCACCGGCCCCCTCTCACCCGGCTCTCTCTGCTCACTGCCATCCTGAGGAAAGGCCGTCTTCCTGTGCTGTCTCCCGCGCTGCAGAGGCCTTACACCCCCTGCTGGCCCATTAACCCCGTGACTCTGTCCGTCTGCAATGCCTGCTCGGCTGCCTCCAGCGTGGCCTCCATTCCCCTGGAGAGCTCCTCTCGGTTCTCCTCGTCCACCTCCGTAGACAGTCAAAACCCTGTTTGCAAGGAGCCCCCCAGCAGGTTCCCCAGCGCCCCTCCGAAGGCGGAATCCGGCAAACGCCACGTCAAGTGCTCTGAGACTCAGGGGACGGGTGGCGAGCTTAGAAAGGCGCAGGTGATTTCACCTCCGCAGGCGAGGAGCAACGCACTCCCTGAAACGTCCCCGCCTCTCTTCCCGAATTTGAAATTCGTCTCCGCGCCGCAGCGTGAAAAACCTGCCGCGGCGGCCACAACAAACAGCTTTATTTCCAAGCTGCATGAGCCGAGGCCCGCCATGCCCCTCAAGGACAATGCAAATAATAACTTCAAACACCCCGCGTCCCCGACCTCTACATTTATTAAGGAGCCTGAGACCTCTGAGCCCAGGAAATGGCCTTCCCAACCAAATTCATCTCTTTCAAGGCTCCAAATGCTGTCTCAGCAGCTGAGATCTACGCCTGTGTTCCCCCCTCATCTGCGGCCTTCTCTGCCACACAAAGCACCTTCAAACGCAGGTTCCCCCCTCTCTCATTTACAACGCACCCCAAAGATCGGAGGACACGACTCCGAGGGGAGCTGCCCCTCTTCCAGGGGATCCACCCCCACTCAGGCGTTTCAGAAAGCCCGCAGCCTGTCGCCTTCGTGCTACTCTACCGTAGCTTTCCCCGCATGGTCGTCCCCCGCCGCTACACCCACGCCTACACCCTCTCCTGCCCCGCCAATCAGAGACCTCACTTCTTCTCCTTCCCTGTCCCTCTGCTCCACGCCCTCTCCAAGGCCGGGGAGCGGAATTTCAGACTGCAGTGGCGGGGAGGGTAAAAAGAGAAAGGTAGTGTCACAGACTGTCACAAGCATGACTTTGAGACACTAACGATGTTATTTTCTGCTCCTGGCACACACTGTTCCTCTCATGCTGGGTGGTTTAAAATGAGATGTCATCTGCTATTAGGGTATCAAGTGTCGGGCTCTGTTTTTAGACCTCTGTTTGTGTTTGTCACATGAGCTGTTGCTGCTGCTATGGATTATAAATCAGCAGAGGTATCCGCTTCGGTGCCGATGACCACACTATTTTGTTTAAAATGTGTCTCCAGCTTGAGAAAACCTCGTATTTAAATATAAAGAAAGAAAAATGACGAATAAAGTTTCTCCCTCCTGAGCCGGGGACCTCTGCAGCTCCTCTGGAGTTATTTGCTGCTTGTGGAATTAGTTTTATTTTAATTTTATCATTATTGTTTTTTTGCTGCCCTCTTTTTATTATCTGGTGATGGATTATACAGTGCAAGGAAAATCTTTGGATATTACCTTGTAGCTTTTGACCTTTTCACAGCTTTATCTCTTACAATCCTCTGTGGGCTTCAAATAACAGCTTGTATTTCTACTAATTGCAAACAGTGGGACTCTATTTATTATTATTATTTTTTTACTTCTGAAACCTGCTAGTTGAACAGGATTTGATTTTGGTATAAGAGTAAACGTGGCTTTATACATACACATTGCACTTGGAGTTGGTTATTACCTAAAATCCTGATAGAAACATTAAAGGAAAGGTGGATACGTTATAAAAACGTGTTATGGTTTGAGAGGTACAGATATTCATCTTGACTGTTTTGCATGAGCAGTGAATCAGAAGGTTTGCTCCAACACACGTTAAATGCATGATGAACTTTATCTCCAGATATTTCACAATGACATTCTTGCATAAACTGGAAGAAATCTGACTCAATATTAATTTGTATTCATTGTCTGCCCCCCCCCCCCTCCCCTGCCTCTCCCCAAACAGCAGGCACACAAGATTAAGTCAAACTACAAACTGCTGGCTGCAATCCCCACAAACACTATTCTCTTGGATCAGCAAGTGAGTTCACACGTTTAACTCTAATCCCTCTAATTAATCCAGTTATCCTGTTAAACATCCAGAAGACTGTCTTAATCCCTAACAAACTGTACAAGTGTTGGTAAGAATAATTTAGGTGTTATTATCTGTAGAAGGCCAAAGGGAAGTATATATCAAATCTACAAAGTTTTTAAATGAGTAGCGACATTATACAAAGATTTTCAAACACTATACCTGAGCACATTTTGCGGCATGTTTTTTTTTTCTACCAGTGAGTAAAATGTATTTATTTTGAAAATCTTGCAGATAACTGCAGCTTGTTTTCGGGCATTTCCCCACCACACTGTCTTTAGGCACGGACAGATTGGAGCTTTCTTCCATAAAATTGTTCAGGTTTCTATTTTTCACCTATACTTTTTTGATGGGCCATGTGCTTTCAGGTAGTTATTTAGCAGCAGTATCTGAAACATTTACATGAAATTGCAGCAGTCTTACCTCTCACATATACTGTATATTTCTCTATGAAATTATATCTGAGAAGATCACCAGAAGGCAAAAACGTAGCTCTACAGTATTGTTGAAACTCTGAATTGTGTGCAGTCGAATTTTGTTTTCCTTTTTCATCATTGGTATTTTTTACTGAAACTGAGCTTAAAAGCTCTCCATTTACAGTATCTTTTTGTTGAGCCTCCCTGGTCTTGTGTGCTTCGTGCAGTTTGGATAAAAAATAACTTTCTTAGGTTCTTTCTTTGCTTTTCATGTTTTTTCTACAATGGGCTCCATCCTTCACAGACATTTCTCATACAGGTTCTTATCTAAGATTTATACTCACAGAAATGTACTCTTAAGGAACTCCTTTTTTGTAATTTTTTGTAAGAATGACTGGCTTTATAATTTGAGATTCAGTCGAATGATCTTCTTGAATCTTGGACATTTTAGTAAAGCTGTCAATGTGGTCTTGTATTGCTTATCTTTAAAGATACATGCTTATAATTATTTTATTATATATATATCAAATATTTTTTTGATGGTGGGACAGAAAACTACCTAAGTCACCTGGCTGGCATGTCCCACTGAATGGTTGTTAAGGAGACTTTGAGACCCCAAGAGGACATCCTTTGTTTTTGTAGGATTGATATTTGATATTTTTTTCATTTCTCTTACCATCTTGCTTAGAGTACATGATGTTACTCTCCAGCCTAGCAGCCAGTAGCTAGAAGAAATGGGCGTCATGTCATATTTATAGAGCAGGAAAGCAGGAAAAGTCCTGGACTACAGATTAAAAACCCCAGAGATTCTGATCACCACCCTGACAAATCTATTAAACAAAATGTTGATTTCAAAATGCTTTAGTCACAGTTATTATTTGAATATTGTTACAAGTACCAATAAGTCTAACAGATTTGATTTTAACAGAATGAGGAAAAAGTTGCACCAGGTATTTTTTTTCAGTGCAACACTGTGTTATTGTAATAAAATATCTAAATTATGACATGCATACATGAAGCTGGTGGGGGGTAAATGTAGAGGACACAATGGTCCTCTGCCATTATTGTTCATTACAACTAGTGTTAAAAGTTAACAGTGTATGCAACTTATTTCTTTACAACAGTAATAAATCATTAGGTTTGCAAGAGAATTTTTTTTTATACAAGCCAGGTTCTGAGAGACTGAATATGACAAGCGTTTATACAACGAAGTGATTCGATCTTGCGTTAAGAATGCCAAAATGATGGCTGAGGAAACGGAGCAACTTATAATGATTTGTCACTCAGCGAGAAAACTGTCTTCTTGGGTTGTATTTTAGTCCTTTCTTTTTCTTTGTATTCACAGGCAATAGATGAACAGGTAGAAAGAAAATTGAATCACTGTAGCACCATGGACGACCCTCTTATAGACACCCACGAAGAGGTAACACAGCGCACAGCTTCTTATTGCATTCACACATCACACTCCTCAGAAAAGTGGTAATACGTCTGCTCCGTCTGCAGATGTGCTCCCCCGCTGAGCTCCGGCAAAAGTCAGAGGAGCTTTACGCAGTTATCGATGAGATATTGGCGAGTTCCAGTCCACCGGTGAGTTCGATCATTTGTTGTTAGCATTACAAGCAAATTGAGCAACAACTTGTGTTTCACAACGTTGGAAGTGAAGTAATGAGAACTATTTATTTTTTTCCAATGCCTTATTGCAAAACATCATGGTGCCAGAAGAGCTCGAAGTCATCGACTAAGAAACAACGTTTTCAGGTAACATTTGTCTCTGCAACATCACGCATGTGTTGGGTCATAATACGCACTTGATTGTCAGCCAATTCGCTGGAAGACAGATAAGAAAATTACCACGGCTGTTATTTTCGTTGGATTAGGAACAGGAAATTATTCAGAAGCAAAACACCAAAAGCAAAGACTTGTCTGTTTAGTAAATGATGTATTTGTTTCTCATGTCTGACTTTTCACATTCATTTAATTACCATTTACATCTACAAAATTGATAGTTGTTTTTTTTAAGCAAGCCAGGTAATTTACATAACACAATGCTTTAAAAAGGTGCTGAAGGCGGGAAGCTATCGCACTCCCGTTGTTTATACACGCAGGGTTGCAGGGGGCTTGGGCCACTCTCAAGCTGTCACAAAATGTACGGGGCTGCTCTGATTTTGAGTGTGGAACCAGCAGAAGATTACAGTGCTCCAAAATGATCACTGTCTGTGGAAAGGTCACTCTGGACTACCTTTGGACCACTAAGCAGCAGTTTCGTTCGCCGTCAGGCTTTTAAAGACACTCCTGGCGCTGTCTCAGGTTCAGAAGTGGCTAACCCAAGAAGTGCAACAGCTGTATCCCATGTCCTGGTTACATCTGTGTCTGGTGGCTCATGAAGCCAGAGTCCATGCTCTGACAACTTCCCCAGACTTTTTAATGAGGGTTTCATTCAAGCTCCTCTAAATACACGTACTTGTGCACCATTTCTACTACAATTTTGTCATCCACATAATTTAACATTATTATGATTGGAGGCGGCGCTCTGTAAACATCCCTCTTTTTTAGCCATTATATATTGTTTTGATAACTGTTCTTACTGGAGGGATGCAATGCACTTTTGCTGGACAATTGTCCAGCCAGCAGATTTCCTGAACATGATACAGACAGCAGTGGTAATTAGAGTTACCAGAAGCAAACACTTCCGGAAAAAAAAAAAAAAAAAAAACAACTGCTTCAGCCTTTTGTACAAAAAGAAATCTCTGTCATGCTTAACTGTGAGAGGGATTAAAGAGAATTTGGACTCTATAAAGTTGGTATGCATGAGGGAAACACATTTCTTCATTTTTGATCAAAGGAGACACATTCATGTAGTTTGCAGAGGAAACAAGATCGGTTCACAGTGTCAACCAGTGTTTGTCAGCGTGCTGTGGATTGAGAAGAGATGCTTGTCCAGACTCAACTGGGGTAAAATCTTCTAAGATACATCAGGGCTGAGGGAAAAAAAATCCTATTTAAGAAGGGGAAACGTCTTTACTTCAGAGATTAAAATATCTAAAAAGACTCTTGAAAGATACAATTGTGTTGTGCTTTTACTGTAAGCATTTTTGCCATATTTCTCATTGTCTTGTGGAAAATCTCCGAATTATGCCACTAGATTTCTGTTATTTATTTCACTTCTTGCTTTTTCATTCTCAGCACAACCCTTCATTTTCAAAGTCCTTGGGGCGTGAAACTAAATATGTGAGTAGTTGTCAATTTTTCTTTCCATTCACATCAAGGCTTTAGTCCCAGGGCTTCTGTAACAACTTGCTGCTGATAGAATTTTAACCTAAAAATTTTCATACAATATCGTTCTCTTATTTAGAAGGATCCTAAAGATGCTGAATTTAAATGTCAAGTAAGCATTTTATCATCTAAGGAATATAAGTTTCATTTGGAAGCTTGTTGATAAAAAGCTGAAAAAAGGTTGATGTTGCCTGTATATTCAAAGAATTTCTCTTCTGAAGGCAACTGTAGCCAAAACCCCAATTTTATATGATATTACATTTAAAGCAACCATTCCCTATAATGCAGTAGAGGTTTTCATGTGAGTGAGGTGAGAATATAAATAAGGGTAAGCTTATTTTGGCAGAGTGTGAACATAGAAACCAGTGGGAAAGGTCGACCAGCTTTTAGTTCAAGGCTTTTACTATACTTCTATAGATAGATAGATAGATAGATAGATAGATAGATAGATAGATAGATAGATAGATAGATAGATAGATACTTTAATGCAAAAACACAGAATAGGCAGCAGTTTGGACATTATTTTAAGCATACTTTAATAATAATGAACTGTCATATGAAAACAAATTTAGAAAATCTTTCTAAAATCCTGGCTACAGTGTGACATTTAACCTGCATTTCACCAGGACTGGTAAAAAGGAAAGATGTTATACCAAACACAGTTGATACCGAGGGAAGAGAAAAGCTTTTGCATTTTTGATGAATATGTATTAAATACATTACGGCACAGTGCATGTGTTGTTCCTGTTTATCCAAATTAGGGTATGGATAAGACTACATTTTTTTTCTTAGACAGTACTTAGTTTTTGTTCTATAAATGTACACGATGGAAAAAAATAAATCAATGAAGAGCTGTCATTGTATACACTTAGATGCAATCTTCCCTGCATCTTTTATCAATATTTCCAGCAGGCGTTCAATGCATTCTCTTTATTCAGGCATCTTTGTGCAGCTTGCACCCATCTGCCAATAAGGAGAGAAAACTGACGGATATTGAAAAGGTACAAAATCTTTTACTTGATAAAGCTGCCGCTCTAGTTTTCATAACAAAAGCTTTCTGAAGTGTATATTTAAAAAAAGGTGCCTGTAAAGAAAAAAGCTGATTGTTGTTCTTCCCGTCTAGACAAAACATGGTGGGGTTCGCCCGATGACGGCTATTCCAAGACTGAACGAGGAGGTCAGAGAGCGGTTTAAATCAATTTCCTTGAGGAAGTATTTTAAGCAGCCCAAGCATGACAGGGAAAAGGTGAGATTCATTGTGAGTTTGATAATACTGTAAAACTGAAAATGCACCAGGCAAGGTTGTTGATGCACAATGGGCACATCAGCTGTCCTGGGTGCAAAGTATGTGTGTGTTTACAGTTGTTCTAAATGGAGAAGCGGTCAAGAAACCCCTCAACCAACACAAAACTGCTTTGACAACCTATGCTAGGTGGTTAGAAACAACACAGCCTTTAAGGTTGTGTAATTACAGCGCTCATTAGCTTATATTACACACACCAGGTCACTGACAAAAATGCCTGTGTTTATGAGCTCCATCACAGCAGCGGACAAAGAAATGAGGGAGGTCCAGCTGTAATCTGTGGGCGACGGTGCAGCTGGAGAGAACAAGGTGTTGCTCAGGTGACAAGTCGTGCTAACGGAGAGGAGTAGGAGGCTCGGGTTCTTTATGTCAAACTAACGGGGTGCCTGACCCAGAGCAGGGGGACTGTTTCAGGCAGCGTACTGTCCTGTCTGTGACTGCAGATAAGCAGCCCGGAAATAAAACATAGATACTGCTTTACCTGAGGCTAAACGCGCCAAGAAAATGGAGATAAGGAATCTTTGGTGCACGGCATTTAAACCTCAATTGTAACCATGTCACACCTGCAGCTGCCATAATTTCTGGAATTCTGGATTTATGTTTTGCTTCATTTTTGGGTTCTATCACTCTTTGCCTTACATATTCAGATCACCCCCTAGTTTTAAAATTCCTTGCAATTTTGTTAGGTACTTTAGTGTTTCTTTATGTATTTATTTTCGGCTCTTGGTTCCGGTTGTTCTCTCTAGATCTTAGATCACATTTAATTTTGAAACTGGTGTTTCCTCAAGGCCTGCGTTCTGTTCACATCTTTTCTTGTAGCTCCTGCTTTCAGTGTTATTTGCTTGCTTACCTGGTTCCCCGTGTCTGTCAACCATATATTCAGCTGTGATCCAGTTCTTTACTGCAGTACGGCAGCAGGGGACTCACTGGCAGCATACCCGCAACACAGAAAGTTAGGCAGCTCTCTGTCACCACGGTGGAGAGCTCGCTCTCCGGAGTAGCGGCAGGAAAATCATGTCGCTGACAGCGGTCAGTCAACTGGATTTTTCATTTATAAACACACCTTTCTTACTTTTGACAGCATTTAGAAATTAAATAAACTTACTGGTAATGGTAAAGTTGTGGCCACTAACCTTCTTGTTGGTGCAGAAGTTTTTTTTTATATCCGTTTGTTTGAAAACCCCGACTTTAATTCCCCCACAGGGAACCATCTTCAGTAAAGTCCCCATAAAGGAACTTCAGCCACTCTTCTATGATTCTCTTGTCCTTTGGGCGTAAGTGGAAACTTCATACATTTTTGACCACCCTCGGACATATAAGCTCTCCTTTTTTGTAACCACTGTGAAGTTGAGGTTTGAGGAAGTTTGAGGTTGAATATGGGACATTGGCGCCACACGGCTTCAGCAGCGTCTGCCTCCTGTGCAAGCCGATACAGGGAGGCTGATTTAGGGCTCCCCCGCCTTCCTCCTCTCCAGTGGAGCAGTCAGACATGCTAGCAAGATGCAGGTGCATCAGCTGGGGGGGAGGGGAGGTTGTTTGCTGGATGGTGTGCTCTAATTGGAGAATATGAATTACGCAGAAAGACAACACGTTTTCTGATTTGACTGTATTTGAACAAAGAAAGCCACCAGCTTGATTTGTTATGCATTTTCCACTTGTGGTGTCTTGTGTTTTAAATCTTCAACTGGACTTGTCTACTTGAAGTGTATACTCCCCCCCCACCCCTTTATTATTCAGTTTTGACATTCACACAGCATCATCAGTGCACAACATATCATGTTATACCCCCAAAACCCCAGAAAAAAATTATATTTGTTGTCATGGCCCCGTTCAAAACACTTTGTTTACTTTTTCAGAGAACAAAAGTGATTAAAACCTTTTGATAATGTCTGTGATCAGTGCTGCAACAAAGGAACTGGGAAATAAACAGCTTGAGATAGACATCAAGGACTCGCAGAGCACTGAAATATTCTTAGTAGGGAAAATGAGACAGTTGGGTTCTGCTGTCAGTGTTTTTAGCAGAAAAACATTATTAGCGTTAATGGGCATTAATTTTCAATGTTTTTTTTTTATCTGAATTTAAATTTGACTCAATGTCAGAATCTGCTGTCCCTCAAAGGCTTTCTTCTCCTTAAAGTCTTCTTCTTACATTTTAATGGCCAGCTCAAACGGTTAACTTATAGTGGACACAAGACCAGGGTGAGTGTTTAGGTTTACTCGTTTACTGCTTTGAAAACTTGTAGTAAAATAAAAAGGCCACCCTCATGGGCTACAGGAACCGCTGCTGCTGGCTGGAGAAGAGAGAATGACTAACACACAAGATGCTCATCCTCACAGGAGCTTACCAATGAGATTATTGAGCTGACGCAAGCTCAATAATCACAATGAACTGAAACACTTGCAGTGTGAATTGAATTATCCACATCATGTAAGTAAACTTAACCGGTTGCCACACCAGTTAGTTCATCCATGATAAGCCAACGTGGGAGTGCAACATTATTCTGAGCACAGTTATGAGGTTTAAAGAGGAGGAAGAAATTTCAACGGGGTTATGAGGATATGAAATCCTAGATGTCAGGAAAAAGAATCCAGCTTAATATCTGTGAATGATGTGCAGAGATTGCAGCTGTGTTGTCATTGCAAGGCCAAACAGAATGATTGAGGAAAGAAATTTACTTTCGCCTGAGAAAATCATCTTGCAAAGGGCAAAAAAATCTGACTCCAGACCCACTTCAGGCTGAACAGCTGCAGCGTATTTTGCAAAAGGAAGATCAGTGAAATCAGTTTCTTCTTTGCCTTAGACCTTGTTTAAGAGTCTACCCTAAATGTGTCAGACAGGGTAAATTCAGCATTTTAACTGAGCAGATGAGTACACAATACCTTCAGGGTTGGGACCAGGCTGGACATTTGATTCAATTAGGTGTGGGAAATACCTTTTTGGTTTATTCAAACGCATTGCCCAAGAGAAGATTAATTCCTGTGATTATGAGTAAGACCATGTCCTGTGACCAAATCACACTTTCGATACACGGTAAGCTGAAATAAGACATGCCACAGCCGTTTATTGAAGCATAGCCACCAAGAAAATGTTTTATCTAAGAGTGACAAAACGATAAACATTTTTTTTATTTTTGTTACTTATTTAACAGGACAGTGCATATCTATGACTGTAACATGCCAGAGTTAGCCAAAGGCTAGTTTTCATCTATAGACTCAGACCCACCTGTGCCACTCACTGTCCAAATGGGTGTGTTTCTGGCTCAGAAATATGGTCATCAGGAAGAAATGGTTGAAAACCTCTATACTTCTTCTTAGCAGCTAAGCTGATCAAAATTGGCTACAGGAAGCTGACTCATTGAGCCATGGAGAGCAGCTGGTTTGGCTTTCCGCTTTTTACTAAAAGTAGGGCTTTCAGCCACAATATGACCAACAGGCTCCTTACAGCAGAAACATATTCAATCTTCTGCCAGAGGTGATACCTGCTACATTTAAAAAAGAGAGAGTAGAAAGGGGCAGAAAAAAATCAATCATTAGGATGCCTAAGAAGAAGTTCAGCTTTAATAATGAATCGATAACTATGTTTACATGGACAAAAGTAAATGTTATAAAAGGAATGCAAATACGTCATGTAAACACACCAATTGGAAATATTGTGATCAGATTAAGCTCAATCAGAAGGAAATTATATTCCAAATGAGAGAGGTGGTTTATTGATAAGCTGCCAGGAACAAGTTATTCTGAATGTTGCAAGGTGACCCGAGTGCGCATGTGCGCCCGACATAAATATGTCATATTTCTGCGTTGCTGGGTGTTGTAAATATGTCAGGAAGCAAAAACTGTCGGGGCCGATTACAACCTTTCTGTTCGAAACATTAAAAGAGCTCAAAATCATTATTTATTCAGTAACGTTTCAACAGTGATTAGAACATCGTGTAAGTCCAGCCTGGAGGCTCGGCACAGTCAGAGTGGATCTATTCTAAGTAAAGCCAGGTGCATATAAACACAATTTATGATCTGATTAATTGATTGTGTGCCCATATAAATGGTAAAATCCAATTATTTTTTGTTTTTTAATCCCAATACAGTTCAAACCGATCGTGAAGTTTTGTGCATGTAAACATACCTTTTAAGAGCCAGGATGTATTTATCAGCTAACTATCTGGCCTGTTTCAGAGGGTTTATTGTCCCTCAAAAGTTTAAACCACATCTGGGAGACAGATTTCTCTTTGAAATGTCCTTAAAGACACTGCCTATAAGTATCTAAGAATAATTCAATCTGAAAAACTCACAGAGAAAGAAATGGCAATTAGAAGGATTTTATTGATACAATATTTTAAGTCTTTGGCGCTCAGACCTCGGCAGGAACATTAATGCTGAATTATACTTTAATATGCATAAGTAGATGTATGAGAACAGGTATGTTCCCCCCGGGTCTGAAACTGGTGGTGGAGTGGAGATAGAAGAAGTTTGTTCAGTCCATATGGTGATCTGTTTAAGATAGATGTCCAACTTGATAAACACAGGTTGCATGAACTGTCCATGATGAGCAAGCTTGAAGCGACTGTGGAGAGGAAAAACTCCCCTTTGGGAAGAAACCTCTGGCAGAACCGGGCCCAACATGGTGGTCTTCTGCCGGACCAATAACAGGCGACTGAAGGGAGAAAACACTCTGATGGGTTGAGGATGGAGGAACGTCTTGGAAGCTAGATGAACTCAGCTACGATGGTGGAGAAGGGGTTGGGGGTGGGTTGAATCGGACATCTGATTCGAAATCCAACATGCAATCCGTTTGCGCTTGCTGGTTAGCAGGCTGAGACGAGGATTTGAAGTTGCTTTTAAGATGAGCGTGGGATGCTGATTGGCTTCATGGAGGTGTGGTTCGTAGCTGATTGGCTCACATCAGAGGTGTATCGGACTCTGATTGAATGGAGGCAGGCGATGAGTTTCTTCAATTGAACTTGCGCCTTCAGCTTCATTTCATAAGGATATAGAATGGCAGATGTAACGGTGTCACAACCATAATGCTTTTCTAAACTCATTAAAGATGTTGTGGCCTGAGATTTACAAAATATCCCACACCGAAGCAATGAAGCCCATGAAAGCCCAAAAAATGATCTTACCTACATAAAAGTTTATGGAAGCAACTCTGGCTACATCTCCTTCAGTTCTTTCAAATGAGCAAACCTTTTGAGGCTTAAGCTCATGCTTTTTTTCAACTGTTCTCTTTCTTTTGTCTCCACTTCCAGTTGTAAAGTTCCTACTGTTGCTTGAACTCAAGTGCTCTTCATCCTAAAAGCTGTGTCTTACTAGACATCTTGAAACTCATCCTGTTCAACTTCCTCTCCATCTTTAGGGACTGAAAATACAATGTTCAGCAAGAGCATTAATGGCAGGTTTACGTGCTGAACATCAACACCATACAGAGCTGCAATAGAGCGAAGCTCTTTGCTTGTGCAGCTTAAAAGCTCCCGAATAATATCTTATTTTATGAGGCTGATGTGATGGATGATAAATAAATGGAGTTATTGCATTTATCTATTTACAAGGCATTATCTCTATAACTACGCCAGTCAGGAGGCAATCGTATCTGTTGCACGCTGTAATGTATATACTATACTGATGTAACATAATGATGACTGCTGAGCTACTTCAAACAACCACTTCAAGCTGTACTGCTTGACACATGATGTTTGACACCATCTGCTAAATATATTAAGCATAATCCTTGGCTGGTCTATGTACGATACCAAACAACCCGCTGCTTCTGCATTTAATGCGCTGCTACTTCCAGCTGCTGCTTCTGACAGGTTCTGCTGGGTTCACTAAGGCCCCTCCACCACCCCCAGCACCCCCCTCCAAGCTCAGAGACACTCTTCTCACTTTCTGACATCCAGGGGGTAGAGGTCTGCTCATCACTCCATAACGTAATGAGCCTTAATTGTCTGACTGCAAACATTTTTTAATTGCAATTTTTATAATGTATTGAAATACCTTATAGTGTCCTTAGATGAGTTAAAAACAGAAACCCAACTATGTCCAAATGGTCAATTTTCATTTAAAACTGTAAAACTTCCTGAGGCCCCTTGGGTCCTGGAGAGGCTGCACGGTCTACTCTCTTGGTCCCTGAACAAGACCTTTAACCCCAGAATGCTCTTTGGGCACCGCACAGTGGCAGGCCACTGCTCCCTTAGGGATGGGTTAAATGCAGAGGACAAATTTAATTGGAATTCATGTTGCAATCACAAATAAAGACAAATACTGTAAGGTTTCATGTATTTTGGAACAGAATCAAGTCTTTACAAACATTTTCATTTAATTCATTACGTTGAAATTCGCGGTGCGAGATGTTGAGCTTGCAGAACACAAGGGAACATATCATGCAAAACCCACTTTTTTTAGCCCTCAAAGGAGTAATAAAAGAAATTTCACCACGAGGTGGGCTGCTGAACACTGTCTGTAGCCCAAAACAAGATGTGTGACAAATCACGTCTCTCTACCTCCACCCCCCCCCCTTCCCCTCCCCTTCTTACACGTCGCCTCATACGCGCATATGTGCAAAGATAAATACACAGCAAAACAGCATCACCTCTTAGGAAGTGAGTTAAGCAACTCATAACTTTATAATGCTGTTACCAAGAGAACGTTTCGATCCTCTGGGTGTGCTGTCTGCCATGTGGCTCCTACGGTACACTGCTCTGATGGTGGCATTTTACAGGCGGGGGGGGGGAGGGCAAAGTCCTGAGTGGCAGCTATTCAGATGGATGTACATGCACGCGTGGCCGGCCCAGCTTTGTAAACAAGAGACTGGAGAATGACACTGAGATGGTGTTTGACATCGTACCATAGTCCATCTAAAAAGATAACTATTTAGTGATTCTATCTAAAATAATGACATTTTGCTCATTTAAATATATTTTGTTGTGTACAGGGAGTTCCAAGGTGTGAGGATGTTGAGTTTGAATGTAGTCTCTCCAGGTGTTGCATAGATCTTTATGTTCTCTTTCAGTCATATTATTTAAGCTGTTCAGTTTTCTCTATTCTCTGTTATGTTTTTTTCTAACAATTATGTCACAGTAATTGCTGCAGAACTGCCAAACAAGGTCGTAGGCTTCCAGCTAAGCAATTTCAAGGATGCAAAAGCTACAAGTGAAAATCTACTATCTAATTGTTTGGTGTTTTAACCGACACAATTCATTACACCGTCCCCCAGCATACGAGAAAAATGGACGTGCTGTGCAGTTGCACTTTACACCCACCACAACTGAATGATTTAAGTGTGAAATGGAAGGGTTTTAAAACCACGAAATGACCATGTTAATGTAATATAATTCAAATCATTTCAGAACCCTGGTAGATCTACATGTTAGAAGCTCATAACGGATAGAAGGTGCACTTTCTGTTTACCATGAGAACAAATGTCGTGGCTGATGAAATTTATTTAGATTTGGCCTGATCTGATTGTCTGAATCTTTAGCCCTTATTATGCGGGGTATTGACATGAACAACAACGAAATTGCCCTGTGAGCTGTGGTTGATTAGGCTTATTGGTTTATTTGTGCACAAAGCCAGGAAGATGCATCTAATTACAGACTCCCACTAGGGATTGTGCAGATGCATTCTAATGCCAGAGCTGAAGTGATGTACATCTGTCGTGAAGTAGCTGTCTACTTAAAAGTTTTCTGGCATATCTGCAGATTGGATTCCCAAAGTAAGATCTCTGATGTGATTATGACCACGTTTTACTAATGAGAACTCAAGTCTTCTCAACTTAAGCATGCGTAGAGCCCTAGATGGGGGGATTTTATAGCAGAGATCACCACCACCGGTAGTAATGAAAGCAGCATTTTAATGCTAAGACAATAATAATGATAATAATAATAATAATAATAATAATAATAATAATAACACCTGCATCCCATTGATTTTCTAAGAGCAATGGGATGCAGATTTGAGAAAATCTACAGAAAAAAAATGGGAGATATGTTTTTATTATTTCTGAATATCCAGAGCAGACTGTAAAGAGAATATTTCCACTCCAATACATCTGTAAAGCAGTGAACAACCACAGCATGAGGCAACTGCACTGCAAATAAACTCACCAACCCCTGGCCAACAACAGTAAAACAACAATGTTGGGAAGTTACAGGTTACAACTTCTGCAGGTTTGTCATTTTTTTTATGCTGCCCACTCTTTACTATTTTGGGCCCTGGGCTTAGTGAAAGTTAGTGTGGTACAATAATTGCTCCCAAAAGGAGGCAGCAAACTCAACACTATATCTAACACTCTTGGCTCCAATTTTGAGGCTCTAGGGTGGAAAATAAACAAATTGAAAGTAAAACATTTTGTAGATTCATAAGAATGTAACTTAAGTAGAACAAGAAAGGGTTTAAAGGAGCAAGCTAAACCTTTGTACCGGACTGCTTAAATGCAGTTTTACACTGCATTTTTGCACAAAGCCCGACTTTTGGAGATGGAAGAGAAGAGAGACAGAGAAGGATAAGATCTGAGTGGAATCTCCCTGAATTAAAAAAAACAACAACAACATGCACTTAAAAATAAAGTTTTTTTCGTTAATTAACTGTCTCAACAAATTTAAAATATAATAAAATGAAAAGCACAAGATCTGGTAGAAAATCAGAGGCAACGTTCCGCTTTCATTGACTGGCTGGAATAAATTCAATTCAGGAAATTGCTGATTCAGCAATAAAATACTGATGATTGTCACCATCCGCACATCCATTGACCTAAATCTAGCTGAATATATTTATTTTTAGTGGTAAACTTTGTTTTCAATAATCAGTGATAAGAGTAGGAAAACCCAGTTACCAAATATAGTTCCCAAAGAAAGTATTCACTCCCTTCTCACTGTTTCCCCATTTTGTTATGCAACATCCACAAACTTGGGCATTCTTTTTTTTTTTTTTTTCGATCGTATGTGATAGACCAACATAAATCAGTGCAACTAGTATAGGAAAAGGAAATTGATACAAGGCTTTTAAGAAATATTTTACAAAGAAAATGTGAAAAGTGTGATGTGTATTGGCATCCATCTCCACCAAGATAATACTTCAAAGAAATATTTTTTGCTGTAAATATAGCTTGAGCTTTTTTGTAGTATGTCTCCCATTCCTCCTTGCAGAATACCAAGTTAAACCGAATTTAAAGCGTTTCTGTGATGTAGTGCCACAGATTTCTAATGTGTGTTTGACTCGGGCGGTTTAATGCATTAATATGGTTGGATAAAAATATTTCATTGTTGCTCTGGAAAAATCATCTTGTAGTTGTTCCGCGCAGCAGACTTGAGACCAAATGGGCCGAGCATTTCAATTCGCAGCACCAAGGCTGTTGAACAGTCTGCCTCTACAGCTACGTTTGGTTGACTTTTTTAAAATGCTGTTAAAAACGTTCTTGTTTAAACTGCATTTTCTTGAATGAGTATTTTCATTGTGTTTTATTGTGTAATTTTCATCTTGTTTTATCCACATTCAATTTCAAAAGTTTATTAGCTTTCTGTACAGCACATCGTGATGGTTTTGTCTGTGAAAGGCACTGAATAAATAAACTTTACTCACTCAGACCGGTGCAAGGAAAGTCAGCCCTGATGGTCCTTTGTTTGTTGGATGAACTAAATAATCAGAAATCTTTATTATCACCACGTGTTACCATGGTGAAATTTCCTTTTTTCAAAAATAAACATTAAAGCGTGCAAGTTTGTACCACAGTCCAATAAGTCTAATATGAGTCCCTTTGTGAACAATATGAATTACTGGGATGTGACATGAAATAATCCTTCAGCCCTCCTTTAGTGATGCGTTCATGCCCATAGTAATTTTTGTGCAGAAATCTTGAGGTATAATTCACAGAAATATGCAATTCGATATTCCCTGAAAAATATTAAATCACATTATGATGGATGTTCCCAAGGCAGACTGAATAATAGCAGAGTACAAGGAGACCTGCAGCTATTGTGAAAGGTTGTACTTCTTTTGTTGATGCAGGAAGTAACAATCTCTAAAGGGCCTTCTTCCTTAGAGTGTCAGTGTGTGAGGGCCATCTCAGGTTCGGAGAAAGGGTGGTGGAAATGATCCAGAAAAAACTCAGTGTTGTCAAGGATGGCGTGGGGAGGGAGAATGGGGGGGAGTTCAGTCATTTTCAGTCTTTAAGCTGCAGTTGGTTCTGATCACAACAGTGAACCCAGCCAATCTGACCGTTGTCCTGGATCAGACCAATTACATGAGTGTGTTCACAGACTGATCCGCTGTGCCACAGTCATTTTGTGTAGAGGAGAGGGGTGGGGAGAGAACGCAACCCTGGGCGGCGCCTGTGCTGAGGGTTCTCCTGTGGGAGAAGATGCTCCTCAGCCTCGCCTGCTGCTGCCTGTCAGTCAAAGAGCTGGTGATCCACTGACAGGTGGAGGTCGGCAATGTGAGACGGGTGAACTTCTGGTAGAGGAATTTTAAGGCTGACGGTGTTGACTGTGATCTGAAGAATAGTTGACTGAAAACGGTGACACAACTTGGGCAGAGAGAAACAGCATGAAGGAAACTGACAGTGAAATACAAAGGATCAGGTGGGGAGTTTAGGAAACCAACAGTTCTCTCCTCGGGCTGATGAAAGCTTAGGCTGAGGCTGTGGATACGGGTTGCGGCGTGGGAGCAAGGGTGGAGGAGTCTGCCATATCTGGCAGGGCAAGAGTTGAAGCAATCTGTCAACGGGCAGCAAGAGGGAAGTCTCCATGTCAAGTGAAGTTGATTGAGGTTCTTAGGAGCACAGGAAAATGTCACTGAGGAGGCATACAGATGGGTTTGGCAAAGGGAGGCATTTGGTCTGCTTCCACATCTGCTGGTAGTTCGACTAGGCAGGGAAAACGAAAGATGAGGAGTCCTTCTCCGCAGTTTGTCCAAACAGTCACCCACCACAGCAGGACCTCTCCAGGGGAAACAAACCTGAGCCACCGTGTCAAAGTATTACCTCGCTTCAGTTCCTCAGTGGAGAAGGGTTCTGCAGGGCCTTTGCAAAAAGATTAGTCATGTTTGATGACTTTGTTGGAGCTGGACCCAAGTGCACACAGGACAGCAGTAGCTACATGTTGGTGGCAATAGAAATAGCCGAATGAAAGAACTGAGAACATGAGAAAGCTGAAGAATAAGTGACTGGAAACAGCAGTGCACCTGGGGCAAAGAGAACCGGCATGGAGGAAACTGACAGTGATGAATAGAAAATCTGGCAAGGAGATGAGGATATAGACTTTTATATAGTAGGAGAGTATAAGAGCTGCATAAGAAACAGGTATAGCCAGTCAGGGCAGCCAGGAGAGAAACAGATTTGGAAAACTGGGGGAAAGTAAATGGACTAAATTCATACATTGCTTTTCTAATAAAATTTACCCGTTGAACCCTTTACAGTAGGGTGCTCAGTCACACTTAAACAGATTAACATTCACACACTAAGATGCAGATCAAGTATCTTGGGGTCAAATGTCAGGGGAACGTCGACATGTGCAGAAGGAAAGTGACAACTAACCCACGACTTTCAGATTTGCAAGATGACTGCTCCTCCCAATAAGCCACATTTGCCCTGGAGGTGACTAATCAACAGTGTGAACACAGAGGGATCTAGACAAGAACACAAACAGATTTACTAACTAAAATAAAAAGGACTGACACTAAATGATGGTCTAAATCCAACACATTGAGCTGAACAACAGGAACTTATTAAGAGGTACTAACTGAAACAAGACTGTAATGTTAAGTCAAATGTACTGTAAAACTCTGCTATATGTACACATGACATAAACTGGACTGAAATTACATTACTCTCACACTCATGATGCAATAACATCTAAAACGCATTATTTACAAAAAATAGAGGAATGCATATTTAATAAATGTGTGTGCCAAAGGTCCCTGGCACTGGCATCAAGATTAAATTGACATGTACAGTGATATGCATTTAATGCATATGTACAATATGAAGTGTTTGATCCTGTTTATGCTAAAAATAAAATTACACTGTATATGCAACAGAATGACCTTAATGAATCTTCATTTAACTCGGATATAAACACAAGTGCAAGTTGAATGAACCCGTATACGTTTAAAAATTTCATATAGGTCCAGATCCTGGCCAAACTGATCAGCGTTTCCTAAACATCCACAAAATAATCTAAGTACAAAACAAGCGAGAAACAAAATACAAACACTGACAATTGACAACGGCTCAGTATTCAGCCTGATTTATCTTATCATCCAGTCTGACCAGCTTCCATGTGAAAGAAAAGTATTTCCACAGCATGATGTTCCCACCACTATATTTTATCCTGGAGATCATATATACAGGGGGATTTATAGTATTTTCTGTCACACACACACACACACACACACACACACACACACACACACACACACACACACACACACACACACACACACACACACACACACACACATAAAAATAACTTATCCTTTTCCTTCCGTTTTGCAGTAATACTTTGCTCTGTGTCGGTCTATCAAATCAAATTACTGTAAAATCATTTCAGGTTTGTGGTTGAAACAAAAAAACAAAACATTTTACTTCACAACAGTAGTATTTGCTGGGCATCCATAAATTCTCCAGCAGTACTTCTGCAGCCTTTCATATTTCTCCTCCTGTTTGTTTCCCCAACATATTGCCTATCACCACAGATACTCGGAGGGTCATTCAGTTTTCCTTTCACAAGGTGTTGATTTTCTGGTTTCCCAATCTTTTTGTCATGGAAATTCAACAGGAGAGCAGCGTAAAATTGTCACTCCTCTTCTTACCGTCACGCAGTTGTGTAAAAGTACACTTCACTTAAGTGAGTCTATGAAAAAAGGAAACCGTGTTCTATTCTACAGAAGAAGACAGACAGGTTGGAGGAGTTAAGAGGAAAAAAAGTTGAGTCTGTGTTGCAATTCAGCCTACACAATAGGCACACCCATTCTCATGGATTTTCCAGACAGACGGATCCCAAATTAGTTGTCTTTACTAGGAAATCACGTGGTAGCCCGTTGCCTTAAACGTAGAGTCGACGATTTTTCTGGAAGTTTCCAAGACTGTCTTACCTTGCTCTTCCGCTCCTCTTATTTTTTTCTGTATGTATAAACAACTGCTTTCACTTTTGATGCGATATTATTAGACTTTGCCAGAATATGTATTTATAAAAGCAATACTTGTTTTTTACAGATAAAAAGTCAAATTAGTTAGAAACTGTCACTTCACTGTTCCAATATATTTCATTTTCACAGAAAATTGCTGCAAAAAAAATCATTGCAACTTGTCATCAAGCCTGTCAACCACGACACATAAGTCGTGGTTGAACTTGTCGTTGCATGTTGACACAGGGCTGAGTTTGAATAGGCCCCACACCTTCACTTCAAATATCATATTCTTAGTTATTGCTCCTTAACAAGATCATTACGCTCTATCTTTTGGCACGAAAGTACTGTTAACTAATTTGGCTTAGCGATCAGACAACATTTGGGCCAAACATTTATAAAGAATGACAGAGCAACTAACTTACAGGCAGGGCAGACAACAAAAAGGACCATAAGAGGACGTGAGGAGCAGACGAGAACAGGGGTAGCACAACGGAGGACCCGACAAGGAGGGAGAGGAAACTGGCAGGTTAAATAGGAGAGGAGACAGAGAGGAAGGCAGGTGAAAGCAATCAGCGCAAGTGAATGATATGATGGTAATGAGCTGAAGGAGAGGAAATGAATGAAATGACAGAGACCGGGGGAAAATAGACCTTAACAATAAATCTGAACATGATGATGAATAAACAGACTGTGGCAAAATAAACTCACTAACTCAACTTGACGACAGGCAGGGAGGAAATAATCTAACAGAAACAAGAGTAAAGTAACTAAACCCATAATACACAGAATACAAAATAATGACAAGAAGCAAGAAGAGAGGAATAGAATCTACAGACTAAATAACACTTAAGGTTGTCATGGTTTTCAGGTGACGAGCCCACATGCAGATACGATCGGGAGGCAAAGCACAGTTTTAAGATGTTTATTTTAGGAAACAGGCAGATATATGGACGGAACTACGGGTGAGTCGGCTGGGTCAGAACGTCAAGGCTGGCGAGTCTGTAAGAAAGAGGAAGTCAGAAACTCTGAAAGTTGAACCAGGGGAATTGCTAGAAGTGCGCTGCTTACCATTTAGCCGGGCGGACCTAACCGGGAAGAAGTAGCGTCGGGAATACTCTATGATTCTACTCAGCTGGAGTTAGGCGGCTGGTGGCTGAGGACGGCTGATGTAACTGGCGAGGGATCCTGAGCGAACCTCGTCGGCAACGGTTGACAGATGGATTGACCAGAGTGAATGCAGAACCAGCAGGAACCGGGAGAGGGGAACTCAGGCCTCGCTGGGTAACATCCAGGAAGTATGAGGGGAGCGCCAGAGCAAAATCTGAGCAGGCGGTTCTGCTGGTCTGTTTCTTCGGAACGAGACGTCAAGACGGGTGAGTGCATCCAAGCACAAAAATCTGAGGCAAACAGAGATCCAAAAATTAGTCAAAAAACGAAGAGCAAAAACTCACAAGCTGGTGTCCGAGCGTAGGGACAGAGGCCACGTCGTACCACGACTGGTTAAGGCTCTGGCGTCTTCCATCTGTCAGCGCTCTGCTTAAGAAGCCAGAGGAATCCGCCTGCAACGAGCTGCAGGTGTGGGCCACGCCTCCTCAGCCAACCAGACACACCTGAGGAATAGAGTTAGAGTAGAGCAGCACAGAGAATCCTGACACTACCCCCCCCTCAACGGCCGCCTCCTGGCGGCCCAGACGAAGAGGTGCTGGGCTGAGTAGCCCAAAAATCTGAAATCAAGTCCTTATTCAATATAGTAGCTGCGGAAACCCACGAGCGCTCCTCAGAGCTACAACCCTCCCAGTCGACGAGGTATTGGTGACCCCTACCTCGCCGACGGGCATCCACAACCCTGAGAACCCGAGGGTTCTGACTGTCCTGGGAGGGTGGAGGGGGTCCGGAAGGAGGGCACAAGTTGCTGTCCAAAACGGGCTTGATCTGGGACACATGAAAAGTAGGGTGTACTCGGGAGTGAGGGGGCAGACGTAAACGGACGGTGCTCGGGTTAATCACCGTCTCTATCTCATAGGGACCAGTGAACCGGGGAGCAAGCTTCTTAGCGGATGGGTTGGACAAAACGTCTCTGGAGGATAACCAAACCTTCTGACCGGGGCGATACTGAGGAGCTGGTCGGCGGTGCTGGTCGGCAAACCTCTTGCTCCGCTCCGCGGTGCGAGCGAGGGCAGTGATAGTTGTTCTCCAGATGTCCTGGCAGCGAGCAATGTAGTCGTTTACGGAGGTGAAGGGAATCCTGAGTTCATCTGTAGGTAGCAGTGGAGGCTGATATCCTAAAGCAACCTCAAAAGGTGAACGTCCAGTAGCTGAGGTGATGTGTGAGTTGAGGGCATACTCCACCCAGGGCAAAAACTTGTTCCAGTCTGAGGGTGAAGATGACGTCAGGCAGCGGAGAGTAGTTTCTAATTGCTGGTTCATGCGTTCCGTTTGGCCATTAGTCTGAGGATGATATCCAGAGGTGAGTGTATAACGGGCACCCAGAGCAGAGCAAAAGTGCCGCCAGACCTGGGAGATAAACTGAGGACCCCGGTCAGAGAGGATGTCAACAGGGATGCCGTGAAGTTTGAACACATGTTTGATAAGAAGCTGGGCTGTCTGGAGGGCGTTGGGTAATTTGCGGATGGGAATAAGATGACAGGACTTAGAAAACCGATCAACTACCGTCAAGATAGTTGACATACCTTGGGACAAGGGGAGACCGGTAACGAAATCAATCGCTATGTGGGACCATGGACGTCTGGGGATGGGAAGTGGATTTAACAAACCGGAGGGTGGCTGCGTAGAAGACTTATTCTGGGCGCAAACGGGACAGGCGAGAACATATTCTCTAACATCCTTAGTCCATGAAGGCCACCAGAACCGCCGGGAGACCTGGGACTGGGTTCTATAAATGCCCGGATGGGCGGAAAACTTCGTGTCATGACTCCAACGTAGGACCTCAGGACGAACAGACTGGGGAACGTACTTAAGCCCAGGTGGCCCTGTACCTGGGTCCGGGTCTAACAGTTGGGCCTGTCTGATTCTGTCCTCCAGATCCCAATGCAGCGCTCCAACAGTACAAGTGGGAGGAAGAATCGGTTCCGGCTCCCTCTCTTGTTCAGAAGATGTAAACAGACGGGACAGTGCATCAGGCTTGACATTTCTGGAGCCGGGTCTGTAGGTGATGGTGAGGTTGAATCGAGAGAAAAACAAAGACCAACGGGCCTGTCTAGAGTTGAGTTGACGGGCTGACTGCAGATAGGAGAGGTTCTTGTGATCTGTCCATATTATGATGGGCTGCTCGGATCCCTCTAACCAGTGCCGCCACTCTTCCAATGCTAGTTTAATAGCTAGTAGCTCACGATCACCTACATCATAGTTCTGCTCTGCCGGTGATAAACGACGGGAGAAGAACGCACAAGGGTGCAATTTACAGTCAACCTCCGACTGTTGGGACAAAACCGCTCCCACCCCGGTATTAGAGGCATCAATCTCTAAGATAAACTGTTTGGCTGGGTCGGGGTGAACTAGTATGGGAGCCTGGGAAAAACGGGCCTTAAGTTTACTGAAAGCCTCCTCGGCCTCTGGACTCCAGACATAAGGTACCTTGGGGGAAGTGAGAGCATGTAAAGGAGATGCTACCTGACTATAGTTCCTGATAAAGCGCCGATAGAAGTTAGCGAAACCAAGAAAGCGTTGGAGCTGTTTGCGCGACTCAGGAACAGGCCATTCCACCACTGCCCTTATCTTTTCCGGATCAGACTTCACCTGTCCGCCCTCTAAAATCAGACCAAGAAAGGAAACAGAAGACTGGTGAAAATCACACTTCTCGGCCTTAACAAATAAGCGATTCTCTAATAATCGCTGGAGAACAAGACGGACGTGTTGTTTATGTTGTTCTAGGTCACGAGAGTAAATCAGGATATCGTCAAGATAGACGAAAACAAAAACATTCAGAAAATCCCGAAGGACATCGTTCACTAATGCTTGAAAAACTGCCGGAGCATTGCACAAACCAAAAGGCATGACTAAGTATTCAAAGTGACCTAGCGGGGTCTTAAAGGCCGTTTTCCACTCATCCCCCTGTCTCACCCGAACCAAATGATAAGCGTTGCGCACATCAAGTTTAGTGAAGATCTTAGCATTCTGGACTGGTTCGAGGGCTGAGGATAATAGAGGGAGCGGATACTTATTCTTAACGGTTATTTGGTTAAGCCCTCGATAATCGATACAGGGTCGAAGGGTTCCATCCTTCTTACCAACGAAAAAAAAGCCGGCGCCAAAGGGGAGGATGAAGGACGGATTAACCCCGTAGCTAGAGATTCCCCTATATACTTCTCGAGCGCTTGACGTTCTGACCTGGAGATGTTGTAGAGCCGACTCACCGGTAGTGGAGCCCCAGGCAATAGGTCAATAGCGCAATCGTAAGGGCGATGTGGGGGAAGTGAACAAGCCTGAGTCTTACTGAATACCCTCTGAAGATCGTGGTATTCTTCCGGAACTAGCGATAGGTCAATAACGTCCCCAGATTCTGTCTCAGGGGAAGGGGTAACAGATACAGGGCGAGCGGACTGTAAGCAACGAGAATGACAAGCTGGAGACCAAGATTCTAATCGGGACTCGGCCCAGTTAAACTGCGGGCTGTGGACGCTTAACCAGGCTAAACCCAAAACAACGGGTGAACGCTTTACAGGGAACACGAAAAACGAAAGTTGTTCCCGGTGGTTACCCGAAACTATCACTACTAGAGGTCGAGTGCGATGGGTGATTAAGGTTAAACTCTGCCCATCCAAGGACGACACCCGGAGAGGCTCGGGTAAAGGTTCGACCGGCACACGAAGCTGATCCACTACGGTTTGGTCAATTAAGTTGAAGTCCGAACCGGAATCAACTAGAGCCGAGACATCGAAAGTATCTTGATCAAACATTAACGTCACTGGTAAATGTAAGCGAGAAAGAGATGGCGCCTTAGTGACTACTCGGGGGCTAGAACTACTAACGTCCACCGTTCTCCCCGTTACGAACGGTGGACTGGATCTTTTGGCCGAACCGGACAATCCTTAAGGAAATGACCTTCCCCTCCACAGTATAGACATAAGTTGCCCGCGAAGCGCTGTTGCCGCTCCTTATTGGTTAAACCAACCTGGCCCAACTGCATGGGTTCGGGAGGTGATGGAGCGGACCGCGGTTCCCTATGGGTGAGCGTAGAAGAGGTGGATGATCGCATGACTTGGTTCGGTCTAACTCGGCTCCGACTACGTAGCCGGGTATCCAACCGGATAGCTAGCGCCACAAAATCCTCAAAATTCTCGGGTTCCTCCACCCGGACTAGTTCATCCTTAAGGGATTCATCAAGAGCCTGAAAAAATACTGCCTTTAACGGTCTTGGTTGCCAATCCGCCGCTGCGGCAACCGTACGAAACTCCACTGAGAAGTCAGATACGCGTCGACCACGCTGTCTTAACGAGAGGAGATGACGAGACTGGTGAGCCGAATCTAACTCGGGCGAAAAAATAGTTTTAAACTCGGTAACGAATTCCTGAAAAGTAACCCCGAATGACTGACAATCAGGGAATCGAGCCTCAGCCCAACTAAGTGCCTTACCTGTTAGGAGTCGTAATACATAAGATATCTTAACCTCATCTGAGGCGAAAGTCTGGGGGGATCGGTTAAACACCAGTTTACACTGAAAAAGGAAACCTCCGCAACTCCCATGGTCACCAGAGAATTTCTCCGGACTAGGTGACGCGCCCTCAAGTGGCGGAGCCCAAAGCTGATTATCAGTACTCGGAGCGGCGGGAGGCGGGGTGCTAATGTTTTGAGTGACAGGCGACGTCATCGCGGAAGTAACTGTGTCCATGAGCTGGCTAAACTGAGCGGCTAATCTATGAAGCTGTTCCTGTGTTGAATTGACGGCTAAACCTAGCGACTGCATCTGCTCTTGCTGTGCGGCTAACTGCCGCCCGAACGTATCCGCTGGACTTTGGTGGCCAGAGCCTTCTTCTGTCATGGTTTTCAGGTGACGAGCCCACATGCAGATACGATCGGGAGGCAAAGCACAGTTTTAAGATGTTTATTTTAGGAAACAGGCAGATATATGGACGGAACTACGGGTGAGTCGGCTGGGTCAGAACGTCAAGGCTGGCGAGTCTGTAAGAAAGAGGAAGTCAGAAACTCTGAAAGTTGAACCAGGGGAATTGCTAGAAGTGCGCTGCTTACCATTTAGCCGGGCGGACCTAACCGGGAAGAAGTAGCGTCGGGAATACTCTATGATTCTACTCAGCTGGAGTTAGGCGGCTGGTGGCTGAGGACGGCTGATGTAACTGGCGAGGGATCCTGAGCGAACCTCGTCGGCAACGGTTGACAGATGGATTGACCAGAGTGAATGCAGAACCAGCAGGAACCGGGAGAGGGGAACTCAGGCCTCGCTGGGTAACATCCAGGAAGTATGAGGGGAGCGCCAGACCAAAATCTGAGCAGGCGGTTCTGCTGGTCTGTTTCTTCGGAACGAGACGTCAAGACGGGTGAGTGCATCCAAGCACAAAAATCTGAGGCAAACAGAGATCCAAAAATTAGTCAAAAAACGAAGAGCAAAAACTCACAAGCTGGTGTCCGAGCGTAGGGACAGAGGCCACGTCGTACCACGACTGGTTAAGGCTCTGGCGTCTTCCATCTGTCAGCGCTCTGCTTAAGAAGCCAGAGGAATCCGCCTGCAACGAGCTGCAGGTGTGGGCCACGCCTCCTCAGCCAACCAGACACACCTGAGGAATAGAGTTAGAGTAGAGCAGCACAGAGAATCCTGACAAAGGTGAAAAAGGTGCACAATCTCCAGGAATTTAAAAAAATAATGAAAGACCTGGGGATTGTGACTATATATATATATATATATATATATATATATATATATATATATATATATATATATATATATATATATATATATAGTCACAAGTCACAATGACAACTGGTTCAAGGACTGATACCCCATGACTAATTCAGTTGTGTGACAGAAACGTAACATAAATATGCCCAAGCTGGAATATGTCAGGCAAATCTGATCTAAAACCAGCCCAGCTAGGTTCCTTTTGTCCCAAAACCCTGTACATGCTTATATAACACATTAATGTTATCCAAAATGCATAAATGTATGATTTTTATGACAGCTTGACCTTTTTCTTATACACTTTAAGCTCAGTTTGAAGTGCCCAAAAATTGAAACCGGGCCATAACATCTGTGACATCAATTAAGCACAGAGACCTAAAGGCAAGGTCTTTGCCAAAAGCAAACAGACCAAGTGGCAAAATATGTAGATTTAGGCTGTAGCAAAGATGTCAGTTCTGACAAGGTTTTGTTTTGGGTCACATACAAAATCAACAATTAAACCAGGTGGTAAGAAGCAACAACCACTGAATTAATGTGTGTTTGTTGCTGTCTGAACGTTGCAAGGATGATCGATCTTTAGCTAAAAACAATACCTTAAAAAACCCTTTAAGATAAACGTAAAATAAATAAATAAAATAAAATCAGCAGGTGCCTCTCCAGATTTCAAGAATAACACACAATGATTCAGGACAGTGCTTTTAATAATTCAGACAACACAATGAGTTATAAAGGAGGTTCAACAATATAAAAAAGACATGAATTCAAGGAATCCAACACCAATTGAGGCGTAAATGAATTGTGGACAGCTGGAAAAGTATCTTCACAGCAGAACTGGCAGACTTGACCGGATTAGTCCTTGAAACATGCCGCATAGCTGTGGGACAACAAACAAATGAGATACAATCACTTAGCCATCAGAGAAATTACATGTCTCAGACTGTTTTAAGGGAACAAAATGGAATCAAGGCGTCACTTTACTTGCCATTTTTGATGCAAAAATTATTGTTTTTTCATGAGAAAGAGCAGCCTGTGTCTGGCTTTTCATTTCCTTACATTTCTCTTTGAAATGCTTCACTAAAGCTTACACATAATCCTTAGGCAGCACTAAAAACAAATATGTTGATCTAAAAAAAGAAATATAATACTTCAACATTTTTAAACTGTCTGTGTGAAGGGAAATTTTGTCCATCAGGAAACCTGAACTGCTCATTTCATGACAGGAATGAGAAGATTTATTACAAACATATATTCTCTGAATCATTTTAACTGTTAAACAGTTAACTGCATATTTCAGTAAGCATAACGAGTACGATAATCATTATATAAAGCGTACCGGATTATAAGGCGGACCAGATTATAAGCCGCGCCATCAATTTTTGGGAACATTAGAGGATTTTAAGTGAGCCTTATAGTCCGAACAATACAGTAGTTTCCACAACCCAGCGTAGGAACCAGCTGCTAATAAACATCAAGGAGTTGGACTGCACAAAAGTATCTTGACATTTTGGATTCAGTTTTAACCTTAGCAAACAAACAAAAAGAACAAAAAAAAAAACTTTAACAAAATTTGTTTTAGCATTTTGACCTACCCCCTTTACAGTTATGGGATTTGGATACTTTCAGAAACAGTAAGTGGAACAGAACATTATTAGCTCAATGTCACCTCAAGGCATTTTGGCATCAGGTTTATTGGTCAAGATTGCGTGCAAATCCATTGCATCATAACATCTGTCAAATAGCCATAATTACTGTGAGCCAAAGCATGTATAGGTCCTTCAAGTTATGACTTTGTTTTCTTTACACAATATATTGCTGCAGAGGAGAGGAAAAGGTAATTAGAAAAAAATGCATTTCTTACATTTTAGTCAGTGATGCCTGTCATGTAATTTTAGGCTACACCCTGTAAATCAAAAGCAGTTTAGTGAATCAGAAACACACCCATGGCCTGGCCCTGGCAGAGCGGCAGTTCTTCGGGCACAAATTCAACTCATTACAAGAAAAAGAAAGCAACATTGACTCCATGTTATCAAAGTACATTGTCTTAAACTGTCACAAAATATCCAAAACCTGAAGTCCTGTCAAACTATCCTCAACTTTTTAAGCAAAAGCAAAGATATGGTTTCTTTCAGCCACAAGGCTGTTTTTAGGGGAAACATTCAAATCACAATGAGTCTGTGAGAAATCCGTCAAATCCATTATGAACCTCAAAATAATCACTTTACTGCTTGCAGTGGGAGGAAGTTACCTATAACTCAGCAACCTTTAGCTTTTCTGAGCTTTAAAAAGGGCAAAAGATGTTTTCTAAACACATAAATAATTTCTTTGCAACAAAAGCATGAGAAATAAGTTTTAAGAGATATAATAGAAGATTGAAAAGAAAAAAAAAAGAATGTACATTTCACCTTTGAGTTTTCCTTTGTTTTACGAACCTTGATGGGATGTGAACCTTGGTGACTAGTATAATTTTATCTGCTACATTGAAGGCCCGATGCTTTCTCTTAATAAATCTACAATCTTAAAAGTAAATACAACAATGTATGTGTTTTTGAATCCTTTTCTAAAATACATTATTGTTATAATTCATTTGACCTTTTATAGATTCAAACCAACAGGCATATGTGGAAAAAACTGCTACTTGTACCTAATTCTTTATAAAAACTAAAATAAAAGCCTTTGTCAGTAGAAACGGGTAAATTGTAAATGGAACTGGATAAATGCTAAAATTAAATCAGTTTCTTGTGACACCTTTAACTGCCTGACATCGACTAACAGTAAGGTATTATTGGCTTTTCTGGCATGCTTTTTCTGCTTTGATGCCTTTTCTGATGAACCTCAATCGACATCACAGTGTGTGACATTTTAGTTATAAAATGGAGGGAAAAACATACATTCATTGTATATGGAAAGAAATCTTTGCCCATTATTTTTTACAGTAATAGCAAAAGCTCAGTTAGATTTAGTTTAGTTTCTTCAGTGCCAAAGGATATTTTGTGGATGACTGAAAGAACACATTTCCTAAAGTAAAACCAGGTGAAGGCAGCATAACTGGGCTGGGATGTTTTTTTAAATTTTATTGTTGTTGTTCATGGAACTGGGGTTTATGTCAAGCTGGATGAAATGTGAAAAAAAAAAAAAAAAATACCAGCCAGTTTTGACCCAAAAACCTTCAGGTGCCTGTTGGCAGAAGATAAAGAGGCATTTATCTTTTCAGCATCACTGTGAGTCCAGCATGTGTTGAAATCTGCAAAAGAAAAGCTGCACAGTCAGAACACGCAGAAAGGTAAAGGTTTTAGAAGGAGCCAATTTATTTATATTTATTTTTTTACAGTTTTTGGCATGTTTGATCCAAGGTTGGTACAATTACAATTTGGTATTAAAAAGGTCACTCTAAAATTAAATACGCATATAAATACGGTAATGAATGACTAAAGTGAATATTTTCCCTACTTGTGCAGCTCTGCGCCTGTGGTTTGGCGCTTTTGAATAGAGAACTGGTGCTAGAAAGAGAAAGCAGCGGGTGGTAAGAAGAAACACATCTTCCAATCACTCCAAAGCTTTTTCCTCTGTTCGGTTCACAGTAAACTCTAGCTATCTATTCTCCTTTCTCACACGACACAATAGAAGCAATATTTGTGGTTCAGTCACAAGCTACGTCGCCTGTCAAACCGTTCCTGGTGAAGACCCAATAGTCTAACCTCACCCAGAATATATGTATTGTTGTATGACTTAAAAATAAATGAGCTGACCACATAAATTTTATATCAATAGGACTGTGTGATTTGGTGTGAAGGGGTGGGTGAGAAAAACATCAGTGGCTTTGTAGAAGTAAAAAAAAAAGTCAGAACTGCTCAGAATGGGACATTTTCTAATTGCAGCATTTTCTTTTTTAAATACTATAATGTTTTTTTCCTGCTAATGCCTCAAGGCTTTTTTGCGCAGCATAAATGAGGCCCTAAGCAGACTGCAGAATGATGAAGTCTGTATTGATCATTTCTCCCTACCTGTGGGAATCAATACAAGTTTTTCCAGAAAATTCAGTGCCAATGATTTTTAAGAGCTTTGTCAGCGGTATATTTTAAAAGGCAATACTTTGCCCTGTGGAGGTACTGTGCAGAATAAGAATTTGTATCTGCGTGAGCCCCTTAAATGCCACAGCAGCTTAGAGAAGCTTAATTTGTTGATAAGCTTAAAAGGCAGCCGTTAAAAAAAAAAAAAAAATCAACAAGGAATTTGTATCTTTTAGATGGAAAGCAGTATGCAAAGATCAACCTTTGGAATTTCATGTTTTTAACCGGTTAAAGATAGCATGCCTTTAAGTAGGGCTGGGTATCATCTAGGATGAGCCGATTCGATACGATTCTCGATACACAGCTCACGATACGATACGATTCTCGATACATAGCTCAGCTTGATTTGATTCCAATATCAATATTTATTACTTTGAATTAATGCTCAGTGATTCAATCACCAAAATCAGCCAAATATTATGTTTATGTTCTATTTATTGATCACAGACATATTAACAGGAAAATAAAGTGCATTTGCTTCAATGCATTTAACGTGTCACAGAAACCAAAAATGTGCCCAAACATCTGATTTTAGGGTCAAAGGAGCTTCTAAAATCCTGTCGGCCGTTCCACAAATTCGTCTCACTCGCTCTCCTTCGCTGTGAACTGTAATGGTTGCGCTGTAATAACGCCCCCTAGGGTCTTCGGTTCTCCACAATCACTATCAAGCTATTTCTGGATAATCTTCACCTAAACTAGTGCACTTTCACATCTCCCACAGGTGCTGGGTCCCAGGTATTAAGTGTTCACTTATATACAGTAATCTTGTAATTTATTTATTTATGTTCTTTCACTTTCTTTTTTCAAATATCACATTACACATGTCAGCTTACATAATAATATATATGATTTAGCAATGGCATCTAGGTGTTATTCGAGTGTATCTGTTGCTTTATGTCTGTTGGTTGTGCTGTTCTTTTTGTGTCTCTTTCCAGGTGATGGAGCAGACAAAGAAGGTTTTATCATTCTCTCCCTTTTATCTCCTCTTTCTTTCACCTCTACTCTTTTTTTTTCTTTTCTTTCACTTTTTGTTCTTCCTTTACTCTCCCATTGTCATGTCCATATAATTTGAAATTCTCCTTGCAGGAATCATAATAAAGCTATTTACAAGCATAAATCAAGTGGAGCACTATGGCGAAAGCCGTTTGCTCCACTTGTAAAAGCAAAATCTGTCGAGCTCTATCTGGCATTGAGACATCAATTCCTATTGCCATATTGCTAGACAGGACACTGGAAAAAAAAAAAAAAAAACGCCCCCTAGAGGTTGGGAGGTATATCGATATTGAAAGCCAGAATATCGATATTAAATCGTTTTTAAAAATATCGATATTAATCTTTATATCGATTTTTATGCACAGCCCTACCTTTAAGATCATATTATGTGTTAGATCAAAGGGTCATACTTAAAATAAATTGAACAAATATAGAACATTTTGGCAGATTTGTTAGTTATGTAATAAAACATTTATTCACCCATAAAGAGATAATATTCTCTCCAGTACAGCGACAAGAAAACTTACAATAAGCCCAAACTTGTCACTACAACATTAGGTTTTCTCCATCCTTATGTTGTGTTGTATTAACAACCATTTGAACTTTAACATTTTACCCTCAAAGACTCTCTGCTCTTCTGTCGATTTTGCTTAACCGGCAAATAATCATTATTTTAGAAAAATTGGACAATTGCCTGAGGCAAATTAAAGCAGCTTGTGGAAAAGTGGTCTCTCAAAGTAGCTTTGTACCTGTACAAAACAAAACAACCAGGCACAAATGTTACAAACTGCTTTTCCCTTTTGGATAAAGTAATCCTAAAGTTCTAAAGCTGCATTTTCAGAAGTAACGGAGGAACAATTTGGTAATTGGCTATCTTTTGGTTGTTGGTTGAATCATTACAAAACGGTTTCATGTCACAAGATTAACTCATGATCAGTTGTCCCCCCCCATTTGAGTCTCATTCACAGTAGATTATGTCTTATATGAGACTGAACTATAATAGAGCAAAGCTTTCAGTGAAGCTAGAAACCGGACCCAACTGGGACACCAGGACCTGGTCGGTATCTGTAGCTACCACACAGTAAATGTTTATTTTCCCTCGTACACTGCACCAAGTTTATCAAACCGCTATAAGTCCCTGCAAAGAATTTTGCCCACACTTTTGACATGCTTAACATCAGTCAGTGATTTTTTTTTTAAGCTCGTCACTCACTTTAGGATCCAAACTGAGGAGCTCTCTGAACATTAAAAAGCTAGAATCAAGAGACACCAGCCTTGGTTCCCTTAGTGGGAATCACATTTGGCTAGGCAAAACCGAAGCGATAATCCCTCCAGACAGATTGAGGAGGATGTGATCTAAATGGCGTCCTCTGACCCTCTGTCAGCACATCCTTTACTAATCTGTCTCTGAAGTTCTGGCCTGGGTCATTGGATGTCCAGGCAGGTCTAGAAATTTCAGTTCAATGATGTTTTTACAGTTCAAGTTCTTTCTTTTCGTTTTTTTTCTCTCCCACTGTTCAAGTCTATGCTACCTTCTCAGCCTGTAAGTAACTGTAAGTGACACAGAATAAGACATTTCAAATATTTCTGCTCACAGAATTAAACAGATGCATTAAAACCTTTCACTCCCCCCCGTTGTATTTTAACTCTTAGTTAATAACAAGTGTGTGTCTGTGCAAATTCTCAGCTATCTGGGTCATAGTAACAACAAATAGGCCTAAATCAGAGGCAACCGGACTTTTGCTCACAAGTGTGTGGTTTACAATTACTTCTCTCAGTTATTGTTTCCTTGGTTTTCTAGTCTTTTGGCTTGATGTGATTTAGCTTTGTTCATAACCAGTAAGAATTGGACGGCGTTGTTAAAATAATATTATATGGGACTTTTTTCTCTGTCTTTTACAAAATGTGATATTTTACACAATAATTCTTTCAATGAATATTAATCATGTAAATCAAGAAATATTTTTTTTATTTTTTATTTTTACTACAAATGCAATCAGTGATTTGGGGGAAATGTCAAGAATTATTTGTTAGATTTTTTTTTTTTTCATTAGCAATGAAACTGCTCAGACCCCCCCCCCCCCCCCCCCCCCCCCCCCAAATAGTGACATTTGTTCCGTCATGCATATTAAAGTCATCTAAAGAAGATGATAGTTACCATAATTGTTATTATAAAAATTTCCTCCCTAATCTGTATCATAACAGCATTAACCGAGCGACCATCATTTCATTCCAGATGGAAAATAACAGACTTGAAGTGGCGCAGACAGATTCGTCCGTGGGCTCTAAAGGAAAACTGGTGGAGGATAAGACGACGGCTGAGAGGAGAGGTCTGTTCTCGGATTGTGAGCTGCACATTAAAGAGCTTGATGAGCAGCCCTGTCCGACCGGAAAAGAAGCAGGAATATCTTTCGGCACCGCTGACAGGAACATGGAAGTGTTTAAAGCTTGGATGTAGAGCATTGCATTCAATTGTTTCTTATCTGTAATTGGCTACCAGCCAAGTCAGACTATCACAGCTAAGTATGAAGAAGCTGATTTTCACCTTGTCAGAGCAGATAAATTAATGTTTCTGCATGACTGCGAACAGTTGCACCCAGTTAATGTAAAAAAAAAAAAAAAAAGAGATAATACAACCGCCATAAATTGAAGGCTTCACACGTGATAAGATGAACCACTCAAAATTCTTTGTAATCTTTTAAACAATAAGTCCTTTACTACAGAATAAAGCTGCTGTCTATTGGTCTATGGCTAACTTATTGGTGCTTTCTTCTGACGTGTTGAGATTCAGGCTTGTCAACTTGAAAGGGGTTCAGAAATGTGATGTTTCTTTTTTTAAACAGAGAAATATAGAAGCATGGGTGGAAATATGATTCTCACACACAGAAGTTGGTAAAATGTCTCCTAGAAAGGGGGTTGGTGAGGTATGAATTCATACGTTTTACAGAAAACACCAGTGGGTAATTCATATCTGACACAGACTTGTTCAGCTTTAGGGTCCTATGACACTCAATAAATAGCTTGTTGTGCAGCAAAGGTTACCGCATCCTTTTATGAAGAGGCTTCTGGCCTCCATCATGCCGCATTGTGTCGTTATACAATGTAAAACTTCTTTATTGTATACATTTCCTATTAAGGTTAACAAGAGAAAATGTAGCTTTGATATTGATCTGGTTTTGTTTTAACAGTAATTAAAATTATTGATAATATGTATGATTAAATCATGTGTGGTGCATCCTTTTGCCCATACATTTAGTCCTAGAAAGTCTGGAGATAGACTTAGCTCTGAGGTTTCTCACAGCTAAGTCTTAATCAGTACAGTTTCCACTTACGTTAGTTACCCATTCTCAGTTTTCTGTCGGCTGCCTCCAGATTTGCGTTGAAAATGTCTTCATAAAGTTCACTCTGACAAGGTTCCAGGGGCCTTTGGAAGAGAACCGGTACCACAGCATCACAGATCCTCGGCTTTACTTAACAGTCAAGCTCACATAAAACTCAACTAGAGTGTTTGTTGCTGTCCAGCTGAATATTACTCTCACATCAGACGATGTTTTCATGACATGTCTTTGGAAAAAAAAGCTCAGAGCAGATAAACAACTAGCATAAAGATAGTTAGCAATAGTATGTGTCCCTAACATGGAAACCTTTGCAGCAATTTATTGAATAACCTGTGGAGACGTTGTTAACCCTCCTTGCCATCCTCGTTTTGTGGAGGTGGGATAGACGTACATCCTCGTCCAGCCTCGACTGCCAGTTCCAGATGTTTTAAACTTTTCATCATTTCCCTGACTGTACAAAGGAGCAAATTTAGGCAATGCTTCCTTAATTACCTGCCTTACCTGAATGCCATGTTCTCTTCTGGTTCTCGTTTTGAAGAACTGATCAAAGAAATGGCTCCACACCACATAGAAACAACAAGCCATGGATTAGTAGTTAAACGAAATTATTTTGCGCAAATGTCATGGATGTGCTGATAAACTTAAAAAAAAAGTGTATGAATAAATAAATACATTCAAATGAAGTTAGTGTGAGATTATGCCATTGCAATTATAGATACGTTTAAATAAAGTATTTTTTACAGTTTTTTTTTTTTTATAAGGAAGGACACTATAGCAATAAATGTGAGCCTACAAGCCAGTGGATGTTTTTGTCACATCATAGGAGGATGTCCTAAATAATTGAGGTACATTTGGGAGTCCTGCAAGATAAGTGGTTTATTCCTTTCTACAAGTATTGCTCAGAGAGGCTTCAGTTCCATCACTCTGTCCTTACGTCCTTTATTTGTACCTCATGTTGTGACAGCAACTTAAATTTTTGTGGCGTAGTTACCAAAATATTCTGTCAAAGGATGAGCCACACTAAGACTAGTGTGTGTCCTTTAATATGGAAAACTGGCGTGTTACAGCTGCCAAGATCTTACTATTTTACTTGAAGTTGTTGATTTAGAGATGTGACGCTGGAATAGCAAAGTTAGTTCTCTAGAAAGTCACCGCTGAGAAAAAGCCAACTCCCTCTACAAGTCCGTACATGTCCGTTCTGTCACCTCAGCTGCTTCACCCCAATGACATACAGCGAAAACCAGGCATGCAGACGTAAGAAAACTTCCTGTGCAGTGTTTACTTTTATGTATTTCAATTTTAGTGAACCTCATTCTCGGCTGATGAGATGGCAGTCAGCTAACGCTTAACAAATGTGTTTTCCCTCTGTAGCCCACCTCACTGATTTCCTCTTGATCATGAATCTTCAAATACAAGACTTCAATCTACTTCAATCACTGCTGTGCGATCGAGTGCGGCACTACAGCGGGCTCCTATAGTCTCTGTAGATCTTTCAATGTATTTCAGAAAAGCTTGCAGTGTCTTGGTCAATTTGGTTTGGAGGAAGCTATTTATACGCTACCTTGCAAAAGTGAACTAAGTTTACTTGTGTGTGCCTTAAACTCTGTAGAAACTCAACTATTCTGCGAAGGCCTCACATGTTTGTTAGAGAGAATTAGTGGAAAAACAGACCGCCATTAAGATGAAGGAACAAACCGGACAGGTCAGGGACAAAGATGTAGAGAACCTTAAATCAGGTTTAGGTTAGAAAACAGTATTAAATAAAACAGAGAGTGGTGACCTAATAGTCGTTAGATCATTGCGCTTGTGTCCTGAAGGTTCTGGGTTCAACTCCCACAGACTGCCATTCTGGGTCCTTGAGCAAGACCCGTAGCCCCAGGATGATCCTCGGGCGCCACACAGTAGCAACCCACTGCTCCTTAAGAGGATGAGTTGAATGCAGAGAACAAATTTCACTGGAATGTATGTTGAAATGATAACAAAGATGATTATTATTTTTAATCTCAGTGCGATCAGACACTGTAGAGGTGTTTCAGAATCAGGGTTGACCCAGATGAAGGCTACATGCTAAAACAGGATGGTCAGCAAATTATGTTATTGCTGGAGTCTTTACTTCACCAAACTATTATGTAGCAATAATCGTTGTTTCTTTGTCATTTATCACTTCAGGAGCTAAAAGGCCAGGACAAGTTGGCCTTGAATACAGCAGCACCGTTCTGGCAGCGCTATTAGTTGCTTTAACAGCAGTGGATTGACAGTTAACCACAAGGAGCAATAAATGGTCATGGTCATACAATTTAGAATTTGTTTTTTTAAAGTTTTAGCAGCAAATTACCATGGGAAGCAGTGTACAAGAATATTAAATAAATACTAAATATGTATGTTGGTTTTGTCTTTGGATAAGGCCTGCAACCATCGGAGCTCCCTACCATCCTCTTAAAGTCGCAAGTAAAAGGAATGAAACGTCTCTTTCGTTTTTTTATTATAAAACTGCATTTTTCTTCCATTAGAAAATTCCAGCAGACAATTTCATGAAACTGGCCTTGCTTGAATTTTCAGCAAGTGGAAATTTAAACGTCAGCAGATGACTAGACCTGTATTTTTCCTGATGGTCTGCTGCTGCTCTGGGCACAATTATGCATTCACACGTTTTGTACACTTTTAGGTCACCCTACTCAGTTGCACATTTCATTTAATCTGAGTATACCAGTTAAAAAAAAAAAAAAATATAATTTTGTGGACTTTTTCTCATGCTTGCTGCTGATACACCTGCATTTCGTATGCCAAACAAAAAAGGATTATTAGTCTTTCCTCTAGTTTTTCTCTAGTCTTTTCTATTTATAGCTGTATAACATCAACCAAAAGGTGACGAGAGCATTTGCATGTGTCTAACAATAAAGCAAGAAAACACTTCTACCACGTTTTAAGCAAAATGACTTAAGGCAATTTTATAAATTTCCTTAGGCAGCTGTTCCGTTGCCTTCCAGAGAGATACTTAATGTTTTCCTTCCCTTTGTTGTTTGAGCAACTCTAACACTTTATGTATGACTACATTGGATCAGGTTCCAGCAGCTGGAGGCAGTAATTTCTCATATCCCTTGCAGTCAAAACTACTGCCATGGCCACTTTATGTTTAGCAAAGTGAAAAATAAAGCTGAAAAGAATTTGGCATTTTGTCATCCCAGTGAACCCAAAATTCAAATTCATTTTCGGTGATTAAATTTCCATTTTAATTGACAGCTAAACAGGGTCGACACTGCTGTTGGGTTTAATTTCTGGTCCCATTTCTCAAGGCTTTAGTCAACAACTGTGTGGAAGTGGAAGCTCAGCAAAGGTAAGATAAAAAGCCTCCAGAGAGACTCCTAGGCATTGTGATTACATCGCGGCAGAGTGAATTAGCCTAGCCAAATCCTCTATAAGCATGTTAGGATCTAAATCATGATCAGAGAGATATTTTTGTACTTCTGTAATTAGACTTTGCTTTGTTAGAATTGCATCCTGAGAAAGATTATATTAACATTTCAATACCCCCTAACGGCATTTGTGAATAAAGTTCCAGACAATAATGAAGGTGAAAAGAGGAAAACGTCCTATTTTTTTTTTTTTTTACCACTACATTAGGATGTAGGCCGTAGGACTCAATTTATTGTAGCTCCCTCCATTGTCATTGCAGCTATTTCAGAGAGCTGTTCGCTGAAAATTCTTCTTTTGTGATACAAGTGTGGAAAACCGGAATATGTCAGAGGAAAGAGTCAAATGTCAAATACGTGCCACAAGATTCATGTAGCATAAAAAAGACAAAATGAAAATGCTTTGGTGCGCTCTCCTGGCTTACTAAGGAGTCAGGGGAGTGTAAAGCCAGCTTCACACTGACTATATTCTCTGTGCGGTGTCATCCATTGCAAAATGTGCTGTAGGGCAATCCAAACTGGATGCGTTAGGGTCTGTTCATGCATGGCTCACATCCTATCTGCTTTTAGCTTTGTTTCTTTCCTAAACACAACCACCTGTGGAGCTAATCTGCCATTCCCCTCTCCAACAGAAAGTATTCCTGGATCAGTGCTTCTGGTTTCTTTTTGTATCTCTGCTCTGTCTTCTCAGACCTCCAGTCGGTCGCTGTATATGGCCGTTCACACTGAACCTGGTTCAGCTCTCTCTCTCAGCGTCAGCGGTGTTGATGATTATTTATTTTACTGATTCATATTTTGTGGTTCGCTGTTTGTCTGATCCAAAGTCAGATCAAATTGCGACGTTCATGCCTGCTCATGTCAACCAAACTGGCCCTAGATCTGCGCTACACGTTTAGTAGAAAGGCTCATACCCATAAAACCTGTGGCTCTTTAATCATGCAATTTGATTGGTCGAATTGGACACTGCGTGTAACTCAGGTCGCTGGTCAGGCACTGGCTACAAGCCACTGGTCAGTGTGAACAAAACTGATTTTATTATACCTACTCGTTCCACCATAACCTGACAATGAGTAAAAAAAAAAAAAAAAGAAAAAAAAAAAAAAGGTTATTTGCACACACATGACATCGTGACTGTGTGACCATGAGCACAGGCTGAGGTGGACAGGCCGTCTAAGGCTGTCAGCCTGCCTCCTACATCACTAAAACAGGGATACAACGGAGGACACAGCTCATATCAGAGCTGCCACGGAGCCAACCAGAGAAGGCAGCCTGCTGCGTGTGGGCGCACAGGTGGAAGCGGCACAACCCAGGCTGAAGTTAGCGGTAAAACCTGAATGCTGACTCAGAATGGGCTGATTGTAAATTACAGCTAATCACTTATATTCACCCAGGGAGAAATGAGCATCACCAGGGTCATCGTGAGGAACAGAGAGCAGAGGGACGTTTACCTGAGCAACAGTTAGTCTTAAAAGCTCTGGTTATGACTGAAAAAAACAGGAACCCTTTGTGGGAGCTTCTAGCAGGATTTGCATCAAGATGTGAAAAGTATCTTGTGCTTTAGTTCAATGAAAACCAAAGCACTTATTCCTAATGTAGCTGCACACATTAAAATGTCCTTCAGATCACCAAATCGCTTCTTATTACTGCAGCAGGTCCGATCTTACATATTGACAAAAAATAAAAGGTTTTACTCAATAATCCAGGGAAATGTAACCTCAGTGCTGGGAAGGCATATGGTAAGTGCAAAAACTTTTGCATGTTTTCTGTGCTGATTCTATATATTCAGCTCTGGGTTGTCTAAACGTGCAGTATTAAAAAGAAGTGAACCATAGAAATTGAACACAAATGTACAATTAATTAATATGTAATATTAGATAAACTAAGCCACCTAAAAAAGAGTACTGTTTTATTCAAAGTAAAACAGACATCATTTTATGTATACAGTATTGATAGCTAAACATTAATACTGATAACAGAACAAAGGATGAGGCTCCAAGAAAGGTCCGGGTTGATGCTCTTAAATCTTTCACTTTTGTGAAGTGTAATGAATCAGAGGCAAGGGACCCAGAATTCAACCAGAACAGCAGAGGTTCAGATCAGGTTCTTTATTAACAAAAATCTAAGACTGGGGCAAAAACCAAAAAGACCTCACAACCAAAAGACTGCACAAAAATAAACAGATTAGCTGGACCGGCAGGGCAGGAACAGACATAAACAGGATGGCTCAGATCACTGGAGACAAGGGGTCAGAAATCCAAAAGCAAACCAATAAACAGAAACTTGCATGATGAGACTCACCCATACTCAAACAGATGACCTGGCACCAGACAAACAACTAAGGTAGGCTTAAATAAGAGGACGGAACAGGTGGGCAGGGCGGGACCCATTAACCAAAACAGATGAAAGCAATTAAGGGAACATACAGACTAATAAAGAATAAACCTAGGATAGAAAGCAAGACAAAGACTAACGAACTCGAGCTGACATAAAATAACAACAAAGACCAGATAACTTAAAACAGACCAAGCATAAATCCAAAACAATACAAACAGAAATAAATCCTTAGACAGAAAAGTTGGCTAACTGAAAAAATAACCTAAACCACAACAGAACGTTACATGAAGAGGTTTCCTGCGGTTTGTTTCAGCTTAGTTTTAGCTTGTTGTTTGGTATTTATTGAATCATTAAAAGCAGTTGGTTAATTGCCTTCTCAAATCTCTTCACCTCTCCTCTGAGGGCTGTCCAGGAACCTGCTGTCTGGGCTCCTTACCAAGTTTGCGCTCACTCACCTGCCTGTCCGCCCTCCAATGTGTCACCTTATCTCCACACCATCCTGAAAGAAAAAGAAGAGGAAGGAAAACTTTAACTCTGCCAAAGGCCAATCCCTTCAACAAGTAAAACCCCTTGCTGCCCTGGAATCCAGTTCTTGAACCAAGAAAAATGTATCGATGTACACCTTCTCCAATAAACCTTTAATACCTCTACTGTTGTCCATAATTGGTCCTTGGGGCACAGTCTCATTTTCTAACATGAGAGGTACAGGATGAACAATAAGTATGCACTACATCACCACCAGTAAGGTGATCAAACAGGATCCTATATTAAAGCAATCAATCATGCGCTGGTCACACCATTCATTTTGAGTACAATTCTTTTGATGAAATCCATCTAGACATGTTCATTTCTTAATCCGGCAAAAAAAAAAAATGGCAGCTACATTTCATCATGTTTCATACAGCTACCTTTCAAAGTCAGTGAGTTCAAGTTCCTCTTTCACTTAATGTTTCAAAATCAGACAGAAGTATCTTTTAAAAGCTACATTTCTCAGGCAGAAGTATGACTGCCTCACTGAATTCCTAATTCTTGTTCTCTTTTGTCCACATAATTTATTTATTTTTTTCTCTGATGTGCATAAAACTTAGTGAACTGCCCAAATACGAACTGCCCTCTTCATCCCCCTTTCCCATCAAGAAAATATGAGCTACTTTTCTAGGAACCTTCTCCATGCCTTTCATTGGACCTGAAGTACATTTTGAAAACCCCTTCTGAGCATCAGGGAAAACATTACCGTACTACTGTATTCCCTCAGAAATAAATTTTTCATATTATAAGAATCCATTGCAACGGTAATGGCCAAAAACATCATACCACACAGTGAAAAGTTTTTTTTTTTAACATTTACTTTCTGGCAGCTAGATGCCGGTAAATTACTGTTCAAGTGTTTATACTATTGTTATAGCAATCTAAAGTAAAACAAATCTTTACTGTAATATAATTTATTGTAAAATAATTACTATTACTCAGTTACAGTTTTAATGCAATGTTATAATTAGAAAGTGTTATTGCTGTTCATTCATCTACAGTATCAAAATCCCTGCTGTAATAAATTGACAATATTATTCCTTTGTTTGTAATGACAGTACCTTTACTTTATTGTCATTTCCCCCCGTAATTTATTTAAAAAAACTGTACTTTACTTATGAGAGATGGATTAATCTACTAGATTTTCAGTCAGAGAATATTTAAACAAATCTTATGGTAAAAATATTTCAGAAACACAATGAAAAATAACATCCTATTAACAATCAAACATGGTGGTAGAATGATGGTCAGATGTTGGCTTTCAACTGATGATGTCTCTTGTCATGAAATGTGGGAAGCTGCAGACTCCTTCCCTTAAGGAACTGACCCCATCACAGTAGGGGGACAACACTGCTATGTACCAAGCTCCCCCAGGCTTATTTTCCTCTTTCGCCGCTGTTCATCAGCCGCAACGGGGAGGAAGTCTCTCTCTCTCTGTCCGTGGACTCAACTGGAGTTTGGAGACCCGCCACATGTGCAGGTTGGACCAAGCTAAGTACAGCCTGCCTTTTCAACATCAGGGCCTAAGTAGCCAATTGCCATGAAAAAGGCAATAGTTAGTAATGGCAGTGGTCACCGCTGCAGTTCTAAACATCAGAATGTCCCAGTGAGCACCATTGGACAATTTGACTATAATCCAGAGGTATTTTACCACAAGTCATCCTCAGAAATAATTAGATTCAGACAGGGAATAGTAAATCCTATCAATTTACATAAAGGGGCTTTGAAGCAATTCAGATTTACAAAAATTCCACTCATCCTTTGCAATCCCCCTTTCAGCCACTGCCATCTGGCAGGAGACTAAGAGCCCCGTTAACAAAGACATACAGGTATAAAAATTCCTTCGTTCTCTCTGCTGTGACCATTTTAAATAAGGAATACTTTAGTTAGTCACTGCTCAGATCATTGTGAGTCTCACCTAAATTAATTATTCATTCATTGATTCTAGTGTTGTCTTTTATGGAACTGTTTTAAGTGTGTTAGATATTGTTTTTCAATGACGCTGTTCTTTTAGATATGCCTCTTAAATTATATGTTTTTATGTATGAACCATTGGCAGATGTCAAAGACAAATCTCCATCTTAGGAAACGTGATGAACAATAACGTTATCTTATCTAAATAATTAAACCCCACTTATATAAATTTACAATAAACCTTATTAAAAAAAAAAAAAAAAAAACATTGTTGGTAATGACAACTTGAGACATTTCCAGTATAGAGAAACTAGACACATGCATTTTTTTTACCCTTTCTTTCAAAAAAACTATCTTTGAATATTGAAGAGTCTGTTTTGTTGTGTTTTGTTTTTATCATTTCTTTGACTGCGTGCTGGGGACTATTATCTTGTTTGGAAATCCCAACTTGTTTCACCTTCTGGTTCTTTTGAAGAATGTTTGGTTCATCTCCCCGTTCATCCTTCTTCAAATTGCCTTGCAAGGCATTTGCAAGTGGTAATTGATATGCTGCAACAATAAATGCAAATAACCATGATGTGCCCATAGAAGTTTTGTTCATGCTTATAACATTCAGGAAATTATCTAACTCCCTGTTGTGTAAGAAAAGTGCATTGCATTCTTGATGCACCACAGGCTACCTCTGCAGAAACTATCTGCTTATTGCTGATTTTTAATATCGGCCCTTTCATTCCAGACTTAGTTCTCAGTCCAGGATGAAAGGGGCCTTACACTTAATGCAATAACATTGTTAATTTTATCTTCGACTGGCATACCTTTTTAACTCAAAGACAAATTAAACAAGAGCCATGGCAGAATAATAGATGTATTATTCTGTCTGGTTTGCTTTAAAGAAATATATATATATATAATAAAAAATATATATATATAATATATATATATATATATATATATATATATATATATATATATATATATACATAAAGGACTTGGGATCAACATATTTTTACTTCAGCCAAAGCTCTTGAAATCCAAAGCAGTAAACATTATTTGTTAAAGAAGGGCCAAAGGAATCAGTAATTTGTTGGCATTAATTAACCTCTTTTGATGTTTTTCATCCCTGGACCGTACCACTCATGACTAAGTTAGTATAGTATATTTTATGAAGCATCACATTTTTCATACCTTTAGTGTATTATATTTTATGTTATTTGTTTGTAGTTATACTACAAGCAGAAAATCCTCTTGTTGACGATGCAAATTTCAAATTACTTTACTGTCATGCTTCAGTGCTAAATCATATACGTCTGTATTATGATGCATATTTAAACATAAAAATTGGTGGACAATATTTTTTAAAACCCTTTACTTGGTATTGTGGAATTGCTCCATTTCATCCTGTGTCTAATTTGAGTTTTACTTTTCATGTTGTGAATAATTGTGCCAGTTATTAACCATAATGGTCAGAACATGATCAGACATTAGATTTAAGTGGAACTTAGGTTGAACTAAAGTCATTCTCGTCCTGTACCATAAAGGTTTGCACAGCCATGCCTGACTAACAGTGACTTATTCCAGTGATTAAGCTCAGCCTAAGCTTAATCCCCTTTATAGCACTAAATAGGTATTTTAAACGGTTACATTTGGACAACTATAAGGATTCATTTTATATTTCCTTGACTCTAAGTGGCTTATTTGACATGCTGGATCAGATGACATTCTTTTGACATGCATCAAGCAGTGAATCGTTATTAGGAGCTCAGCAACTAAAAGGTAAATGGTCTGCATAACATTTTATTGCCCCTTTTACCCTCATCTCTATTCCATAAACTGGCTTGAAATGTGTTTCTTAATTACCCTTTTATTCACCCACAGAAAGGACAAAAAGCACTTATTGTTCTGTGCACTACACTGAAGATGCTGCACCATTTTATTTATCATGGATATTGCTGCGCGCACACATTGTGATTGAGTAGGATTCTCAAGGAGACTGGCGCTGAGGACCAAACCACTAGACATTTGATAGGCCGACAAACACTCTCAAAGCCCAACACTGTCAATTATTATATAAGCTGTACCACAATGCATGCAATGCACTCACATGTCTTTACATTAAATGGATTTTCATGGCTGTTGACCTTCTTTACCCTGGACAAAGAAAAAAAAATGAAAATCTGAATAGTGTGTATTCATGACATTCCACAGAGACGGAGGCGGCTAGAAGAATCTGACATCTGTTATCTTTCAAGAACAATTTTCAGTTTTTCTTCTAGTGACAACATCAGTTTGAGGGAATCCTGACACCACCAATTGTTCCCTGCAGATGACAAACTTCAGCTTTAGAAATGACAAGGTCTGACTGTTTTTCAGATGTCACTTTCTCCATTTCTTTCATATAGTCTAATTTTATCATACATGCTGTCAAGTTGTACAGTTACAAGAAATCTGTCAAGCTCTATCATTTCATTATTTGTCTTAATGTCAGAGGCACTCCTGATAGATGATTTTAATAATTTTTTAGCAAATTATTCTCGAACTGCCTTTATCGTTATTTTGGTTATTTGGACTCTCCAAACTTGTTCTGAGATCTTTTCTAGTTATCTTTATTCTCAATGCTCTAAAACAGTTGTAAACAATTTTTGAAGCACAGTTTAACCAGTCCACTTAAAATTATGTTACCCTCTTCTTCCTGGCTCTATTAACCATTATTCTTGCTTCCTGTCTCAATTTGACCGCTGTCTTTTAGGTAACATTAAAATAGTGTTTTAGCGGTTTTGCTTTTCATTTTGACTCTATGGCAGTTACAGATTTAGGGAGGAAATTAGAAGGGGAGCTTAAGGCGGGATTTCAATCTGAAGAAACTCTATTGCCTACCTCCCATCCAATCAGAGACTCATCTGCCTTCGTCGCAAGCCTATCAGCTTTGAACTGATCCTCCTCAAAGCCAATCAGCATCCTGGGTTCATCTTAAAAGAACTCCACATCCTCATCTCAGCCTTCTGCACAGCGGGCAAGCGGTGGCTGCGCCGAGTCTGGTTTGGACTCTGATGACTGGATTCAACCCACCTCCATCCCCTTCTCCACCATCATAGCCAAGCTCCGCCTGGCTTTCCCATGGTGCTGCTACAACCTCGTCCCTATCAGAGTGTAATTCCTCCTGGACTCTTGTGGATTTCCCAGTCACTCCTTAAAACGGTCCGGCAGAAGACCGCCATGTTGAGCCTGGTTCTGCCAGAGGTTTCTTCCCATAGGGGAGTTTTTCCTCTCCACAGTCGCTTCATGCTTGCTCTTCATGGACAGTTCATGCAAACCTGTGTTTATCAAGTCGGACATCAGGCTCAAACAGATCATATGGACTGAACAAACTTTGCTTATCTCCACTCCACCACCAGTTTCAGGCCTGGGGGGAAATATCCCTATTCTCATACGCCTGCTTATGCATACTAAAGTATAATTCAGCTTGAATGTTTCCGGCCGAGGTCTGAGCGCCAAAGTCTTAAAATATTGTATCATTAAATTCTTCTAATTGCCTTTTCTATCCGTGTGAGTTTTTCAGATTGAAATGTTTATTAATATTAAATGAATAATGTTTGAAGCGTGCGAAAGGTCACACAGACAGGAGAAATTTCTACAAGGTGTGTGTACATGAACATTTCTGGGAAAAAAAAAGACAGGAGTGCTCAGACAGTGTTTAAAAGGAGTTTTGTTTCAAATTATTGGAAGGGGGTTTAGGGTTATGTGATTACCTTTTAAGACGTGGTTGGTGGAAAAATGTTGCGTTTGATGAAAGAGTAAAGATAGTACAGGACAGACGAGCAGGTAAATAGTTTAGGCTTGCACTTTGTCAAGGATTCTGACCTTAAGTGTTAGAGCTGCTGAGGGAGAAGGATGAACAGTCACAGGAGACTTGCAGGTGAGAGTACGGCTAATTAGGGAGGAATTTCTAAAACCCTGCATCATTCAATACATTGTCTAAACCCACTTGTGCTTGCAGGGTCACAAAGGCTGATGCCAGTCTCCATCAGTCATTGGGCTAGAGGTGCGATACACTCTGTAGAAGTCACAAGTATGTTTCAGAACATCATTTTATTATCAGACAATGCCATTTAAAACAGAGTAAACACAAAATGTAACTTTCAAATGATAATTTACTGTTATTGAGGGAAAAAGCTGCCCAAAACATTCCTGACCTAATGTAAAAAAGTTATTCCCCCCCCCTAACTTGATCAGTGGTTGTGCGACCTTTGGTGGCAACAGCTGCCATCAAGAAATTGTAATAACTGGGAATAAGTCTTTTACATTGAGCGTGAAGAGTCTGATTAAGGTCCTGCCACAGCTGCTTTGACTGGGCTGCTCTGAAAGATTTATTTAGGTCACAAACTGATGCCTCTCCTTCAGGATTTTTCTGCTAAAAGATGAGAATGTCTAGTTTCATCAGGTACAGCAAGTTGTCCTGAAGAAGAAAAGCAGCCACAGACATCTGTACAACTTACCACCATGTTTGACTTAAAATATGGTCTTCTTTACCTTAAATGCTGTATTAGTTTATTCCAGACTTAACACACACCCTATCAAAAATGTCCACTTACATCTTGTTAAACTACAATATATTTTCCAAAAATTTGTGGGATCCATAAGATTTATTTTAACAAATCTGAGACAAGTCTTTGCATTTGTCTTGATCAGCAGTAGCTATATGTAAACTGCTAAAATTTGACTTCTTGGGTGAGTTGTTGATTGCTTCTACCCTCGAGCAATTTTGGTCAGCCAGCCATTCCCTTGAAACCATGTTTCATGTGTTATCCATTCATGGATAATGCCTCTCACTGTGAGTCGCTTGACTCCCAAATCCTTCGAAACGGCTTCCAAACTATTTAAAGGGGCCATGACATCACTGCATAAACTATTTCATGTAGTTGATATTGCTGCATATGTGAGTTCTTCAAATAATTTATTCAAAAAGTAAGTAAATAAATAAATAAAGTGACCTTTTGGTAGGGAGTTGTTTTGTCAGGTCAGATTTCCCTCCTCAGCAAAAGTGTTGTGTACAGACAGGCCTGGGGAGCAAACAAGAGGGCGCGTGTCATGTACAGTGGGGAGGCAAGTCCATTTTTTTTTTCCAGAAACAATTCTAAATGGTAAACACATAACATTACACACTATTGCAGGCATATTCTGAGCTTGCATTTACATGACACACGATCTTAAAACATTAAATGTCACAGTCCTTGAGCTTTGTGCTGGACTCTGCTAATTTGGATTGTGCCTTTAGTTGATATTCCAAGTGCTCTGTGCTGTTGTTTTAGTTCCTTGTATCCCGTGTCACTGCCCTTGGGTAATTTTTATTTATTTTGGATTAGGCTCTTAGAGATCAAAAGGGAATTGAATGACAAGGCTCTCATAACACGGTGAAACATTCAGAATAACTAGCTGTTTTCTCTCTGTGGCCTGTAACCTTCTTGCTTGCACCTGTTACTCTGATTAGTGGCTCATTGTCTTCACCTGCACTCCTAATTTCACCTTTGTTCTTCCACTCCATTTAAGCCACCTGTCTCCCTTCACTAGTTGTCCGATCCTCCGTGATACAACCCTCTGTTCTGTCCTCACCAGGATTCGACTCCCTGCTCTACAGTTTGGATTTATGTAAGTTTGATTTTATCTCATTAAATGATTCATTCCTCACATCAACATGCAGCTTCCTGGCTCTTGTCTGCGCTCTGGTCCGACAACCACTCCTCAGATCATGACATATAAAATTAACAACTGGAGTTCAAATAACAAAGTGATTCTCTTTTAACTTCAGCGGGTGGCTACGCTCATCACAGCGGCTGTGTTTTATTATGGGGTAGCAAGAGGTCGGGAGGGTAGTTCAACCACCGACCGGCTAGCCTGAAACAGACAGGCCAGTCAGGAATCCTTCTGAACCTCCCTGACCACCTCGCTCCTTGGTGTGCACCTGTTTGATCCACCGCACAACATTAGCCGTTTGCGTGGAGTGTGCAATAGAACATTAAAAAAACAACTAGATAGATCAATAACTTTTTATACATTTTAAAGCGCATAACATATCTTGCTGTAGGGACTCTCCTTGTGAACCCTGAGAGATGAACAATACTTTTTTTTTCTTAAAGAGTAAAAACCATAGCAAAACAGACATCTGTAAGCAGGTTTACCTGCTTATTTAAATAAGAAAAAAGTGCAAAACATTTCTTATTACTTATACATACTTGGGTTCTTCTGAAACTTTTGTGTTTCTCTGGTCTGTGGAGTTGACTAGATTTAAACAGAAAACCGATTTCCCACTTCTGCACACTGAGCTACTTCTTTCTCCAAGTGTACTTCTTGTTACTCCTTGCAGCAGTGAGCAACTCCTTGATTTTCAAAGCACTGTTGTAAAACTCTGAACAAGTCTGGTCAAAGTTGAGAGTGATCCAGAAATCCACTACATGGAGCACCTGCTCCTGCAGTCACTCCATTTGTTGGTCTTTCTTGGAAATATTCTTTCCCCATATCCAGTGAAGGCTGGGATGCTGAGGATGTGGCCGACGGAGCATTCATCATAAAGTTAATCCTGACTTTATGGATGAGGTTGAGCTTGGTGGTCACCCTCTCAATATCACTGAAGGTCCATGGCGTAGAGAGAAAGAGGCTGCAGTGAGAACAGCCAGTTGTCTTCTGAAAGGTCAAACCATTTCTTAACATATGAGACTGCTGTGTTGAGAAATGCAGTGAATTCTGCCCTTGCTATTTTTGCATCAAGTGGAAGGAGACGCTGCAGCTTGACTTTAGTTAAGTAGCCATGAAACTGATCATATCGGCTCTCTCTGAGTTTTTGCTTGAAGTTCTCCATGATGGCGTATAACTCAAGACAAGTGATTTCATCACTCTCCAGCTTCTTCACAACATCCTCAAAAAAAGAGAGGATATTATTGCAAAAAAGAGGGTAAACCTCCATAATGTCTCCATCTTCCTCAGTTGAGTCCTCACTGAGCTTTAACAAAGCTTGAAGTTCTTTAGGGAACTCCTCCCCCTGGCTAATGAAGTAAGATTTCACGCCTGTCCAGGTTTGCATTAGCCGGGTGATAACTGGATTAAGAGAAAGCCACCTGGTTGTGACATGTCGCAGAATTTCCTGGAACTCAACACCACAAAACCTACAAAACTGAATGCTAAAAAATAGAAATGGAAATGAAATCAATCGTAACATGTTTCATGTTCCATTCCATATCAGTGTCGGGAGATGATTCGGGTATGAAAAACTGTGACACCGGTGCTTGGGTCTCGTGCATTCTTGTGTTTCTGCAGTGTTGCTCTCCTGATCTATGCTGTCTAATATCAGACAGCCCCCCCATGAGCTTCTTAGAACGCATGTGTAACAGAACAAATAGCTATTGGTTCATACCCAAATGCTGAATAAAGGACCATTCCATATTTTATGGGATGGGTGGCAATCCTACCCAGAAGTGAACCACCCCTCCCCATGACCTTTCCTCGTCTCATTTGGCCTCCAGCCTGTCAGCCTCTGTGCAGTGTGCAGGGCTACAGCATCTTCTCACAGCAAGCAGGACGCCTGCACCTGCTAGGGGCGCCAATTCCTCACACACTGATATGATAATGGAACCCTCTTTTGGGGCACAGAATATTTTTAATTTCTTTTCTTTTTATAACTGCTTGTGCCACCCCGATGTGTCATTAAAAAAGTGTCGCCCCAGCTGGCTGCTGGTTTGCGCATGCCAAAAACCGCTACTGTTTGCATATTTATTATTTTATTTCTGAGGGGGCAGCGCCCCAGTGTGCCCCCAATTGTCGCCGTGCCTGGTTGGGTACGGTAATGATATACGGCTCTACCTAGTTAACTTCACTCTTGATTGGCTACAACCACATTTGGGTTGTACTCCAGTCACACTTCTCTTCTCTGTGCAACACCCCGACACAAATCCAATATTGTGGCTGGTTGAAATATTTGTGTTGCAGGATGTCGGACAGGTGAGGCCAAGCTGACCAAAAGCTTAAACCTGGTGGTGCGATTCATCACCCATACTATTGGACCAAAGGCCAAACCCAAAGGACAGCGGTGGAGAGCTCGCTGCACAGCTTCTACAGGAGCGTCATACAGCTTGCTGCATAAGAACCAGTGATTTAGCTAATCAATCAATCAATCAACCTGATTTTGATGACAGCATTGTGGTTGACACCTTCAGTGTTGATACAGAAGTATTTTTTCAAAATCAGTTTGTTTGAAAACCCTGACTTGAATTGCCCCATGTTCAGGAGACGGTCTTCAGTAAAGTGCGCTGAACACAGTCTGAAATTGGGATTAAAAGTGTGTGTTGCTTCCCCATAAATGAGCTTCAGCCACTCTGATTTTATCATCCTTCGGGAGTAAGTGGAAACCATCATACATTTTTGAGCACCCTCAGACATTAACAGCTCCCTTTTTTTAGTAGACATCCTCTTCTCAAGTGAAGTAGTCAAACAGGCTAGCACAAATTACGGCATTCAGTTATTCGGCTGGTGTATCAGCTGAGAGGGAGGAGGGAGAGGGGAGGGGGGAAGTCTGTTGGCTTGATGGTGTACTCTGATTGGAGAATGTGAATTACGTAAAAAGACAACCTACGTAGACAAATAAACAGCTCTCTGATTTATCTATTTGTGAGCAAAGAAACAAAGCTGACTGCCCATGAGCAGGGCCTTTGGTACCCGCTCTTGACAGTCATACGGCCTCAAGAGTGCACAACAGATTATGTTATACCCCCAAAAACACAAAACCTTTTCATTAAATAAATGAATTTTGAGAATTGTATTTTACATTTATTCAGGACTCTCAAAGCATTAGCCCCTTTTCATATGACCAACTTTCATCATTTTCAGATAACAGCTAGACCTCCTGTCATCAGTGTGGGAAACTCCAGAACTTTAAAGTTGACAGCACTGGCATCGGACTCATCTCACATTCGAATGAATCTGCCTTCGATGTAGGATCGAAAACCCATTGACCTGATGTAAAAATAACAACCTGAAGCTCTGTACTGTCAAAGCAGTCAAAATGATTGCAGACTTTGGGAAGAGCCCGGTGTTACCTGTTCTCATCATCCTAAGTGAAATTTAACCTGCCAAAAGAAACTGATGGTGCATTTTTACATCACCATCACCGAGTCCATCCTCCCCTCATCCATCACTGTATGGTACATGTCTGCCACTCCTAAGGACAAAAAGAGGCTCTCATGTGTCATTCAACTTGTGGAGAAGGTGATTGGACATAATTTGGCCAAACTACAGGACACGCATTTCTCCAGGACTTTTAGATTGACAGAGAAACAGTGGCCACCCACTCGGGTCATTAGCTGTTTGTCACTTTGCTCTGAGATGAGGCTGCGGCCCAACAGGACTTAAACCCACAACACAGCAATACATCCATTCCCACTTAGCTGTTTGGACTCTTCACACTTAGGTGGCAAAACATGCACACTGCATTTATATTTCATGATTTTATTGTTATTTTAAGTGTTATGTCTACTTATGGTAATATGTTTAATATGTTTTTGGTTAATTGCATTTTCAATGCAATCGTACAAGGCAAAGGCAATACAAGGTAAATGTATTTATGTAACACATTTCAATACAAGGACAACACAATGTGGTTTACATGCATAAAACATAGGAAAATAAAGACAGAATAAAAGTAAGTTCAAATAAAATGTAGAAAATTTGAAAAAAAAATAAAACATGGGAAAAGACTAACTAAAAGCAAATGTTTATGATTTTTAAAAACAGTGGAACTACAAACTTAAAATAATGTTTCAGTAAACAGCTTAAGTAGAACAGTCAAACACAATCTTAAACAAATGTGTTTTAAATCTTGATTTAAAAGAACTCAGGCTTTTAGCACTTTTACAGTTTTCTGGAAGTTTGTTCCAGATAAGTGGAGCATAGGAACTAAATGCTGCTTCTTCGTGTTTAGTTCTGTTTCTAGGTATGCAGAGTAGACTGGAGCCAGAAGACCTTAGTGGTCTGGAGGGTTGATACGCTGATAACAAGTCTGTGATGTATTTAGGTGCTAAGCCATTCAGTAAGTTATGGACTAACAAAAGTATTTTAAAGTCTATTATCTGAACTGGGGTGATGTGCTCTACTTTCTTAGTCTTAGTGAGGACGCGGGCAGCAGCATTCTAGATCAGCTGCAGCTGTCTGATCCACTTTTTAGGCAGACCTGTGAAAACACTGTTGCAGTAATCAGTTTGACTAAAAATAAACATGGATTAGTTTTTCCATATCCTACTGAGACATTAGTCCTTTAATCCTGGAAATATTATTTAGGTGATAGAAAGCTGACCTTGTAACTGTCTTTAGATGCTTTTGGAGGTTCAGGTCTGAGTCCATCACTACTCCCAGATTTCGGGCAAGAAAGGTGAAGCAGCTGAAGTGGTGTACTAGCTCTTGATTGCTCCTCTGTTAGTTCAAAAATGATTACTTCTGTTTTGTTTTTATTAAATTGAAGAAACTGGTGGCACATCCACGTATTGATTTCTTCTAGGCATTTACTCAGTGCTTGAACTGGTTCATAGTCACCTGGTGACATGGTGATGTAGAGCTGTGTGTCGTCTGCATAGTTATGGTAGCTGATGTGTTTTATTTTTTTTACCTGAGCTAGAGGGTGTCATGATTTTGTCTTAGATGAAACCCAGACACAGCACACACACACACACACAGAGCTGATTTCCAAAGTTTATTGAGACAGCAGGTTGTGGATGATAAAAGCCAGAGTCATTTTACCAGATGAAGGTTGCAGGGGTACAGGAACTGGCAGACGGGAACAGACCGGAGCAGACGGGAACAGGACCAGGAGACGAACAGGACAGGCATGGTGTTCAGGAGACTGCAGACGAACCGGTGATAAGGGAAAGACTAAGGTGAGTATATATAGTGGAATGAGCAGGTGGAATGAGTCCAAGATGATTGCAGCCTGCAATCATCTTGGTTCCCTGGGGGAGGAGCCAGCACTGGGGGAGGAGCCAGAAAATGTTCAGAATGCAGCCTTCAGGCTGCATCATGACAGAGGGAGCGTGTCAATATTGAATTGGTGAAAACCCAAGATGGACCCTTGGGGAACTCCACATGTGATTTTTGTCAGATATGTTCCAATTGGAGACAGCTTTGGTTGTTAACTTCATATGCATGTACAGACTGCCCCTCTAATCTTTTGAATTTTCTCAGTAAAGAAGTTAGCAAATTCATTGCAGGCCCTGGTGGAGTGGAGTTCAGAAGTAACAGCCAAGAGTATTTGCCAACCTGTTAGCAAATAAGGCAAAAGCATTATTAATGTTTTTGCTGATAATCTCAGAGAAAAAAAAGATTCTCTTGCATTTTTCAGTTTTAAGCAGTATCTGTAAAGGCTCTGTTTTATACAGTTGTAGTGAACCTGGAGTCTAGTCTTCATTGACCTGCGTTCAGCTTTTAAACACTCCCTTTTTTCACTTCTCCATAGAAATCTTTCCTTCCCAGAAACAACCTTCATTTTAATTGGAGCAATGAAAATTTAAATGCAGGTTGTCTGACCGAAGACACCTATGTACTTTCTACATTTCCTCGGTGGTAAGAAGCCAATAATTAAATGTCGAGACCTGATACCAGCAGATGCAGGGTATGTGCAGGTAGGATGTATTTATTTGGCTTTTTCTCAGTGGAATTTAAATGTCATACAATTCATGAGGGGTGTTTATGTGAGCTTCAGTGTTGCATAATCTGCTTGTTGTAAGCAACTTGTTTTTCTCTAAAGTTGCTTGCAACTTTCATGAGTCGGCAGTTTTTTTTGGGTTTGATTTAGAACTTGAAGTTGCTTTTTTGGCTCCACTTTTTTTTTCCGACAGAACCCTTCTTTCTAGTTATTGCGCGGTGGAGTTGTTCGCCCAAGACGCCACAAAGGCTAGGACCGCCACTGCTTCTGACCTTCAGACAGACTCAACATTGAGAATTATCAGGAACCAGAACTGAAACAGGGAGCCGCACACTGAGCCACTTAAGGCTGCCCACCTCCCCATCCCAGGAAAAAAAAAATGCTACACCCACTCCAACATTCAAACAACTCCTAGACCACATAAGACAATAAACACCCAGGCTGAGTCCCCCTGCCTGTGCACTGTAAGCAGGTATTAGACAATACAACACCCATCCTAAACAACCATTGACCTGTATAGTGTACTCGCTGAAGGATTTTGTATTGTGTTAGCTGTGAATTTGGGTTTCTAGTCATTTTGAAAGTTCTTAGACTTATCTGGGACCAGAAGTTTTGCTCAAAGCTGACTGATAAATCCACCTCCCATTTCATAAGCGGAGGATATATTGAATCATCTTAGCTTTGACAATGAATAATTTAGACAATACTTTTGTGCTGGTTGAGATCAAGGAACTCTAATACACTTGATGTTTATAAACCAACTTTATTGAATCTAAAATATTTTTTTTTCATTATGGATTTAACTGGTAGATATTCTAAAAAAATATATTTTTGTCAATACCATACTGTACCTTGGAAATAGCAGCCAGGGTATGGGTTTGGATGGGTTGATGTGATCTCTGAGGAGATGATAGGCTGCAGTTCATTCATAAAGAGAAGCCAAACAAAAAGAGAGAGACATAACCTTGGAGCTCCATGCAATAACCCCTGTGAGTTTGTAAGGAAAAAAAGGAGAAATCCTGCCAGGATTTGCAAAGATTTGAAAAATAAGGATTACAGAAGTGCGTCTGTAGATGCAAGTGACAAAAGGTGACTGATGATGACCGCAATCCTTTAAGTACTAATCTATCTAGGATTTGCTCACAAAGAACTGGACTTTTCATAGTATATTTTAATATGGTCTTTGTTCATGAAACTTTGTGAAGGCTTTTCAGATATTGTCTTTTTACTTTGGCTGATTTCAGACCAATTTTTAGTTCCCTTATTATTTTTGATCTGTTGTACATTATTTTCTAGAAATGATGCTACTTCTTTCATCCTCTACTTTGTCACTTCACCAGCACACACTGCACAATTAGCTGTCAGCATTCATTCTGAAGTTTGCTTTACATTTGGTTTTGCATATTTGTCTTTAACAGGAGAAAATGTTTTCTCTGTTTTTAATATATATATATATATATATATATATATATATATATATATATATATATATATATATATATATATATATATATATATATATATATATATATATATATATATATATTCTACTTTAAAGTTTATCACTGTGCTTAGGAAAACAGGAAAATAATTGATAACACAGAGACATTGTTGTTTATTTTGTTCCATTGTCAAAGTGATGAATTCATTATAACCATTCTTAACAGACATGCGTTAAGAAAATATCTAAAACTAAATAATCCAGGTTCCTTCAGTGTTTGGATGCAAAATATTGAACAAAAAATATTGTTGGCTTGTCTGCTAGTAGTACTAAACATTAAAACATTTAGCAAATTGTAATCCTACCCGCAACTAGATAATGCTCAAGAGATCGGAGCTCTGAAAACAAATTGGTGACATAACATAAAGGTGTTAAGTTCAAAATGACCAGTGGTTCTCAAATGTTTTCTGTTGCACCCCCTTTGAAGAAGGAAAGATTTTCAGCCCCTCATCCCCAACCTGTCGGATGAGAGGCATTTTATTTTTATCCCCAATAAAAAATGGATAATTTTGTTTTACTTTTATCGTTTTCTGTTGTAATGTATTCAAGCAGTCATTTATAACCTATAACAATGGTTTCTAACAAGTAGAATGTTTCAACATTGCCACACTTGTCAAACTATATAATGTTAAAGGGGCCATGACAACAAATTAAATTTTTCTGTTGAAGGTTTTTCCTTCCCGTTAATGGGGAGTTTTCCTTTCCACTGTCCCTTCATGTTTCCTCAGTATGAGGGATTGCTGCAAAGTCATCAACAATGCAGACGACTCTTCCTGTGGCTCTACGCTTCTCCAGGTGTGAATGCTGCTTGTCAAAACTTGATGCAATCTACTGGGTTTCCTTAGATAGGATTTTTTTTTGACTAATCTGTATAATCTGATCCAATCTGTATAATCTGATTGAATTTGACTTTGGAAAGTGCCTTGAAATGACATGTATCATGAATTGGCGCTATATAAATAAAATTGAATTGAGTAGAATTTTTCTGAGCTTTTGGGGGTATAATATGATCTGTTGTGCATTGATAAAGCCATGTGAATGTCAAGAGGGGGTCCCAAAGGACCTGTTAATGGGATGCCAACTCTGTCTCTTTCCTCAAAACAGTCAGAAAACAGTTTATATTGTTACGTAGGTTATCTTTCTACGTAATTCATATTCTTGAATTAGAGCACACCATCAAGCAAACAGCCTTTCCTCTCCTTTTCCCCTCCTCCCACCAGCTGATACCAGCCGGCTAATTTAATGGCGCGAGTCGCGCTAGCGTGTCCGACTGTTCCTCTTGAGCAGAGGGTGGCTGCTAATAAGAGGAGCTTTTATGTCTGAGAAATGAAAGAAAGTTAGTTTTAGGTTGGATAATGTTTATCCCCCTCCTATTCGCATAGTGAAGGGGGGGGCTGATCTCGGGCTGCTGCTCTCAGTCTGCTTGCTGGCCGGTGAAGTTGTGGAGCGTAAATATCCAATATCCAAATGAAGTAAATTTAAGTAAATTAAAGGCGGGGATTTCGGACTAACTGATTTTGAGAAAAAAACATCTGTACCAACACTGAGGGTGGTGACTACGACGGAGTATTAGGGCCACAACATTTCGAGAATCTCAAATTCAGAACTGCGAACCCGGGTAAGCATCACTAGGGAAAGACGCTACGTTATTGGTAGGCCACCGCTTCCAGTGATGATTGTACAGTTGCAGCACGGCAAAGACTACCTTCACACTTAATTAAAACGCAGAGACTGCAGCTGTGGAGCGCAATTGCTCTTTTCTCCAAACTTTGGAATGTCGAGATTAAGGTCGCCATGATATATCAACTTTATTCTCGAAATGGCGAGTTTAATGTCAACATGGCAACTTTAAAGTCGACACGTCGAGATTAAAGTCGACATGACATTTCAACTTTATTCTCGAAATGTTGAGTTAAATGTCGACATGGCAACTTTAAAGTCGACATGTCGAGTTTAATCTCGTCATGGCAAAAATATTTTTTCTCTTCATGTGTGGCCCTACTACTCCGTCGTAGGTGACCACAACCCTGTCATTACCTGTAAGTTTATTTATTTTATTTTTTTGGCTCTAGTGGCTCGCTTTTTCTGAAAGTAGGCTGACAGGAAAGAGGGTAGAAGAGGGGGAGAGACATTCGGCAAAGGACCGCGTGTCGGATTCAAACCCAGGTCGACCGCGTCGAGGACTAAGGCCTCTGTATATGGGTTTCGCTACCCGCTGCGCCACATGCGCGCCCCTTAAGTTTATTATTTCTAAATGCTATCTTGTCTGATAAATGTATGAGTGCTGTCTGAAGTGCTGTCTGGAACAGCAGAGCATTGCGCCGCGGAGGGCGCTCTACTCTCCAGCCTGCAGTGGAGAACAGAGCGTGGCCGCCGTGTTGAATCGCGCCGGCGGGGCGTTTGACCGATTTTCCAAATGTGGTTGTAGCCAATCAGAGTGAAATCAACTTGGTGGAGCTTTATATTATTACCATACCCAACACTTTTTATTGAGAAGGGACATTTGGCCTGACAAGACAACAACCTGGAATTATTTTTTTATGAAATTCTTTGGAAAATTTACATATGTAGCAATATCAAGTACATGAAATGGTTTGTACTGTGATGTCATGGCACCTTTAGCAACAATGTAAATGGCTTATAGCCCGAGTTGAACCTGCAGTCAACGTTAAACTAGCTATGACCCTCATATGGCAAAAATAATTCATCCATTTTCTAACACGTTTATCCCTTGTGGGGTCGCGAGGCGTGATGATGTCTACGTCCAGCTGTCAATGGGCGAGAGGCGGGGTACAACCTGGACAGGTCGCCAACCTAATACCAAGCCATTAATATTAAATACATGTAATATCAGTTACATTAAGTTTTGTACTTTCCTTGGAGTTTTCTAGGAGTACCCTGCATCTTAATAATTACAGTTTTCAGCGTGAGAAGTGGCTGAAAAGACAGTATTTGGGAATAATATCTCTGTTTCTCAATATTTATTCCGAAATATTTATCCTGAAAAAAAAAAAAAAACATATAAAGAACTCAGCGGTACACAACCTTGAAAAAGTTACAGTTTATACACTACACTTTCTTCATATTAAAATTTCTGAAATGAAATCAGTCAAAACATCACTGTCTCAGTCCTGCAGTCCATTGCAGCTCTGCATTTGTATTCCGATGTTTAGCCTTTAAGAAGTACAGGAGTAAAAGGACAGCTTTTCAGAGGACCTGTATTATAATTATAGCATTGATCAAATTAGTAGTGATTTACTAAGAGCACATTTTGTTTATTGAGGCTTAAGAGTAGGAAAGAAGAAGGGCCTGGCCGGTAGAAAGTTGCGTCTGAAAATCAAACCCTGAAAATCAAACCTTTATGTTCCTGATCAGTCTTATTGACATAAATGATGTGAAGGTTGCCAGAGGAGGCATTTCTGTGAGTTGCCAAGGTAAGTGTAATGACTCCATCAATGTAGTGACCGAACAATGTTTATAAATTCAGCTGACAAATCTAAAAATACCGTGGTCACAAGTAATCAACAAAAATGTATTTTCTTAGATTTTCTTGTCTTCTTATACTTGAAACAAAAAAGGTTAATTAAGCCATAATTTGCTGCCTTTTTATTCTATAAATTGATTTTATTTTAAAGATGAATGAAAGTCTTAATTTGATATGTAAAAAGTCAACAAAAACAGGAAGTATGTGAGCTCTGTTTATTTTCTTCAAATAGTAATTGTTACTAAAGAGTGTGTAATCAGTTTAAAAGATTTGAACAATCTTTCAATTGACACTGTAATCATTATGTGTTTTTGTTTTGTTTGGTGTTTATGTTCATTTATCTAGTTTCTGTTGCTTATCATCTATGAGCGAAAATCTTGTTTAAGGATTAATGTGATTCTTGATTCCATAAATGATTATCTCCTGCTGTGTCTCTTATTTTTATCCTTCGTTGAAGTGAAATTATCTTGGATGATTGCTAAATAAATTAAAGTCGTGAAAAATACACCAGAAGCTTATGATGATTCTTTTAGGTGATAGATTGTGCAATGGAAAGATAAATAAGTCACAGCAATTCAGTTGGTGGCCACCAATAGCAGCAGATCAATGGTTTTATGCATGTGGGGAAGAAGGGGGATTAAGGGAAGCTGAATGTGACAGATTGTTTGTTCCAGACAAGCGGTGGTGTGAGCATTTCAGACACTCTTGATATAGTGGGGTTCTTAGACACAACCATCTCTTGTGTTTGCACAGAATGGTATGGAAAACAGATATTGTCCAGCGTGCAGCAGTTACGTGGTGGAAAATACTATGTTTATGACGAGGGCAAGAGGGGACTAGGTAGACTGTTTGGGTTGCTCAAATAGCAGCTTTTAACACGTTAAACCTCGACCTGGATGGCCTGCTGCAGCAAAAGCATTCACCAAATGCCACTTCTTTTAAGGTAAGAATAGGATGGAATTGAGATGGAGATGGAACCATTTCTTAGTTCCAGTAGGCTCTATATTTAGCTGCAACATTTAGATAGTAGGTTCATGCACCGGAAATTCTGTATTTATTTAAATCATGGCGTTAATAATAATTGCAATGACGTTAAGGAGGAAATGCAGCCCTTGCCATTTACTTAAAGGTAGCACTGAGGTCAAAGGGAGTCCAACATTGCACTAGCAAAGTGTGGCTGACAAAATGGCTGTTGAATGTTTTTTTGCATCTCCTTGAGAGAAGAACTGTATCTCTATAATTTCTTGGTGCGCAAGCAGCAGGGAAACAAGCTATAATTCATTGGTCAACAATATCTCCTCAAGTGCCTGCAGCTAGAGTCTCCATGGTAACTGATTGTGATGCAGATATGCATCACGAATCTAGATCCCACAAAGAAACATCATTTACAGCAAAGCCCGTGGTTTACCACCAGCATAAAAGGATGCTGGCGGTGAACAAGTTCATGCAGCTGCAATAAGAGGTTACTGAGGCACCAGACAATAACAAAAACATACCAGTACCATAACTACAGATGCTGCATGCACATATTTACATCTTATCTAAATGATAGAAGATATTTGTTGTTTGGATATTTGATAGTAACATTTAAATCATTTGATAACAAACATTTCATCTTAAATACAGAATTCATGTTAGGTTAAGGATTCAGTTTGAATCTGTCAGGTAGATGTCTTCTGGAAGATGTCTGGGTTGATGGTGTTGAATGGCAAGCTGAAATTCACAAACAGGATCCTGGCGTGCGTTCCTGGTAGGTTGTGGTGGAGCAGGATGAAGTGATGTCCCAGGTTGACTGCAGTTTCTGCCGACCCGTTTACCCATTAAGCAAATTGCAGGAGGTCCAGCAGGGGGCCTGTGATCCCCTTCAAATGCTTCCCCAGCAGTCACTTACAGGAATTCATCACCACTTAACCCCATAATTGTTCATTTCCTGAGGACTCTGTGTGCCCAGTTAAGAAGTAACTAACTAACTAAATAATGGAATGATTTGTAATATGTGAACTATTCATTGAGCAGATTTTTTTCCCCTCATCATCAAGTCTCACAACCACTGATGATCACCTGTGTCAGAGGACACCCTGTTTTTGCTTGTTAAGCTCCACCAGTACATCATAATACTTGAAGACTTAGTTCAGGCAAATCCCAACCATCCAACATGCAGTCATTAGTTGTATCAAAGGAATAGAGGATACCTAAAGGCAGGCTGAGATAGTGTAATACTTTAGATGTCACACCAGCATTAACAGCATGAAACAGCATTTCATCATAATCCTACAATTAGACAAACAAGTTGGTATTTAGTTACAGGCTTATACATACGATCTATGACATTGCCGTATATTACAGCTCTTTGTATCTTATTTATCAAAGTCCTAGTAATGTACATTAATCTGGTGAGTGAAAATTTATTTTTATGTATACATATTAAAAACTGGAAATAATAAATCTATTGTTTTTATTTTTAGTATTCAGCAGTGGGTAGATGATATAAAATTAAATAAAAATGTATGGCTATGAATTTTGGAGAGTTAAATTAAGAATATAGTGTTTCTAATGAATTGTCTGTCAAGCCACATGTTTGCACAGTAAGAATGAAATCAATCAGTTCAAAAATATCATTTTGTCTATATATTTGTAGATGATTGATTCATGAGAAGGTGGTGCTGTAGTGGTGATTATGCACTGTTATCTGGTACATTAATTTAAAAGATAAATGTCAACGTAATGTCACAAGATAACTCCACGGTATTTTGTAGATTTACCTATACAATGTTCTGTAATGGCATTTGATAAGATAATAGGATCGTATCCACTGACTGTGGTGAAAATTAAGTAAGCATAAACCTTTATGTTCTTCACCCTATTGGAAGAATATTGGTAAATTATTGCATTCAGATATGATATCATCTGAGTTTTTCCATAGACAAACTTAGTTTTTTTTCTGTGTAATTGATCAACATTTCACATGAGTCCTTAAAGTCCAGTTCTTTTTTTTACATCAAAGATTGTATTTGTGTATATGGTCATAGCTTGCAGGTAAACTTTTTATTGTAATTTTTTTGTGAATATAAACGTCTGGAAAATATCATTAAAAGTATAGTGGATGATGTTTATTTCGGCTTAGAGTCTCGGGTGTAGGGTGGGGGTGGGGGGGTCTAAGTGCGTGCCCGTTCCTCGCTGGTTTCCTCATACCACTCATGTATCCTGTTAACTTTTGTAGTCATTCACTGTAGCTCAGCTGCTCTAACCGTATACTTTGAAAATGGCTGAGAGTCGCAAGAAGTAAACTGTCTTACAGGTTTATGAGAAGAAGATGAAGGCTTCAGAAGAAAGAAATAAGACCAGATTGTATTTGGATGATTCTGTCACGCGATCCCCCCGAGGAGTGGAAGAGCAGGTAGGATAGTCTTGCGGATGAAGAGTTATTCAAAAAGTGACTTTGGCGTTTTTTTTAACCTACATTTATGGGAAAATATCCACTCTACCTTTAAGAGAGAAATAGAAAAAGACACATATTTATTGACTTTGTCATTCAAGGTTTGCTCCCTCTAAGAACTACTGAATGAAAAATATTTTTGTTTGATCTGTACAGGCATGGAAATGTTGAATCATGGTAAAATAAAAAAAATAAAAAATGCCTAGAGCGTAACAATCCAGGTTTTTTTTGGGTGTTCGTCCAATCCTAACATCTATCCATCCATCGATACATTATACACCTGCTTACTGTCATGACCATGCACTCATACGTGAGGGCAATTTAGAGACTAAACCTGTCATGTTTCTGGACTCTGAGAGGAAGCTGAGGTACCCAGAAAGAACCCATGCATGCACAGGGAGAACATATAACCTACATGCAGAAAGACCCCAGCTCAAACCCAGGGCTTTCTTGCTGCAGGACAACAGTGCAACATCCAAATGTAAATACTTGCTAATTTATAGCAAGTATAACAGTTTTACCTAATCATTTAATTCCATATTATCCTGCCGTTGTCAGTGAATATTAAAGGAAACAGGCACTGTCAACTAATCAGCTTCAATTAGTGCTCATTTGCTTATATTATTAATTACATTACAGGTCTCAGTACAATCTGTCCAGGACAATATTATCAATATTCTACAAAGCTGCTGAGACTGATGAGGGGGTGGGGGGAACTGATTTCAGAGCATAACAATGGTAAAAATAGGGTGCTGCAGCCAATAATTTATTTAGATTTATTGTGTAAAAGGCTAAAATAGTCTGAATAGCCGCTGCATAAAGCGAGAAAACATGTAAAATGCTTTTCTGCCATCACCAGTGGTTAATTATCCCTCAGTGGAGTGTTAACCATATGTTTATGTAAGCAAAAAATGTGTTTTAGTCAAACACAGCCAAGAGCATTTGTTGGTGACATTTTAGAACAGTTTTTAACAGCTTTCACAACCAATTAGCACAATTATGGGACCTACTGTATCTGTCAAATCCTTCCAACAGGAAATTAACATTTCCAAATAATTTGAGATCAACAGCAGATGGAGGTTAAAAGTAAAAAGGAAATAGAATAAGAATAGTATTAATAAAAGATAGAAACTCATTGTTTAACGACTAGTGTCGGTGTTGTTTGCTGATATTGTTTGTGCCTCTCTATAAAGCAGAGGTTTCTCCTCAGTTTTTATTATTGTAAGTAATGTTCACCTCTCAATGTTTACATAAATCACATACCATACAAATATTGCATATTAATCTTTTGACTACTAAACCGTCTCAGAAGATGCAACTATAGATTTTATTAACACACACAACAATTTTTGAGTGACGGCTAAAACATCCATAGGTAAATTAGTGTAAAATATGACCTCCAGCAACAAAAGACCACACTGTTTAGATTATTGGATGCATTGACTGCCTAAGCCTAATATACAATCAAATAATGGCAGCAGTATTGGCTCTGTCACAGATACTGGATCAAATTGCGTAATATTTAGCTCTAGTAGATAAACTGCACACAGGCAGCGTTTCAATGCCGTCACAGCTCAGCTTTTGAAACAATACCGGTATGTTCTAACTCCCTGTCTTGTTAATAAGAAAAAAGAATAACATACCTTCTATAAATTCTTCTTGTCTCGAAGTTGAAGGCATGCTTGAAGCTGTGTTTCATTAAACTTTGTAAACTCTCAATGCTTTTTGAAAGTAAAACATCCAAGTTATCTCTGCCAGGTGAAAAGAATAACTTTCCAATTTTTTTCAGTCTGACTTACTGAAATGTGTGCCTTTAAAGTTTTTTTTTTACAATAAAACGAGCACCACCATAAATTATAATACTGTAAGGTGTGATCCCTTTTTTTAAAAAAAAAAACAAACCAAAAAAATTATTTTATATCTTCAGGCCTTCTGTTCTTGAAAACCATTCTAAGGAGCAAGCCATGGTGCAATTGCAAGACATGCTTTGTTTCTAAGAAGTTCTTTACCTCCATGAAGTTGAGCATCGCTAAAGAAAAAAAAAGGACAGCTAGAATCCCACCTGACCACGCCAGCTCACAATGTTCTGATATTTTACTATTTGTGAGTAAGTTAATGCTTAGCCTCAGTGAAGATGTATGTGACAGGCGTTTTAGTGGTTCTGAGCAACGTTTCAGACCCCCAAAAGGGCATGTCTTCCTTTTATAAACTTCTAGAAGCAGCTTCGTCTGAGGCTAAATGCTAAATGTGGAAACTCTGGTTGTCTTGAAGACATGTAGAAAACAATTAATGGCCCAACACGCTTGGTTTGTTCACCATGTTATTAGTTTTGTTACAAACACTAAAAACTGATCATGCTTTGAAGCCTGGTTATGCATTTGTATGTTTTAAATTAACTTTTTTGTTTAAAGATAAGATTTAATAGTGGTTTATTTGTTGCATTGACTGAAAGGATAAATTTCACGTTGTAGAACATGAAAACTTAAGTATTTCGCTACATCGAAACATACATAAATACTTAAGCTCATTTATTTTTCTAGAGTGGATAAATTATTCTAATATGCTGTTTTCTGACACTAAATGTCATGATCTTGCTGTGAGCCAGAGTTCTCTCCATCACCGGAAGATCCCTGTTGCAGGGCGGCGTACCTGCGACAGGTAGCACGCCTTGGTGCCATTCTAATCATCACCTGCAGGGCTTATAATGAGCAGCGTGACTACAACTCACCACCTGATGATCCCACTTAGAGGCATTATAAGTACTGAAAACTTGATTCTACCAACTAAGTATTAAGTGTCCTGGGCTTTATTGTGGTTTACATCCTCATCAGCGTATGGTTTCCTCTGCTGACTCCAGTTTAATCACCTCCAGACCTTCTCCTTTCATTCCCAAAGACCTGCTCATTGTCAGCTACTCCTGCACTGCAAAAACGGAACAAAAAATAAGTACAATTTTCTTAAAATGTGTTTCTCCCTTTCCTGATTTCTTATTATTTTGTTTAAGAACATCATATTAAGATATTAGTCAAAGACAATACAAGTAAATACAAAAGTGAAAGAAATCTAAACCTACACACCCGTGTGAAAAAGTGACCCGTTAAAACATAACTGCGGTTTATCACAGCTCTAAGAAATCACTTAGATCGCACCTGTCTGACAAAGTGAAGTACACCAAAGATCCTCAAAAGCTACACATCATGCCAACATCCAAATAAATTCAGAAACAAATGAGAAAGAAAGTTATCAGTCTAGAAAGGGTTACAAAGCCATTTCTATAGCTTTTGGACTCCAGAGCACACACAGTGAGAGCCATTAGTCACCACTGGTAAAACATGGAACAGTGGTGAACCTTCCCAGGAGTGGCTGGACAAACAAAATTACTCAAAGAGCGCAGTGGTGACTCAACCAAGAGGTCGCAAAAGAACTGCAGGCCTCCCCTAGTTCAGTTAACGTCAGCGCTCACGCCTCCACCGTAAGGAAGAGTCTGGTCATAAATGGCAGAAATCCAAGACAAAAACCACTGCTGAGAAAAAAAACAACATTATGGCTTGCCTCAGTTTTTCCAGAACACATTTTTGATGATCCTCAAGACTTTTGGGAAAATAATCTGTAGATTGACGAGACAAAAGCTGAACGTTTCAGAAAGTGTGTGCTCAATTCTGGAGTAAAAGTAACACCGCATCATTCCAACAATACAATATGGTGGTGGTAGTGTGATGCTCCGGGACTGTTTTGCTGCTGCAGGACCTGAACGACTTGCTGTGATAAATGGAACCATGAATTCTTATGTTTACTAAAAAATCCTGAAGAAAAATGTCAGACCATCTGTTCGTGACCTTAGGTTCTGCAGCAGATAATGTTCTAAAACACACCAGCTAGTCCTCCTCTGAAAGGCGGAAGAAAACCAAAATGACTTTGGAGTGACCTAGTCAAAGTCCTGTCCTGAATCCTATTGAGATGCTGTGACCTTAAAAAGGCCGTTCATGCTGAAAAACCATCCTAAATGGCTGAATTACAACAATTCTGCAAAGATGAGTGGGCCAAAATTCCTCCACAAGATTCATTGCAAGTCACAAACGCTTGACTGCAGTGGTTGCTGCTAATTGTGGCCCAACTGGTTATTGGGTTTAGGGGCAATGTAGGTTTGGGTTTTTCTCTTTTAATAATAAAAACCTTCATTTCGTGTTTGTGTTGTCTTTAACTGCTATTTAAATTTGTTTGATGATCTGAAACACATAAGTGTGCTAAACATAAAAAAAAAATCTGGATAAACAGTAACATTTTTTATGTAGAGAAAAAAGGGAGGCTGTAAGCTGTGAAAGTGCAATGTACTTTCCATTAATAAGAAATAAATAGATAATAATAATAATAATTTTATTTATACTACATTTTACATTTACAAACAAATCTCAAAGTGCTCCAGTCATTAAAACAATCAATGTAATAAAAACATCAACAGAAAATGCAGATAAAATACACTAGTAAAAGTTGTGGGTAGAATAATAGCAAAGAAAAATAAAACCAGAGTGAGCTTATTAAAAACACACTTGGTACAATAAAATGTTTTAAGCCTGTTCTACAACCAGCACAGGGAAAGGCCGGTCTCCTATGGTGCGGGATCGAGTCCTGAGAATGCAAAGACGGTGAATGTTGGAGGAGCGGAGAGTGAGTAAGGGACAGGTAAGGGTGCGGAGGTCTTTTAAATAAGATGGCCCTTTACCTTGCTGACAGTGGGAAGTGAACAGGGAGATTTTGTAGGTGAGCTGGACACAGACAGCAACCCACTGTTCATGTTCACCCACTCTCATCAGGATTCTGACAGCGCTGTTTTGAGCATACTGTAGTTTTTTTTTTTTTTACATCGTTGCCAGGGTCTATTCTGGTAATCGAGTTGTTGGGAGAAATGGGATCCCATGTCAGAAGCAACAGAAATGTACAGTTTCTACCTAAATGCTGCCATTGCTGTATGCAATTCATACAGAATGCTAACAGTCTACAGTACTTAACTTTCAGAGTTAGTGATTGGTAGCCCTGCCAAAGCACAAGCAGGATCTTTGGAGCGGCATGATGAATTGAAGGATTTCCTTATTGCAAAAGGCAAAAACTGACCGCATGGCACATGACGAACAGAACATGGATATAAACAAGCAAAGTTACGGACATGGTAACAGATGGATCTGGTGGGAAAAAAAAATTAGCAACAGAAAGCTTATATGCTTAGGGAGGTGTGGAGAATGACACTGGAAGCCTGTGTGTGAATCAGGAGAAAATATGGAGCAGCTGAGACATTCACACTGCAGGGAAAGGCGACCCAAATCTGATTGTTTTGCCCATATGTGACCCATATCCATCTTTTTCATGGCAGTGTGAACGGCCCAATTCCAATCTTTTCACACCCCGCCCCCCCCCCAAAAAAAATAAAAATCCAATTTGTGATACATATAAGATTCTTTTCAAAGCCTCCATCCTTCACGTTGCTCTCCTGTCTCTCATTACACATCAACACACAGCAGTAGCAGTTAGCGCTCCAAAGAAGGCTGTTGTTCTGCTTTCTTCTGACTTACCATGATCTGGTCTTAATAATGTCGGCTCCCATTGCTCAGCAGCTTTCTGTCATGATTTGTCGAGATGAACCGAACACACACACGGAGCTTCTTTCTGAGAGTTTATTGAATGAAGGATAAGTTGTGGAGGAAGGAGACCAGAGAGGCTGTACCAGACTGGATCTGGAGAATGTAGATGGAAGCAGGAGCTGGTGGACCGGAGAGAACTGGAGAGCTGCGGGTGCTGCGCCGGGAACCAGCTGCTCAGCAGAGAAACCATGACACTTTCTAATAATAACAAGGAGAGATGCCGACCAGTATCCACATTTGTTTTTCCTTTCGAGGGTTTATTATAACAAAACTTTATTGAACAACACTTCTAGAAACAATCACATTAACTATTACTTCCGCAAACAGCGTGCTGCTCTGTGACGTCTCCTTCTGTTATCTGCGCATGCAGGTCGCTTTGCAGACCACAAAGCGTTCAGACAGAAGTCTGATGGCGGTCGCATTTAAAAGTAGTATGAACGGCCACCTAAAAAAAAAGTGGACCATGAAGACCTGCAGTTAGAATGTAGCCAAATTTACACAGACGAGTTGAACAAAGACACAGGAAAACACCTAATCAAGGGCAAAGGACAAATAAGAACCCAAGGGAATAAATTACAATACACAGGGAACAGAACATGGGAATAAACTAAACAAAACAAATCAGACAGATGATGAGAAGACAAATACAAGTGAAAACCGAAACCTAACACCCAAAGATCATGACACTTTTGGCTATGTTCTTGGATGTCCTGCGCAAACCCAAATACAACGTAAAAGAAAAAAGAGCTGAAATGATGATACACAGATCCATCCATCCATACATTTTCTAACACGCCTATCCCTTGTGGGGTCGTAATGATACACAGTTGCAACCAGATATTTGCATAAACAGCAGGAAAACATATATAACTTAAGGGTATGAACATAACCTCAATTCTCTTATGACTGCATGAGTGTCTCACAATTGGGAACTCCTCCTGTATGGCCGTATAGGGAGCTGAATGTTATCAAAGCAGTCCTGAATGGCGCAGATGGAATGAGCCATTGTTCAATTGTCAGAAGCTTGAAGAAGGAGACCTGAGGCTGAAGAAGCCTTTTGGATGAGAAGTGAAACGTTTTTTTTTTTTTTTTTAAAGAGTTAAGTTGCCTTCAACTTAAGCATAATTGTCAATTCCAAGCTGTCTTAGAATCTATATTAGTGTGATACGTGAGTCATACAGTTTATAGGCAATGCTACAGATTACTAAGAAAATGTATGTAAGTCATTTACTTTGCTTTTACATCTTATGCTGAAGTACAAGTGAAAAGTGACGGAAAATGCTGTGCCCCTTATTATTTATAGAAAGGTCTGTCACCTTATAGATGACAAATTTGAAAATAGCATGATAACGTACGTTCAAAAGCATAAAAGGCTGCTCCGTGTCTTTGATTTACTTCCTACCTCTATACAATTTGTTTACAGGAATGGTTTAAAGACTTGTCAGATCCCCAAAAATGCTGTGGGGTGATATTATAAAAAACATTAAGGAAAAACAGCAAACAATCTGTCATCTTTCAACATCACAAGCTTCAAGAGCGCAAGGTATACTGTGAAGAAAGAGTAGAGGAATTTTCTTCAATCTTTTTTTTCCACCAGTGCCCCCTGCTTGTGTACTTAATGTGTTGATGAAACAATCCTGTTGCAATTTACCCTGGCTGCGTTTTTAAGCAGTTCTAATTTTGGTATGAGCACAACCAAATCCCTATTTGTCATTGTAAGAGACTAGAAGAAAAGAACATGGTGTTCTGGCAGAGATAGTACAGATGAAAAGGAAAAGGACATCTACACTGATGATGGCTACAAAACTGTTTTTTCACCCTATGTTTTGCTTTAATGAAGAAGCTGTGCAGTTTTTTTTAAATAAAGGTTTAGACATTGTAAGCACAGCAATTTATTGTTGCATATTGTTTGATTAAGAATCTGATTATGAATAAAATCATGCTAAAAAACCCCAGATGAAATGAGAAAACAAAACAAATCTATGGTTTAAGCGCACCTTACTAAAAATGGACCTGCACTCCACCCACTGAGTGTCAAACTGTGCTTTGATGCTCTTCTTTCTAACAAGGATTCTCAGCGGGAGATCTGTGTTTTCTGACAGAATGAGTTAGTAATGCTGTTTGAGAGCACAGCTTTCCATACCTGTAGCACAACCTAACAGGAATTTTGCATGTTTTATCTGATTTTGTTTCCCTTTATTATTTTCACATGTATTATTTTGTGATAAAAATGTATTTTAAATCAAAACTAATCTCAGAGCTAGACCCTTCCTTTAGTCAGATGAGCTGAACTTTTTATTCTTTGCTAGAGGCACGTGTTTAATTCAAACACAGGCACTTTGGAAAGCAAAAAGCCACCACCCTGATTATAGTATTGGATCTTAGGATGACAAGTCCTATACTGATGGTACTATCGAAAAACTCATTATATGCTGTAAATATCAGGGATCTTACAAAATTCCAAGTCATCTACATATTCCTTAGTACGGAGCCCTAGAGGGGTCATCGCAAAATGTGTTGCATGTTGAGAGGATGTGCGCTCATTTTACTACATTGTGCTCTTGTTTAACTATATTGTGCACTCGTTTTACTAAATCGTACGCTCGTTTTACTAAACTGTGTGCACAATTTACTATATTTTGCTCTCGTTTTACTATAGTGTGAGCTCATTTTACTAAATTCAGCTCTCATTTTAAGCATAGTAAAACGAGGGCACAATTTATTAAACGAGTGCACGTTTTACTCAAACGAGCGCACGATTTACTAAAACGAGAGCACAATTTAGTGAACATGGTTATAGAACATTGTGTGCACGATCTACTTAAACGTGGCCACAATATGTAAAACGTGCACTCAATATTGTCTTGACACATGTAAACATGAGCACGTTATAGTATATTTGAGATCTCGATCTACCAAAACGCACCCACGAATAATTAAAACATGTGCTCGAATAAATTGTGTGCACGTTTTATTAATTCGAGGACTCAATAAAAAGAAAACGTGCTCACAAATTATCACGACCTGAAAAAAAATATTACTTAAAGTGAGCTCTCCCCGGCTCCGTACCTTAGAGGAAATATTATGAGCTTTCTTTGGATCGCTTATTACAGATATTTCTTAAGCAATTTTTGCTTACTAAACATAATAAAGCAGCCACTGAATTTAATTGCGGCTTTAAAAAGAACCACCAGAACCAACAGTAAAAATAAAATCAGTGGCATGAAACATATTTTGTGAGAGTAAAACTGATTGTTTGACTGGTAGGACACTTTATCTGCTTGAAAAAAAAAGCACAATCCACTTAGTTAAAATATATTTTAGTTTAATCACTGACTCGCAAATGTTTAATCAGCTTAATCAGCCAGGATAGTTGAAAGTAATGCATAGTAAAGGCATCTATCTTATAACTTGAAAGTTTAGGAATTTAAATACCTCGGATATATTTTACCAATTTAAAGTTAATCCCACATAATCTGTATGATTTATGTTTCAACTGCTCTGAAAGGCTGTGGTTAAATTATCCTAACCATACATTTGATCCTGCAGCCATGGTTAAGTTAAACACATAATATTACATTCCTGATGCTCTGTGTTGGTCCTTGTTAAGCCTTTGAGTTCAATCAACGTGTTTCCCAAAAGTTGTCACATCGCCTATAAAGATCAATAAAAGAGATGGCTTGAATTTCCTCCTTCCCTCCTTTCTTCTTGCTCCTGCTCTGCTTCCTATATTAATCTGGGATTTGAGATATATAGTTCAAGTATTGTTGCAGCTTTTGAGATGTTAATTAGCTGCTCCTAGTTGTAAAGAAAAATATAAAAAATGGTTGCATAACAAATGTCCCTAAATAAAACAATTCTTTCAGTTGCACAGCATCCAGCACCAGAGAAGGAAATTGTCCAGAAAAATCAATTTTGATCCACAAAAGAAGGAACAGAAATTATTTAAAAAGAATAAATCAATGAAAACTAACAGAGCTACATCAACATGCAAATTTAGAGAATCCAGCCAAACTAAGATGCATCCTTTTGTTCCACCTTTCTTTCTTGAATTATAAACAAACTGACATGCAATTTCAACTATTGTAATGACAACAATAAAGCAATAATCACATTATTGTTGTGCAACAGTTCCTCCCTATTCCCCACCTCCCTGAACTCACCCCAATCTAGGTGCTGCAGACACTAACTGTCTAATTTGCCTTTATGTCAGGGAACAAAATGATGGTTTATACTGAAGACAGAAAAGGACTCCACGTTTCCCTCAATGTACTTATAGAACCCTTAAGTGATAATCACAGTTTTTATAGGTTCAGGTTGTAGAGTACTTCCTTCACCCAGGGGTCAAGGGATGGAGGAATGCTTATTTTCCATTTAAAGGGACATAGCATAAGTTCCAGTGCCTGTATTCGCAAAGATTCTCAGAGTCCTCTCAGAGAGTTTCTATCTTAGCGTCCTACTTAGGAGTCCTAGCATAAAAGAGATCCAGATAGCTGCTGAGAGTGACTATGAGTAAGGAAATGAAATAATTTTTTTTATCTTAGTGAGGAGGTGTGGTTGACCCCATTTTTAGGTGTGACGCTGTCTTTAAAGAGGTGCGATTGGTTCATACTACATGAAGAAATAAACAACACAAATGCAGTCCTACGGATCAAAGGAGAGAAATTAGACTGGATTAAGAAATGATGATGGAAACTAGCAAAATGTATTTACTGTCACACAACATCAATATGCTTTAAAGCACCTTATTTACATTCTCATCATTATTTTGATTTGCTTACTATTATATTCAGTCATTTTACTACCTTATCTATTTGATAGTAATGCACACTCACCTGTCAGCATTTTACTGGGATTGCCTGCTTGTATAAAGCGGTTGTGTTTAGCAAAATGACCAACGTGAAATGGAAAAAAACTGAAAAAAACTAACAGCAGCGCACCTGTCCGTTCTGCTCTGGTAGGAAAAGGATTGTTGAAAGGGAACTTGGTCCCTGGATCGTGGCACAAATACAAACTTTTAATCATCTTGCCACATATCAATGTGCTTTTTTCCTGCATGTCATTGTACTTTTACGCACCAGCCTGAAAAGTGAAAACGCTGCAGCAATCAGAGCGAGGAGAAGGCATCAGACAAATAAACTTGTAGATGACCATGGGCTACTAAAATTATCATGCAATATCGCAAATTATTTCTCACCTCCTTTATATATATTTTTGTAAATGTATCCACTTCTTATTAATGATTATCCAACATTTTTTCTATTATTTATTTATCCTCAATAACATTACATTAGGTAGAGCCATCTTTAACCCGATTTGGCTGCTGAAACCAATTAATTTCCTTCTATGGGAATGATGGAGTTTAACTTATCTAAATATTATAATTGTACGATTGTTATGAAAGTTTATGTCCTCATTCCTCCACTGTTTAGGTAGTGGATCAGCTCTCTCTATTTCTACCATCTTCCTTGCTAAAAACACACTTAGGCTGGCTAAAGGTCCTCTTTACTACTCCTAACATTTTTTTTTCAGTTTAGGAGTTCTCTTATGGCCCATGATGCTTTGTGAATAACTTTTATCTTACTGGGGTAAAATTCTAAGAAAAATGCTAGTGATGTCATTTTAGGAAAAATCGTAGTATTTCCTGAATTCTGAGAGCTATTTTTAGTCTTAGGAATCTTTGTGAATATGGGCACAAGATATTTGCACACATCTGCCCCCTATGGCAATAAGCTGAAATGACACCAGTGTTGTTTGTGCACACGCATGGGAGAAGAAGAAAACCATCTGCCACTGTGACAGCACAGGTTTTTGTGTAGAGGCGTGCCGTCTTCTAAGGTATTTTTTTTAAATAAATATTAAATATCACGTGTTCTCTCGCAAATGCTTCGATTACGGAAGAGTAACCAGGTGAACGAGAGTGTGTACGCCAAGCACACGCCCAGATGATTCAGCCCAAATCACTCTCTCATAAGCTGAATATCCAGCCTATAGAGGCAACTGCTGAATACAGAGGATAACTCATTTTACTCATTTTAATTCTAAGGACATGAGGGAAAGAAAGTACATAACATTTAACTTCAAAACTTGCACTATGCACCTTTAAGTAAAAAAAAAGTATATGAACCAAAAGGGAAGTAAAACCCAGAGATTGTTTCAGAGAACCAGAAAGGTTTGAGTGAGGAGGAATGTCGAGTATATCTGAGAGTGGATTGGGAAGGATTGTCTATCATATGTTTGACTGAGTGTCTGAAAATTATTTTCCCAGAACCTACTAAACATAGGGCAAACCAAAACATGTGGGCATGATTAGCCGGCAATTGTCCTCACCTACAGTGTCATTAACTGTTGAATAAATTTTAGATAATTTTGGATTTGTATAATACACTTTATAGAATATTTTTTCTCTGGATTAGACTTAGACTTAGACTTAAGACAACCATTCGTATGTGCAGAAATGATAGTGCAAAAAGGCATTTGTGCAAAAATGGACACGGGGCACAAACTAATGACGAGTGAACTAACTTCAAGGTGGCATCCCATTGTTCCTCTAACAAATTTGTACAAAGTTCTTCTTTCCATGCTATTTTAGTGAAAGAAATAGACTTTGAGACTTTCTTATCCGGTGTATTATACAATAATAATATACACTTCTTCTCTTGTCAATCTATTGCCAGGACAGTATCCACTAGCGTTTCAGGGGGCCTGTCAGGGATGTGGGGAAAAACATTTAAAAAAAAATCTCTAGCCTGAAAAAAAATGAGATGTGAGTTGGGCTGTTAATATTTGGATGAAAGTTCATATAAGGATAACAAGACACTTTCCCGATGCATGTCAATAACCCAGGTAAAAAAATCAATAATATTGAGGAGGTCCTCTGGACAGGTTATCCTTAGTTGAAACGTTTTGTCTCTTCGCCAAGAAGTCTGTGGGAAACAGACTGCCTGGTCGACTAAATGCTGCACCATCAAGGTTTCCCATCAAAGGCTCCGGGGTGAGACCAGCCTGTCAGTGGAGTTCTGCCACTTCTGACAAGTCAGAGCAGATATAAAATTGGCTCTTAGCCTTGATGAACTGACTGTACAGATGCAGTTTGGAAATGGTCCTTTTCACCTAAACACATCTTAAAACAACTTTTTGTGATAAATTATGAGTATAAAATCAATAGGTTTCTAAGCTCCTCGTCTCCTTACTGCTTCCGATACCCCCTTATGGCAGACAGTTTTTGTTACTGCACACAACCCCACCCATTGAACAAAGGTTCAGGGTTATTGAAAAGTCCTACCCACTTTAAATGATGTTGTTACCAAGAAAAGCTTTATAAATAAACTTGCCTTGTCTTGTCTTACCCTCAGACAAGGAACTTTTCCCCATGAAAGTCAGGAAAAGTGAATTCCCCCTAATGGAAACGCTAGTTGGGCTTTTGAGGTCTAATGGAAAAAGGCCTACAGTATGGTGATTTTGTTAAAAATTTACTGCAAATTGCACTTATATATTGCAATTATTTAAAGTTGCTAGGACTAGACAAATCTGAAATTCCACCACACGTTAGAACATCCAAATGCTTCTGGTAATTATTCATTCTAATATGTAAATAGCTGTTAAGTGTTGGTAGCCCAATCAGCTCATACCCTTAGTGTACATTAAAAAAAATTATTTGTAGTGGATGATTTTTGGTTGGGGTTCCAAATTATTAATTAGGATTTTTAATTAGAATTTCCGTATTCATAGAACCATAATAGCACAACACTGGCCAGAGACTACAATATCTCTGATTCCTAAAAAATTGAAAGATCCCTCATTGGCTATGTTTACATGCACTAAATTTCATAATCTGGGGTCCGTTCTTCGTACGTTGCTTAAAACATCCAAGATTAAATGACACATCCAAGCTGATTTCATCCGGATAATTCTGATCCGGCTAATTGGGTTCTTCCAACACACCTGTTGTTTACGATTAGTATGGCTGGATTGAGTTATCTGAGACAACTGCACGTTCATGCGTTTGTTTAAAAGGGGAAATGTATCGATAGTAGAAACATTGATCAGCAACGCTGCTATTGGCTGTTCAGCATTGACAAAGAACGCCCACAGTTTTTCTCCCAAGCAGAACAAGAGCTTTTATTGTAAGGTTATGCCGAATTTGAGTCATTAATTAAAACACCTAAAAATCTGTTAAAGCCAGGAGAGAGGGCTGGCAAAAAGCAGCAGACAAATTAATGCGTAAATACTGTCCATGGTAGATGTTTCTATCACTTTAGAATTTTGCATTTTAATAATCTCATATTTACTTTGTTCTTTTATGTCAGCGCCCCCACTGGACCCACTAGAACATGGGGACAAGTAAAAGTGAAATACAAGAATATTCTACAAAATGGTAGCCTTTAATTATTATACTTTATTTTAAAAAGGCACTTGTTATGTCAAGAGATCCAAATTTCAGTGTCATTCCTTAGACACTGGAAGTAAAGGACATGTGCAAACTGGGTATTTTAACAAAAGAAAAAATCTTTATCCATAAAAAATGAAAATTTTCCTTTTCTAAGTCATACACAGTTTACACGGTAAAACTGTATTGCTCAGTGGCTAGATAATCCATCCATAGTTTTTTCTAATACAATATACGGCTCGACAGGAAGCAAGCCTTTCAAAGTAAACTAAACTTCACAATAAAATGGCCCGAACAAATCTTCTTACTGAATAGGATAAAAATAAAAAGCAAACCATCATACAAATAACTTAAATATTTTAGATTTATGGCTCCAACACCACTTTTTCCTCTTTAAAAGCCACTGTTCAATGATGTGTTTGTCTGTTTATAACAGCCACCAAGAAAAATCTCTCTACAATTACACTGTCGCGCTGCGCTAAAGGATCCTGTCTACTGCGCAATACACGATTAATTAGAAAAACTCTGCAAATTATTCTTGCATCTTCCGCAACAGGTTGCTGTCGTAAATTCCAATTGTCGTGTTTACATGATGCATTTTTGTTCCGATTACTTTTGTCCATGTAAACATAACTAGTGTGTAGCAGGTACAATCCTAAAATATAGGTTTGGGAATTCTCTCTAAAGTCTTTGCATCATTTTGTTTTGTGAAAGCAAAACAAAAAGCAAAATCAGGGACTACCGTAACACCAGTGGTTGTGATGGTGGGGTTAACGAAGAGCCCAAATGCAGAACGTAGTATTGGCAAAAGTTTAATAAATAACGGAAGTCTTACAACACACGAGGAAGCAAGGCAGGAAACTTAGGAATTAAACGTTTCGGAGAGAGAAACTAAGTGGCTTGGAGCATAATGGAAAAAAAAACAGCGAATGTGAAATGACAACCAGGCAGCTTATATACAGGGGATGGAGTGGAGAAAAATGTGAGAATGAGAAACAGCTGAGATCAATGAAGGTAGAGAACAGGAAGGAAAATACTGAAAAGAGTGAAAAATCAGAAATAGTACAAAATATAAACAGAAGGAAATCCACCTAATCCACAAATATATTATCTAAACTACCAGCACTAGTAAATATAAACCGAAAAAAATAGAAACCCCAAAACATGAACATCTCAAGATAAGAAGCATGAAGGCATAACTAAAGAATGCACGCTCCAGGAAACTCAACAGCAAAAAAAAACAGTCCAAACTACACAAAAGACAATCAAAACACCTGAAGATCATTACTGTGGTAAATATCTTGATACATCTTAAAATTGCCTTAGGGGAATGCTAAGAAGTTAAACAAAAAGAAGATTTTTTTTATGTAAGGACTTTAACTGTGACCGTGAATAAAGCTGTGCACATAGCATACCTGTTCTATGATGTCCCCATGCTTTCAATTTTCAAACAACACAGAATGAAAATTAATAACTCTGCTTCTTCAATTTGCAGATTCAAGCGTCAGTAGAATACTTAAGTATCTTCCATTTGAGCTCTACAGCCATTATTCAGTGCAATTTGGATTTGTAATTCTCCTGGTGTTTCTGAGAGGTGTATGGTAAGTGAACCACTCAGCCTTACAACAGGTCTGTGTGCAGTCACTTTAGCCAATGTTCCTCTTGGGTCAACAAGCAGGCCATCTGATTTGGATGTAATTACTGACCAAGAGAGAGAAGAGGATATATAATGAAAAACTAAAGTTAACAGTAAGTGTGTACATTGCTTTCTCTTTATTAATTTTAGGTATTGGCAAGTGATCCCGTGGTTGTCTACTTTACGGAGTGCAGTCTTTCCACAATTACACAATGTACAAATCTAAGCCGTTCACATTCAAACCACTGTGCAGTCTGTGCCAACCATGTGCAGTAAACCGGTTAAACAGCTTTTGTTCCTGTATTTAAAAGTGCGCTCAGCAGAGAGGTACAAATTAAGCTGTGCCTCTTTCACAGTAATTGCAGGAGTCACTGTCAAACTTATATTTTACATTCGCTGTCATCTTTGATCGTGCTGTTTTTTATGGATTGTAAACAATACTCTTGGAACTTTAGGAATCATAATAAGTAGGATGGCATTCCTGAGTCTGTTATGAAGTCTGCAGAGGATGCATTTGTTTTTGCTGTCAAATACAAATCGTCCCAAAGAAGAGCAAATGTTCTACACAAAATGAGACACTCCCTTTCTGTTTCCTTACAACTTCATTAGAGCCATGTTTACCCAAATGCCAGTGCTGTAGGTTAACTGATCATAGGACTTGCTAAGACTTGCCCACAAACAGCCTGAGGACGTGATGACGACAGAGATCGGGTGTCACTAGAGGTGACTCATAAGGAAGACGCTTCAGGAGAAAAAAACTCCCCTTGACTTTATCAGCACACACCCAAGATTAAAGACATAACCCAGTGGCACTGCAGATGTCTTAGTCTTTCTGGCTTGTGCGTAGCAATACACCTGAGGTGCTTGAAGCACAGTGAAGGAATAGACAGCTGACAATATTACTGTTACTAATCTCACACTTGACTGAATTAAAGTGATTGAACGCTTCATGCCTGATCTTTATCATACAATTACCAATCAATTTTTGCCATAATTCTTACTCAAAACCGTGGACATCATCTACAGAATCAAACATTTCAGACTGATGATGTTTTAGGAAGAGCTTTGAAAAGTGTTTAAACGTATTGTTTTGTCTGTGCACTCAACGAGCCACTTAATGTGTCAATCTGTTTACAGTGGCTCACTTATCTATATGTACAATAGGAATCTTTATGGGGTTTCAGCAAGTAAGGATTCTACTTTTCCAAAATGTCAAAGTGCTCTTTTAATTATCTATTTGAACCTTCAGCTGCAGCCAGGAGGAGTGTCTGCATAAACCACCTACACTATCACTTCTCAGGGCATTTCATTGGGAGTTGAGAACGATAGTGGGTTATTTAACCACATGCTATGTGGAGCCTCTGGAGAGTTTAGAAATTCAAATCTGCATCCTTGCCCAAAGTGGGGTAGGGGGTCTCTCTCTCCGGTGGGGTTGGGGTGTTGGGGGGGGTAGTCTACGGGGTGGATAACATACAGAAGATAAGCATTTTTTTTTTTACCTCATGATGTTACAGAATTCTCCTTAGACAGCTGTCTTTTAAAGCAGCCTGTTCAACAGGTGAAGTGTAACGTGTTGAGTCATGTTTTGATTTATCCCTTTGGCTTTGTCTGTGTGTCTGTGTTTTTTAATATCACTAATTTAGCAAAAATTAAAACCTTGTGCTGATTTCTACCATAACTGTAGCAAATTCTTGAATAATTTGAAATTATCAATGAAAAGAGTCTAATAAACAAATCGGGCACAAGACCATGACATTGATTATCTTATCATCATTACAGCCGTTGATGAGTCGGATATATAAAGTAGCAAATTAATGTTATGTTCTCTAAGTTAATTTGTTAAAGATACAAAAATGGGCAAGCTTAAAGGAGCAATAAGCAAAAAATAAGCAAAAAATACTTTAGTGGAGAACTAAAGGTATCTTTTTAGATGGACTATGGTCAAACATCACACACTATCTCTCTGCGCTGTTCTCTAATCTCCTGTTTACAAGCCGGGCCGGCTGCTCATGCACGTACGTGTACGTGAACAGCTGCCTCTCAGGTCTTACCCACTCCCTGCCTATGAAATGACACCACCAGGCACAAAATGGCGTACTGGGCCCGAGTGCTGGAGCCAGGTAATGTATGTATATATTATATATATATATATATATATATATATATATATATATATATATAAAATAATGGCTGTGTGTGTGTGTGTGTGTGTGTGTGTGTGTAGAGAGGCAAAGATCCCTCAGATCGTCATGCAGGTGTGCAACCACAAACACAATATCAAATAATCTTTATAACTGAGGATGTTGTCAGGTAATGTGTTTAAATCGTATCAGGGTTTTATTCGGAAGAGGTAATTTGGTGAAGGACCAATATATGTCCAATATGTATAGACCCCATGAATTAATGTATTATTTAAAGTAAAAGTTTAGTTGATTAATATTTAGAAATGAGAAACACTTTTAGCACTGTTTTTCAATTATAGGTAATCTCTCTGTGTACAAATGACAAGATCAGGTTGTGCAAATCTCCTCTGTCCCTTCAGCAGAGCCACGTCAAGTGAAAAGGCCTTAACGTTTCCACGAGGAATGCAAATTCAATATCGCTCTGTCCCAGTATTGACAAGCTGGGACAAAAATGTCAGATAGGAATTCAAACATTGACACTTTTATCTTTTATTTACACACTCATGTGAACAAGAACTAATAAACAAAAACAAAAAAGTTACAGAGGTCATCTAGGATTTTTTTGTAACCAAGATAAATTATTCACAGCCTTGTGAACTAAAACATTTTCTTCATTGGTTAAAATAAATTCCTGGATTAATGATTTTAATTCCCAGTAGTCTCAGAACAGAAACTGTACACAGCCGAAAAGAGCTAATGCTGAGCCATTCACTCAAACCTCTTTATGCTGTCATTATCTGGATTTTCCTTCAAGTGAACTTTGTTCTTGTAGACAAGAAGGGGAGTGGCTTAATGTCTCAAACAGGTTTATGTCTGCCTGGGAGCCTGTTTCAAGCTGGGTCATTTGCATGCTGAAACAGGCATCCACACCCTCCCACTTCAGACTGCTTATCATGTTCAGTTACCTTCTGTCTTTGTCTCTCCTAGCTGGCTCTCAGAAGCTGCACCAAACACTGAGCACAAGCTAAATGGAAGTGGGATATTTTCCGAACAGTCAGGAGGATTTCCACAATGGTCTCTATCAAAATGTAAGTGATGTAAAGTGTAAGAACTGTGACTAGCTCATTGTGCTTTGGGAGTCTTAAAGAAGTGTTGAACAAAAAGTAACTACCCTTTTAGGTTGAGCAATTTCTGTCTCTGAACTGTGACAGTTTGAAATAGAATATCTGACTACTAGAATATCTAGTAGTCCGCAGGCTGTGTTGTAATTTGAGGCTAATGTTGCAACAACTTACAGACTGTTTCTTTGGACACTAAAAATTTCTGCTTACAAGGCGCATAAGTACCCCGGCCACCGTACATAAGAGATCTTTGACAGCTACAACTCAGCTTGTGTTTAAAATATGCTGCTAAATCAGAAAATGTACATAACTTCTCATCTAATGACCACTAGATGAGCTCTGAACAATTTTAAATCTGCTGATTGGCTTTGCCTATTTTGGCAGCCAATTTAGTGCAACATAATTTTGACATACAGATTAGCATATTCTCAAGTAACGTACCCTTACATTAATGGACACCAACACCAGCATACTAAAGAACAAGGCACCACTGTACTGACTGGAAAGTCAAAAGAGTGATACAACAGGACTTTGATTAAAATAAAGTTTTTATAATTTTGTTTTTTTTTAACATGTTGTCCGGGGAGACAGAAAGCCCCTAGTGGTCTGAATGTTACGTGTAAAGGTTAAGGAGGTTATAACCAATCTTTACCACTAAATCCAATATGGCTGCCGTGTGTTTAAAACGTAGTGGTAGCCGCAAAAAACAAAGTGGTTCATTGCCCTTTTTATGGTTTTTGTTTAATTGAAACTTTCACACCCATAGTATTGTACAATAAAACAATCATAAAACACAAATACATTGAAAATCAAAAGTGTGCTTTATTATTATTTGTAGTATTAGGTAGTAATTGAGCAGAGCAGTTATTATACTATCCCACATGTTTTTTGATGCTGAAATGTGATCTAGATGGGTTTGAAGTTACTCCCAGAAAGATCACAATTTGGACATTAGTAGTCAACTTCAATCTAAACTTGGAGTCCTTTAACTGTTCTTCACTGCACTTGGCTTTGGAATAGTTTCTTAATGATCAATGATTGTTTCTTGTTTTAAAAGCTCCCCTTTCGTGCTTACAATAATTATTTGTCTCAGAATTTAACCTGTAAATGGCTGATAGTGCTATGGGGTGGACCAGGTACAACTTATTTTAGTTGTATTCAGGAACAACAAGCTAACAATTCAGTAATTAGCTGAGATCTTATTGTTTCTCTCACATGTGAAAGTATTTAATTCCTGTATTCTTGGTAAAATGCTGCTATTTAAAAAAACAATAATCATCATTATACTTTTTTCAATAAATTGTTTTGAACAGGGCTGTGTTAATTTATATTTACCTGTATTAGAACTGTTTAGTTTTCTTCTCAAATCAAAACTATACACTGCACTAAAAGCTTAAATGGGTTTCTTTTAAAACCCTTTGTTGCAAAAAAAAAAAAAAAAAAAAAAAAGGATTAAAGAAACTGCAAGAACAATTTTTGTGCACTTTATTTTGTAAAATCACGACCACGGTTTTCTTCACACAGAGCCAACATTTTTCACCTTGTTTTGATGTTTGTTCTCCTCTGACATCATCCTGTGTCTTCATTACCTTTGACAGGTCCTAAAGAAACAGTCTGGGGGGATGGAGTCTCCAGAGTTTTCCCTGCTGTCATCACTGAGAGGCGACTTTAATCAAGAGATTTTTATCCAGCCTCATTATAAGGAGTCGTATCGCCTGGCGATCGATTGCCTCATTAAAGATGGAAGAGACCGCTACCAGGAGTTCCTCAAAGAAGAACACATTGGGAGCTTCCTCTCGGAAGAGGAGATTCTCTTCATTACATCCAAGGCAGAACAGCCGGCATCCCAAAACCTGACAGAAGAAGTCATTGGTCCACCAGATAACTCAACAGACAACCAGTCATCCTCTGGGACATACTGGCCCACTCACTCAGATGTGGAAACACCAAATTTGGATTTGGGTTGGCCAGAGCTATTGTATGATAACCACCCGACTAATATCAATCTGCTCTACCATCCACCTAGACATAACAGCCCGACCATAAAGGAGGTGATCCTGAAGAATATTCAGGAAGCAATACAGGTAATTAAAACAGTGTGCAACGGTGGACTTAAAGAGGCAGAAAACCTAAAAATGTTTTACAGTTATTTTACGACTGAGACTTTCTACTCTGTTTTCATCTGTCATCCACACCTAAGACAGTTTTTGATGGGAACAAAGTATATATTCAAGGTTTTTGCAATTGATCCTGATAAAGATGTTTTAAATGAGTTGACTTTCTCCTGGTGTTGTCTAGGAAAAAAAGTAATTTAACCGGAAAGGCAGGATTAGTAATACAGCTGCATTTTGTAGAAATACCTCCAACCTTCTTAATATTTACAGATTATTCATAGCATAATAAGACAACTGTAGATGCAGACCAAACAGTCATTTTAAAAAGCACCTACTTTGAAATCTTTGGCTTTGCTGATATCTGATATGGTCTGAAGAACTGCTACAATCAGCAGAAAAAAAAAAAAACTTCTGTAACAGTGGTAGCTACCATCAATTATAATTGATCATTCATGAGTGAACTCTAAATCATGTGTACAGGTGGGGTTAACAGAGGTAACTCCACACAGCTCAATAAAGGAGACAAAGTCAACATCCATCCATCCATCCATTTTCCAAACCGCTTTATCCCTCATGGGGTCGCGGGGGTCGCTGGTGCCTATCTCCAGCGTTCACTGGGCAAGAGGCGGGGACAAAGTCAACAAACGTTGATAATTACATTTTTTAGAAATGTTTTTTTTAAAAACAAGACATTATTATTTCATATCAGAGTCTTCAAAGAACTTCCTAACATTCAAAACTACGAGAGCTCCATGGTTGATAGACTTTTAAAGTAAAATGAAATAAAAATAAAATAAAGATACATTCTATTTTTGACTTTTCTCTCGTTGTAACTGTAATAGTCCAACATGACTGTTCTAAATGTTAGCAAAAAAATCATAGACAGTGTCAACCAACACCAAACTGGCATTTTCTCCTTTTCAGACCCAAATTTCAGACCAAGCTGATTCCAAACACAATACAATCACTGTCAATCTGTGTGTGTCTATATAACAGGCTTACCTCCCATGTTAAAGTATCAGCACAATCTCCTAAATCTAAAACGTTATGTCTATTTATATATTTAAAACTTGTCTATAGATTATATAGATTAGCATGTATATTTTATTCACGTATGCAACAAAAGCTTACACTTCTCCCTTAAAATTAGTCAAAATATGACCTGAAGTGACACACGTCTATGGTGTCTGGATTGGTGGATGGAGCAGTGGTGTCAGTCTGATATTTTTTTAAAAACATTTATTTAAGTATCAGGTCGGATAATCATAACTGGAGTGGTCCCATCTTAAAAGGATCAAAGCATGCATGTAGAATGGTTATCCAGAGATTATCAAAAACATAAAACAGTATACCGGTTAGAGGCCCAGTTTGCACATTCCCTCAGATTTTCTTCTCATATTTGTGTCCCATTTTGTATCTGTTTCTATTAAACTTGTCCTGTAATCAGAAGCCCTTAATGCCAATGTCATTCACTAGCCTTGCTCAGCTTCTTCTGAATTTTGATGTTGATAATACCTGCATTATCCACACCTGGAAGTCTTGCAAAGGTATTACAGATTGCAAGAGTTTAGATGCAAACTTTTGCAATAAATATATATAAAAAAGAGTGGTTTAAGAAAATATCCATAGTATTGTAGGTGGAGCATTAACGTGAGAGCTCAAAGGACAAATTCTGTCTCAGAGATCACCCAATGTGTGTTGTAAGCTCTTTTCTACTCTAGGCAGCTACCCAGACTACTGCCGTTCTTCATTTCAGAGTAAAGGAGTGTCTGCCGGGATGGTCCAGGGAAAATCTGGTTTTGCAACTCAGTTTCTTAAAGCAAACACAGATAACCATATTTCCAGAAAAACCACATGGTTACAAAGCAAAATCCTTTTCAAATTCCCATTGTTTGCCTTCAGACTCAGTCAAAGGAGCTTATAACCCAATTCTGTTACACAAAAGTGTAGTTAGGAGATGTGGGGTATTCTAGAAGTCTTTTAATTACAGCTCGAACTTCTGAACTAACAAACTCCTACGGAAGAAAAGGCTCAATTCTGCATGGATCAGACAGCTTAAAAACAACCTTTTTTTGCTATTGGTGAGGTAATCCAAATCAATTATTTGTATATACATATAAACAATTTCAAATGCTCAGTTTTCTGATAATGATTAATATCTGTTAAGGAATATAATCAAGAGGGACTGTCACTTCTTGGTCTACCAGAGGGAAAACTTAAACTAGACTCAAACAAAAAAGCAATACATTAGTACAACAAATTTTCACTTTACCCACAACAATAAATTATATGCAGCATATTTACGATTATTTCCAAGCTTTACTCTAACATGTACTACTTGTAAAAATAATCTTGTTACGTTTTACGCTACTGAAATAATTAATAGTATTTGGTTTCAACAAATACTCTCATTAGTGATACAAACACATCTATCACCCTTTCCTATGGTAAACTTTAGCTTGTTGTATGCACTGCACATCCTCCTTTGCTCTAGACTAGAGCAAGTTTTCATTTGTTATTCATTGTTCTCGTTTTCTGCTAATTGTTGAGTGATAAAATGCTCTTTACTCAATCTGCTCTCTGTCTTTAAAGGTCATTGCTATTGTGATGGACAAGTTCACCGATGTCGACATATTCAAGGAAATCGTGGATGCTTCTATACGGGGTGTACCAGTCTACGTGCTATTGGATGATAACGATTTGAAAAGTTTCCTCAAGATGGCTGATAATCAAGATATCAAAATACAGCAGCTCAGAGTGAGTTCGTCAAAATAATCTTGTGTCTAACAGTCTAGTTAAGAGATTTTCTGCTTCCTCTTCTGCTTCTTCTTAGTGTTCTCATTATAATTATGTGGTAACTATGGAGGACCAACACTGAAATATATTAAAAATAAATACATAACTAAATGCTCTATAAATAGTAAGTATACAATTAAATGCACAAAAACGCAGCAAATAAATGAATGCAAGCACTGTTTAAATCATACAATGATAGATAAACATAAATCTGTCTTTTAATTTGCTTTTTTATTCACGTTTGTAATAATTACCTCATTTATTTATTATTCGTTAAAACGTTCTGTCTGCTGCGACCAACAATCCACCCTCCTGAGTGCATCAATAAACAGCTGAAAACAGCTGTCGGCTCTATTGTAAAACAGATTTTTCTTTCTAAAAAATCTTTCTAGACACGCATAAATGGAACATATGAAACAGATCCCAAATCTAATAAAATAAACACTGAATAAAGTTAGACCCAAATTATTCTTAACTCTGTCAAATCTAGATTTAATCAGATTTTCATTCAATCAAGAAGTAGATAGGAAACGAGTTCTTCAGTGGTATGCTGTTATTGTTTACTGCCATAATAATGAAAATACCTGAAGCATATTCTGGCTGTTGTCTGGAATGTCGTGACTCCTATTTAGTTTTACAAGAAAGTGTATTTTGTTTTGATATATTGCTCAAAAAGAATGATCTCTTCTTGCAATTCCTATTTTATAGTCAGTTTTAGCCTGGTAATTTTGCAATAATTTTCAAGTTTCAAAACATCTATTTTTTTAATTGCTCTTTTATTAGAAACATAATAATAATCATATCTACATCAATACATTAGTGTTCAATGTTTTCAGATGTTAACTTCTTTTAAGTAATTATTATGCATTTTATATTTGATAATTGAATTCCGTACTAGCTCCAATGACATCATCCAAATTCATTGAGAATTTAGATAATTAAAAAATAGTTACTTTTGGAGGAAGTAAATAGTAACAAAAGTTGGAGAACTGTTCTCTGAATCAGGCCTTCTGTTTTTATTATATGATGAGAGGATTAATTATTTGTAGGCACATGTTTTTTTCTACTGGGTGGAGTCATAATTATTGGCAAGGCATTCAAAAGTTTGAAACACACCCTTAAAATTTTCCCACTGAGAGCACGTTACACGCCAACAACAACGGGAACTCTGTGACTCAACAAACTGACAGCAGCCTACTTCTGCTCAATGTGAATTTCTGTTTGTTGTTAACTGCGGTGATTTTACCAATGACACGATGCTTTCATTTCTCCGGCAACAGAACATGAGGGTGCGCACCGTGAAAGGTCGGGATTACCTCTGTCGATCAGGAGCCAAATTTCATGGAGCAATGGAGCAGAAGTTTCTCTTATTCGATTGCTACACAGCAATTTATGGCTCATACAGGTAAATAATGCAACAGTACAACTGGGGAAGTGGGTGAGTGCATTGAGGCGTGTGCTGGGCACAGTATTGCATTCAGTGGCTGTGTTCAAACACTGCAGACATGATTTCTCACTGATCATACAAAAACATATATATATATAGAACTTTTAAATATAAGTTATGTTGTTATTTTTGAGGCTTTAGTAATTATCTGAAAAAAAGGTTGTATAAACTAACTTTGCACCTAAAACCTCAGATGGGTCCATTTAAATACGTACTTGAATTTGCAAAAGCTCGAATCAATTGAGTTAATATTTGTTTTGTCATGTTTTTACAGTTTCACTTGGTCATCTGAGAAGATCCATCTGAGCATGGTACAGGTCATCACCGGCCACCTTGTAAGGTCCTATGATGAAGAGTTTCGGACACTCTATGCCCAGTCAACTGTACCGGCTGAACTAGATACCCCGGTGGAAGGGTTGCACAGCAGCGGTCTTCATGGGCAACACATGTTGCCAAGATATTCTGCTCCAAAAACTGGATGGAGGGACCAGGTGCGGCATTCTTTGGATAGAGTCAATCGGAAAACCTGTGAACTAAAATCTAGCATGACAGGCTTTGAAGAGAGGCTCATTAAAGAGGATGGTAAAATATTCATGCCCTTGATCAAGGAACCACAATATGACCTCAATTTCTTAGATGACACAAATTTGTTGAAACGACACAGCTATGCTGGGGAAAGACAAGATGAATGCATCCCACAGAACACGAGGGCCAGAGGAAGCAATTGGAATATCCCTAAAGACGCTGGAGTTTTTCCAAACAACTACTCGATGGATAATTATTTGCAAGTGTCACAGCTACACAGAGGTCAAAATATGCGTCAGTCTTACAATGGCATTGACAAACAAGTCCTCTCCGTGCAGCAGAACATGCCAACATTGAAGAACACTTCAAAGGCGTTCATGCGCACATGGAGGATAGACTCATACCTTAATAACCCTGACACTCAATATCCGGAAACCTGTGACTATTTAGACCCGTTTGAAAACCAGGATAACACCAGCTCCTTCCTTCAGGGACAAATGCGAAACTCTATTGCTCTCAAGTACTCCGTACCAGGACAAACAGAGCCAAGCGGACTCAGAAACCCCTCTTCGCGCCTTGCTGGTTCCTCAGCAGCACCCAACAATTCTTTTCACTCAAATTCAATGCAGTGGCATTCTGCTGCAGCATCTGAGAAAAAAATCTACTCCAAAATGTTTACGTCAATGTTGGACAACAGTGATAATGCAGCAGGCCATGGCCCAGGTAGAAAATCTTACCACTCCACGTACTCCAGTTTAAGCAGACATAAACAGGAAAATATAATTGCACGCCCAGACATGCTGGCAGACAATTGGCAAAAGAGGCACAGCGTAGCTGATCCACGGTCAAGAACGGAGCACACATATGAACCCTCAGGTCACATGTATGGGCATCTTGTAAGGCCAGAAGTAAACAGGAGCACTGTGGAAGTCCATGCTCACAATGGAGGATATAGAGCAAACATTAATGAAGATCAGAGATCTGTCTCCCACCATGATGTTAAGAATGTCACACATAAAATAGTGTCAAGTACTCGTATCTGGCAGGAACCCCCATCCAGGACTGTCTCTGCAGCAGCCTTGCACCACAATAGCAAAGATTTGCCAAATAAATCCAGGAATGGGCAATCTTTGACGCACATATCAGAAAAAAAAGAGAATTACCCGAGGACCATGGATACACCAAGTCTAAATTCAGGTGACAGTAGTGACACCATTACAGCTGAGGATGACACTTCAACAACTGTAGGGGGAGAAAAGCATCACCAAAGTGCAACCAGTTCTGACAGGTCATCATCAGAAAGCCATCTAAAGTCCTCAAAGCCGCGATCCGAAACAGAGGAACATAAGCGCCAACCATCGAACTCTCCCTCCAAAACCACCACACAGAAGAAACCCTCGATTTTTACAAAAAACACTAAGCCTGCTGCTGAAAGTCGCGTATACAGCAGATTTGAACCTTTCTCCTCCTTTGAAAAGAAAAGCTCTCTGCTGACTGGCTCCAGGCGCACACAGTCTCAGGAGAGAACGAAAAGCCTTTCCAAAGGCGAGGCAGCTGCTGAAACCAGCCACACTCAGGCAACACGAGGACACCAGGAAAACAAGCTGGGAAAATTCTTCAACAGAGTAGGAAATCTGTTAAATAAGAACAAGTAGGGTCGGCTGCTTCAGTGGCACATTCAAACTACGTGGGTTGCCTATTAGAGATGTTCATTAGATTGGCAATGGTTCTGAGCGTGGCAGAGCAGCTACGTGCATATGCTTCGCAGTTTGAATTTTGATTTTCTACCTTTTGTTTTGCACTGAAATATCACCCTGATATGGCGATTACAGATGGGTTTTACTTGATGTAGAAATACTGCTTCTACGTTCTGCTGTTGTTCGTTTGTTTGTTCTTTACTGGGGTTAGCCTCTGCTATAAATTGAAATGCTGTCAAAATGTTTACATTGGCAAATGGTGGTGTAACAAGGTCACATGTGTATCCTTTATTATCCTGGACCTGCAAGTGTGTGGGCTGATCATACCTCGCTAATCCCCGCACAACATTGGTCCGCTTGAGTGTCGACAGCTGCTGCAGAAACACACAGAACAAATACATTAGGCATTCAAAGTGTTCATCGGACATCTGAAAATGCATTTCTTACTTGTTTATGTTTCACAAAGGTTTCACAAAGGCTGTGCAGAGTGTATTGACATTAGAAAGTGTTCACATTGTGTATTATGCTCAGCAAATTCGGATCAGGTCAATGTTCCATTAATTTTAGGAAAGATCAAGGAGCTTGTTAAAATTACCTTTTCTCCAAAGACTTCAGTAATGGGATTGTTTTTTACACAGAGTGCTGCACCTTGATATCAAATTAAATGACTGTGCAAGCAGAATAGAAAACACAACAGATCGACACATTGAAGCGTCTGTGAGATGACTTAACAATTTTAGAGGAATTCCATGCCTCTCTTATGAGGTTTCACTGGATTAACAAAAAGTAATATAATTGACCACTGATTGTGTTTAGAGGTAAGGCTCTTTTGAATGAAAGTACTGTAAAGGGGTGCAGGTGTTTGTGAGGGATTGTGTAAAAATGTTGCTGTATATTAAAGAGACTTATGTTGAGTTTATTTATTATTTCAGTAAAAATGTCCTAAATAATTTTGGATCTCAGTTAAAATGTTCATCTTCTTCAATGGTGATTGATTTTTCTTTTATAATCTGTGGCCACATTAAGTGTAAAACACACTAAAGGAGCCTGTACATCACAGGCCATTGGAATTTAGTGAAAATGAGGCATACACTGTGTGCAGTCAGACTTTTGGATACAGGTGAACTTGCTTTCTGCCCAGAATGGCATTCGGCTTGGGGTGTCACCAGGGAAGAAGAATTAACTGTGATTTGCACATGGAATGGGTTTTATAAAACCTATTTGCCTGTTGAGTCAATAGACACCGGGATAGGCTTTACTGGGAACTTTAAATTGATCTTAAACCAAATCATAACAACACTGAGCATTGATACAACTGTTACACTAAAGTCTTAGCAAACCAGACAATCATTGTATGACACAGTCATTTTCTTTAGAATAAAGTGATATATAAAAATATCAAATAGTTTTAAAATCGCTACAGAGGATTCTTGAACTGCACAGTTAGAATCAACAATTTACTGAAGATTTTTTGCATCTGTCATCTTTAATCCCATCACATGAAGATATAACTTGTATGTTGAGTCTTACGCATTTAATGAAAAGAACAAGATCCATTTTGTTTTATATATTTGCACTTTAAAATGTATTTACATTTTAGGGCTACTTTTGGTTCCATGTAGCAATTCAAACCAATTGTTAGTTAATAATCCATTCTTTCCTGCAAGTGCCTGCCAACAATTTTCTGTATTTTTTATGTAAAAATTATAACTCTGGGTCAATTCACAGAAGCATTTGTACTTACACGTTACGTTTTCATGGAAATTGTTGTCCATTTCAAGCTCCTGAACACACCGTTCAGTATCTACAGTTTGAGTTGAAACAGAGTGTCTATCATTATCTTGACAGTTAAGTCATATAATTATTTTTTCAAGATAAATAACAATAAAAAAAGCTCTAATCACAAACAAAATATGTTTTCTTCTCTGTTAACTGTGGTTCTGATCTCTTTTTGGCCCAATTGCTCGTAGGAAATATGATAGAATATAACTGCTAATAAAACCAAAATAGCTCTGAGTTACTGCCATGATATATTAAAATCATATATCTGTATTCCCTTACAGTGGACTGTGAGCCAATTATAGGAAATTATTTGAAATGAAGGGCTGTAAAATGTGAAATGTCACCTAGGTATTTAAGACCTGATGCATGGGCAGAAATAAAAAAACAAGATAAGAAAGTAAGAAATGGTGAAGGAGCAAAATAAACGTCTGGTAACAAACCTTTAATTTGATCGAAGGGGTACATCTAAAATACGTGCCGTCCAGGGACTGGACTCAGGGAGCAGTATGCAAAACTATTCATACCTCTTGAATTATTTCACATGTTCTTATTTTACATCCACATCCATAACTCTTTTTTATTGGGGTATAATAATAATAATAATAATAATAATAATAATAATAATAATAATAATAATTATTATTATTATTATTATTATTATTATTATTATTATTATTATTATTATTATTATAGAAAACAGCAAATAACAACATATATCCATTGTCAATACAATAACTGCTAATCCTTGCAGGATGATGCAAAAGGCTGGTGCCTATCTCCAGCAGTCATAGGGTCAGCGGTAGGTACACCCTGGACCCTGGACCCTGGACCCTGGACCCTGAAGTCAGCAGGCATCACATTGCAACACAGAGATACACAGGACAAACAACCATACATACACACTCACAGCTATGCGCAATGTAGAGTAACCAATTACCATAACAGTCATGTTTTGGAGTGTGGGAGGAAGCTGAAAACCCACAACTGTATAAAGAAAACATGCAAAGTCAATTCAAACCTATGGACCTTCTTCTGCATTTTTATTTATCGCTCTTTACTCAGATACCCCTTCACAAATTCCACCGTGATCAACAAGTTACAAGTATTATTATTATTACTACTGTATTATTACTACTATATATTAACAGTACATAGACTCCATCTCTGTGTTATTTAATTTCAGTATAGATATTATAGCTATTAGCTACTATAGCTATTCTGTAAGACCTGAGCAATTTCTATGGAGAACATTGTTGACATACAGCATCATGGAGAAGAAAGAACACATCAGAGACGTCAAGTATAAAGCTAAGGAGAATTTTGGGTTAGATTTTAAACAGTATCACAAGGTTTGAACATCTCACAAGGCTCTGTCTAGACAGGCTACAAACAAAGATGGATTGCCACCTGAACTGACAGGCTAGGCAAGAACTGGCTTAATCAAAGAAGCAGAAAATAGGCTTAACGTAACTCTGGAGAATCTGTTAGTAAACCACTATTAGTCATGCACGCTATAGATCAGGCCCTAATGTATGACTGGCAAGAAAAAGCTATTATTAAAGAAAGCCATAAGAGGTACCTTTTAAAGTTTACTACAAGCCATACATATCATGAACATGATCTATTTTGGTTTTCATTTATGTTCATGTTTTTCAGCATTTTCTTAGTTATTTACTAATTTCTACACGTCTTGTGATATACCGCTATTTACCATATAGGTTATTTCCTAGTACTCATTATTGCCAGGTGTTTTTAGTGTCTTTACTATTCCTGTTTCTTTTCCTCTCTCTTATCGCAGCCATGCTTATTCAGTCGTTCTAAATTTAATTCTCATTTGGTATAATTTTATGTTAGATTATTTTCTGTGTTTGTTTTCTTCTCCCACTCTGTGCTAATCACTTCCCTTCTCCCTTAGCTCTCTGCCTCTTTGTCTTCAGCTGCAACTCATTCCCTCTGATTAGCTCCTCTGGCTATGTATATATATATATATATATATATATATATATATATATATATATATATATATATATATATATATATATATATACATGCACCTAGGTTTCTCTGCATTTCACTGCTTTGCTTCTGTTGCCTGCTCCATGTCTGTTTAGTTTCTTTTCATTAAACTCCCTCCGCTGAACTTTGCTCCTTATTTGGGTCCTTTAAAATACCGTGACAATACAAAGTTGATCCAAAAGTAGTCTTGCCCCTGATAGATTGAAGTTTATAATAAATAAAAAATAAATATTTCCGGTAAGAAGTTTATTTCCTAAAAATTACAAGACAGGAAAAGTCCTCGAGAACTAAACTCTGTGCTGTAGGAAAAATGTTTTGCATGGACAGAAAACTAACATTGTACATCCTAGATATAGGATAATATTTGAGAAAACCCTTTTGAGCATGCAGATGTCCCAAGATTGGGCCTGAAATTGCACTTTCCGCAGGACAAGAAACCTGAACACAGAGCCAGATCTATATTAAAGTTGTATAACACTACATGCAGTGACTCACTCAAAATGCCGACTTGAAAACAACGGCACTTGTGTGACAAAACTTAAAAAAAATTGATGTTCCTCTCCAGCCTTGCTGAGCTTGAGCTATTGTGCAGAGGAAGAGCAGAAAATATTTTAGTCACTAGATTTGAAAAGTTGGAAGAAGCAGACATGCAGCTGTAATTGCCGACAAATGAGGTTCGACAAAGTATTTGCCCAAGGGAGGCGAATACAGACGTACATAAAAACTTTCAGACTTTTATTTATAAACCATTTTTAAAACCATGTACAATTTTCTTCCATTTACAAATATGCTCTACTTTATCTTGGTCTATCAAATAAAATCATAGTAAACTACACTGAAGTTAGTGGTTGGAGTGTGACAAAGTAAATGTGATTGCTTGAGCAAGACACTGTGTGCTGGAGATAGGCCCTGAGCTCCATACTCAATTTAAAGGATTATACCAGAACACCAAATGGATGGCTGAGCAAACTGAATGTTTGACTGTACTGTATGGTCATCAGGAGCCCACACAGTGACATTTGTTAAAAAAAAATATATTCACTACATCTCCCATATAGACGAACCCCCTCCCCTCTTCACTCTCAGTGCACTGGAGTCTTTGATGGTAATTAAATGTTTTAAACAGGGAATTTGTAAAGTGTCTTTCAAATCACAGTCAGAACAACATAGTCTTTGGATATGTAATTGCATTTTTTCCTCGTTGATTCAATTCAAGAATTTTCCTCTTTAATCAGTATGTTGTCAGACATAGCAGTTTAAGATCATTTAAAGTTGAGGGTAAAGTAGTCTTCAGACAAAGGTTAATGCCCTGCATTTGTCTGACAGGGTTTGATTCGGTTATATTTTTAACTGAAATTTCTCACTTTGTTAAGTTCAGGGAATAAAAAAACCCTAAATTAAATATATTTCTAAAAGAAATAGCCAGGCTTAAACACTTTGAAGGAGTTCAGACTCAGCAGAATTACATTGTACGGGTATGTCCTGTTTCAATAATGAAAAACAGAGAAACTCCCCAATTTGCAAGGCAATACATGGAGGATGAGGAGGAAGCAAAAGCACTGGTTAATAGTTATTATATGATTCTATAATGGTCATAAGGTGGCCCAAAAAGTTACCTAAGGCTTTAGACCCCCAAATGTTAAAATAAATCCATTTTGGATTTTATGTACATGGTGACTTCTGACAAGATATCTCTACTTGAATTCTGATGGTTCTTACTTATCCATAGCCAAGCTGAAACTAATAGTGAAACTAATAGTCCCATATATGTACAAAACCTTTGCAGTTTGTAAAAATAAAATAAAAAGCAGTAGGTATTTTGTGACCCAGTTACATTTGAACATTTTTATAGATTAAGCAGACAGTAGAAGTTTCCTAATCAGGTCCAAACGGGGGCTAAGAAACAAGGATCAAAAAGAAGCTTAGAAGCTACTGCAGAGGGCAAATGTTTAAAACATAATAAACGGTTTGATGGATTTGTGAAGAGGGCCCTAAGATGATTAAACTGGTAATTCAACTTAAATAGCCTGGGTGAAGATGTTTTTAGGTCTTTTCATCATTTTTTTTGTGAGTTAAATCTTTCTTTGACTCTCTGTGAGGCACTGTGAGTGGTGTTTTATGGTAAACATTTTATTTCAGACTCTTACTTTGGTACAGATTCATTTACAAATTCATTCTCGGTCTTGTTCCATTATACTTGTCATGCTACATCTCACATACAGGAATTTATTGCATTTAGTGTTCCATCAGTGAACTCGGCAAAAAAAAAAAAAAACATTTTCCTTTTCCGACCCTTCCACGTGGAACATGACCTGAAGCTCTCCAATCTCGTCACACTTGGGGAGTTCAAAATTTGAATAAAAGGATTGGTAAATTTGTTTGGGGCACTTGGACTTGTTTCCAGTGAAACCCCTGCTGGTGTTGTATGGTATTTATCTTCAGAAGTACTTAGCAGTGGATTGAATTATTATTGTGTTTATGTTAGTTTTAATATTGTTGTTTTACTATCATTACATGTTATTGCAGTTAATGTAATAGGTTTCTCTTGTAAATGAGACCACGAGTATCAAGAGATTTTCTCATATAAATAAATAAAAAAAAGTGATATTTGTAAATATGTGCTGTACCATAAATGTAAACCAGCGGCAATCCAAGCATATGGGAGCACAGCAGAATCCCAACTACCTCTGATTTTACATTACATTATCTTAAGAAATCTTTGGGTATTCATACACTGAAAATTAATAAGTACTGCCATAATACCAAAAGAGTGCAACTTCTCAACTGCACAATCCTGATTCAAAAGAATATATGTAAGTCAATTACTGATGTTTGTGCAAACCAATCGTTCTCCAAGAATCCGTCCGTCCAATATCTATACCTGTTAACCTTGCAGAGTAATTTGCCGCTGGTGCGCCTCACAGGGCAACACAGAGACACACAACCAAGCAAGCACACTCAAACGTATGGTCAATTTAGACTAACCAATTAACCTGCATGATCATTATTCACGTTTTCGAGTGGTGGGAGGAAGCTGGAGCACCCGCAGGGACCCACACAGGTGAAAGGAGAAGATGTGAGACTGCAGGCTGGGATTAGAAGTCAGGACCTTCTTGATGCATGGCAAAAGTGCCACCAAATGTGCAATTGAATCTTTCAAAGGATGCATACATTAATCATAACAAGTTTGGTTCTCATCATCTGTGTACAAGAGGAACTGCATAGGCAAAAATATTTAACAAATTCAGTTTGTGAGGCAGCCCAACCAGAAGACGTCATCCTGATATACCTGTGAGCAGAAAATGTGGATCCTCTGCTGCTGCTTTACTATTGAGCTTTAGTTCCCATAGGGTAAATGAGACCTGATTGTTGTAACATGTAAGGGAAAGGGGAAAGACAACGTGCTGCTCAAAAAGTCTCCTGGTAGGTGGAATATGCAGGGACCACAAGTATGTTCCAAAAAACAAAGTAGACAGCAAGAAAAGGCCATTTTAGCCTTTATTTTAATATGTAAACAAACAGCTACCATCTACTTTTTTTCCTCACTATGCATTGATGTGAACACAAAAGCTATTTCTCCAACTATAATCCTGAATCTTGTCACAAAACTCAGTAATCACCTGAAAAACACTGTTCTTAAAACTTTGCTTATAACCAACCAATGTTCTGAGATGATTTCGGAAAGCAGTCGAAATGAAAACACAGTGTTCACTGCAGGGCACATTTCTCCTGGCGAATGGATTATCGATTACAATATTGTCATGGTTTAGCATACAACACTCTGGTGGAAGCGACAATTATGGACACAATGATGAAAGTTCAGAAAATCATTTGATATAAGACATGTGTAGGAATGGTGTTCTGCAGTTTTCGGGACAGGGTTCCAGTATGGCTCTAGGAGGAAAAGTAGGTGATTAGAAATGGTTCAGGAAATGATGAATAACCATAATCAGTTATTCAATAATTGAATAATTGCTATGATGTGAGTGGCGCTTACTGATGTGGAGGTAGTCAGAGTTCTTGGAGAAGATGAGTTGTTCTCCAGAGCAGAAATTTTAAAGGTGTTAGATTTCTACCAGGTTGGAGATGGCGAGTGATTACATCAAAGGGAGAGGGATCCAGGTAGATGTTCTCCAAGCAGACGCTAGGAACCAGGAACAGGATCACTGGAGTTCAGATATCTCAGGGATCCTGTTTCTGTCAGGAAAAACAAGGGAGGGAAGTATCGGCACTTTGAGGAGCAAAGGACATAAAGAGGTGAGTCTGATTACCATTCATGTGAGCACAACAATCTGGCATCTATTTTAGGAAACCAGATCTTCATCACACTAGTCCTGATGAGTCTTAACCACGACTGTGGAGGCTGCACCCACTGGTCACACCCAGGAAAGGAAGGAGGAGGAGAAAAAAACAAAACAACCTGCATACATCTCTGGGAATATGACAACTATATAGTGTCTAATAAGAAGGAATACCAACAAAAAAAAAAGCATGCAGGGTAAACAGACATAGTTCTGAATTTACAGAAATGCAAACAGAAAGTCTTGTGGGATCATTGGGAAATCAGACTATATTAAAAGATGGCATAATAGTAATTGCCTACTGGCCTTCATGGCGTTTTTTGGCGCATCAACACACAATCATTTTGTGTTTCATGTTTTACATTCCTGGGTTAATTGTGCCTTATTCAAAACATGTTTAAAATGTGAGTTTTACAAAAGGCACTAAGCTGGAATCAAATCTGTTGTCTTGGCAAAACAGAGAATAACTAAACAAATCTGTTCATGCCATTGGTTCAAAGAATAGGGTTTAACATTTATGCAATTGTAAAATGTGTGTAGACAGTACGTATTGAACATTTATTCAGATTCTTTTATTGTGGATTTTTTTTTCCACAAGAAAATTCTGGTTTTAACTCGTACATGCCTTCAAAGTAATCTCAAATGGTCAAGCCCTAAAAAAAGCAATTTTGTTGAAGATAATACATTTCTGTCTCTAGATCCCACTTGTGAATATACATTCCTGCTGACACTTAGTCAGTTTTTCTTGTTCTGCTCGATATAATGTGGCACTTTGAGTCTTGCAAAATTCGATCCACTCTCAACATCCTGACGGTGTGTGGGAAGTCTGAAATTGCATTTTCCATCAAAACGCTTCCTTTTCTGCACAAACTCATACTTTCCTCCTTTTGATTTTCCATCACAGGCTTTAACTTTTTGAACTTCTACAACTTTTAGTTTTTTTTTCAGTTGCCCTTTTCTCCACTTCAGGTGTAAATCAAGTTTTCACGAAGTCTGCAAAGGTTAATAATAGTAGCTCACCAAATTATTCATACACCTGGGAAGGTTAGATTTAAGTTTAAGCGAAATGACTTTGATTTAACCAATACATTGTTATTTTAATAGGAAATTAAACATACTGATTGGCAATTTTAATGAGATTATTCAAAACTTTAATCTTCTTAGAGCATAATTGTTTTGGGACTTATTCATAGGGAGGGAGTGATGGCTGGTACAAGGTCCACATCGGTCTAATTATTATACTGAATATGTTGCAGTTGTATAGGCAGCATGACTGCAGGGAGCTGAGGAATGACCTACTGATGCAGAAGCAATACAAATGGAACAAGGGGACCAGGGAAACCATTTAAAAAACTGCAAAACATTGTTAACAAGATTGAACAACTACGTAAAATTCTGAGGATGAACAGAAATACCAGCATAACAAAATAAATGAAAGCAACATTGTCAAAACTAAGTCCAGTGGATTATGAATTACTTAATTGTGGGCCTTCCAGCACTCACACCTATTGTACTCAAAAATCTTGAAATATGGAGCACACGTTGTATTTCCGGTGTATCTAATTTGCCTCATCAAACACCTATCTAGCTAATCTGTTACATTTACTAAATAAGCAATTTCACTGTGAGCAGTACATGAAATCACACACAAAGTTGAAATAAAAAGGTGCACAGTATGAGAAATTTCTAGTTTTTACATGCTCTTGGTCATACCCAGATGGTGGATTTGCAAAAGAACAAGATAAAAGTAAGACTGTGATGTATCGCCAAAGAAATTTCTGGAATGTCACTCAACTTTCGCTCTTTCTTCCAGTTAACCCAGAGTGGCCTTCACCATGTTTAGCACAGCAGTCATCCACTTTAAAAAATGACGGTGGTAAAGCAAACAGAATTGTACACATCTGATATTGCCTGCAGACTTCAGAAAACAGAAAGAGCTGCTGTAGACTGCCTGCAGATATGAAATCACAGATTGAACTTCACTCTACTCTTTTCACTTGACGTCTCTGGCCATTATGGTAATAACCCTGTGAAAACACCTTCTGTAGAATAATCAGCAAACACATGAGAAATTTAAATTTGTTCTGCATGAGTTTAATTCAATCCACGAGTCCCATCAATCGTCAGCGAGAACATGACTCTTGTGGTGTATCTGATAACGGACATTTTCATGAGCTCCCATCAAAATAAATTTAGATATTCTTGATAAGTGCAAGGCAGCTGAGATACTGATGACAAACTGAATAAATAGGGTGGATAAATTCTTATTTAAATAATAGATCACAATGCTAACCTTACAATGAGCAATGTTGCAAAAAAGGAACATTTACAACCATTAAAAAAATGTTTGGGACAATAAATCATCATTTTTGTGTTTAAAATCACTAAAACTCAGTTCCAGATGTCACATTATGCTCTTATAAGACTTCCAAGTTAGAAACAAAATGCAAAAAAGAAAGCAAACTTTGCTGGTGAGATTCCTGATGCCAGTTTGCAAGAGTACATGCTGCATGTGCCCAAGTTTCACTTATTCCTCCGAGGAGCTACAGGAGACCTTTCCATGGTATTAGCTGGTTCAATCTTCCTGCTGAACTCAATTTGTGTCAAGCAAAATGAAAAAAAATATGCTAATATTTGTTTTAGACTTTAGCAGCTTACTTAGCATAATTGGTTTCTGCAAAACTGATCTGGGGGTCCTCAAGCATCACTCTAATTGACTGGAAATTTATTGGTGTTTATCTTTAAAGGCTGGACTTCAGAACATTACAAACGTCAGAATCTCCAAGTCCTATTCTTGACTTTACACTTATTGTTGAATAATTTGTCTTAAATAGCATATTTGTTTTTAGGAATCAAAACTGAGCTCATGAGTAGAATTAGATGGCTACATTTGATATTTTGAAGAAGTGCGTAAAAGAGGTATCCTGTGGATTTAGATCATTATAATTTGGAGATAACCTCCTTGGACTTGTGCTCATCAAACCATACCGGAACTTTTTTGGCAGCCAGCATTCTACTGAAAGAGAAAATGCACTTTCGGCTAAAGTGTGTGCATGCACTGCAACAGTGCTTAGGAATGTGATGAAAGTAAAAGTGCAAGCCAAATAAATGGCAGGACTCCAACAGCAGATAATCCTACGGCCTCCATCTACTTCCCCTGTTCTTCCAGTGTGCTGATGCGCCTTTGTCCATTGTTGGAACCAGCATTAACTTCAACAGTTTGACCCAGTGGCTCAGCTTCTGCATTGCACCACATGTGCCAGACTTGACATCTCCTCCTTTTGTGCATCAGTCAGCCCATGACTCGCTGCACTTTTGGACATGGCCTGACCCAGTCCTCTGCCCATCGCCATTTTTGTCCATTTCTTCTGCTTACAACAAATGTATTAGGAGGATAAAATGTTGTCTTTTATTCTGTGTTCATCTACTTCAGCTGTCAGTGGCCACAATATCCCTCACCGGTGTACAACACAATGCAAAATGTATTGAAAAAAGGGGAATGTTAATTGTAAATAAATGTTTTCTTTTCAATAATACATATATTGTACAATAATTTCCTTTGACAAAACCCTACTTATTTTGCATTACATACATGTGTAATGAAGGAAAAACAAAATGTAACAGCTGGGCCCATCATAATTGCAAGTAATTTGCTCACATTCAGTTTAGCGCAGGAACTGCAATTACTGAGTCTGCAGCCTTCACGGGAACACTGTGTGTAGAAGCATATCTGGATTTTTCCTCAAATTTATCTTTTGTCTGGTCTTGTTTCCTTGAATCGGTCGTCATGCTGAGTGCAAGTTATGCTGAGAGAACAAAGATCCCAAAGATTACAACTTGTTTTCCTTTTCTAAGGCTGTTGACACCTCACTTTAGTGCATGGTATATTCTATATTACACCACACAGTATTAATGATTGTGGGGCTTTAGTGACCTCTTTTAGCTGAAAGACAGAATGTCGACTAAATAAAGTCAAGTTTTCAGCATACTTTTTCTGTGTTGAATAGGAAGAGCAATTGGTTGTCTGAAAAAGGCATAAAACGATGTCTATAGACATCCAGCGTTAGGAGAAAGTTACCGTTGGTAGATTCTGTGTTACACAGTTTCAATTATTCTAGAGCTGAAGACCAGCTGAGCAGCTTTTTCATAAAACCTTCTTTGAAAAAGAAAAAAATGTTTCAACTAATGTGTTGTATTACAACGTATAACAATGTATTTTTTTTGGGAATCTGTGTGACAGGCTAACACAAAGTATTGTGTTAGCAAAGTATTGTGTTAGCCCATTTATTGTGAAACAGGAACTGATTAACTTATACAAATCTAAAAAAGGTAGGCATGTATTTGTATGCAGCTCCCTGAGTCAGTACTCGGTAGTAGTGATGTTCGATGCCACCGTTTTCCTTTCCAATTCAATATTGAATAAAATACAGCATGGTGTCAACGATACCAGTCTAATACTGATACTTTGTGCAAATACATCTAATGTGCCTCGTAAATCTTTAAAAAAAATGGTGCTGTTTTATGATACTGGGTGGCTCCAACTGAAATTGCCATTAAGATATGTAATTAATAAAAAAAAAAAATACATTATTGTCCATGCCTACATTTTTAAATATTTTTTAACCACTGAGAATATAATTTTCAAATTTCACCATAGCTTTTTTATTCATAGATGCTCTGTATAATTCAATGACAACTAATACATGTAATCCACTTTAAATAATTGATTCTTTGGGAAACCATACCCAACATTTGCCTGTGTAAGATGACCACAGTGATAAACATATTATTACTCCACGCTGAACAGTTGCAGCTATTTGTTAAAGCGTTTATTCCTTTTGTAACTTATTTCACAACCATATTTATCAATTAATAATAACAGTGCTGCTTAAAGCTCCACATGTTCTCCCTCTGTAACTTAATTATACCTGCCTGCAGCACGGACTCCCCCAGATGTTGGTCTTGCCCCGGTAGCCGATCCTCACACAGTGCTCTTCTCCACTGTTTTCCTCATCATGAACGCCTCATGTTCTGTGTTGTGGTTCAACCGGAGGTGTTTCAAAATGTTTTGTTGTCACAACACTGTTTTCCTGTTAATGATATACATCACCACCAATGACTGACCTAATAAAATCATCAATATTTGGATATGAGAATCGTTTTTAGGCCATGAAGATCTGGTATGAGATGCATTGATAGCATCACTACTTGGCAGAACCACCTTTCATCACAGTTTCAGCCACAAATCTTTTTGGGGTATATCTTTACCAGCTTTGCACAAGTAGATTGAAAATTAGTGTCCATAATTCTTTGAAATATAGCTCAAGATCAGTCAGAGAGTGTCTGTAAACAGCAATCTTTAAGTCAAGCAACACATTTTGAACTGGATTTTGGTCTGAATCTAAATGGGCTTTTTACCACATGGATATACTTTAATCTAAACCATTCCATTATAATCCTGACTATATATTTAATGTTGACGCCCTGTTGAAAAAACAATATTAATGTTCCATACTCTTTCCACTTTACAATTTTGCACTTCTTTCACGCAAGTTCCCAAAAAATGCACTAAAACGTATGGCTGTAACTTACAAACACACACACACACAAAAACAGCAAGTATCAATTATTTTTCAAGGAAATAATTTACAGTAGGTTAAATTAACATACCTTGGAGCATTTATTTTTATGTTGTTTATGAGAATTTCAAAGAGAAACACTGATAGAAAAACCTCACAGAAAGCAGGGTCTTGAGGGCTTGACATTTCAATAATTGACTTTAGAAGCCCAGAGAGCCAAACCTTTCTACCTCATCCAAAGAAAATGCCAAATAGTGAAATCACCCATGCGTTCATCCTTTGACAACAAAAGACAGAGTGTGATAAAAATAGATTAATAGAATAAGCAAGTAAATTGCATAGCAAGCAATTATCTTGTTTATTTGCAACATCAGAAATAAACAACTTGATTATGAAGCAGGGGAAGAAGAGGAGCTGAACTGAGCCTTCTTTACGCATATAACATCAAGTCTGACTCTGAGCATTTCTGAGGGACAAACTGGGGAACTCTGGAAAGGCAATGCATGCTTTGGTCTACTGGAAATCCTCATATATTCTTATGCGTGTTACCTCATATATGCTGTAATACACAGCTAAATCAGGTTTACTTCCTTCATGGAAGCTGATGCTTCCTGCAATAGGATCACTTGCTGAAAATATGTTGACCTGATCCAAATTCTTCAATTCACAAGACAATCTGCTTGACATAGGTTAAACTCTCAGACCCCCACCTCTTAGTGTAATGTAGAGGATTTTTAGGTATAATTCCTAAAGTACAGAAAATTGTTACCTGTGATTCCCCTAACTTTCTACACCTTTGGGTCTTTGACATTCCTTCCACCTTTCATCCCGCTTTCTTCAACCGCTCTTCTTAGGTTGCTGATTGAGGTCAGACATCCTGCCACAATCAAGCAAGAACTACATTTACTTGGCCCTACCGTGCCTTTAAATCATACCCTCTGCTGTCTGTCAGTAATACTCTGTTCCAGCCACCCATTTTGCTTGTAATTTTCAGAAGCGGTATTTTTTCCCTTTTTGAGTTTTCCTCCATACAGATTTCCCCATATAAAGTCCAGCTCACAGCGATGATTTTCTCCAGGGAATTCGGACCCCTCTACTCAGGAGCAAAGCTTTTTCATGCTTTATTGGATCCCACTTCATCCAGCATCACAGTTTCTTCCTCTATGTGAAGTTACATCGTAGCATCACCTGCTGTTTATGGATTACAGTTCAACCAGACTTCTTTCTTCAATCCTTACCCCACAGAAATTCCCTGCAACATGTATTTACATTAAATATTCTGACAAAATTATATGGCTTAACCCCTTATGATTATTTCAGGCTGTGTAGTTCGACATTATGACATGATGAAAATGACACAGAATGAAACAAACAAGGGAAATCTTAGATCCATGTTCAAAAAACAAATGGCAAAAAATATATATCCAGTTTTTTTGTACAACCTTAAAAACGAATCATGTTGCTGAATACTTTTCTTCAACACTTCAAGATCTTCTATCGTGTACCGTTCATGTCAACAAAATTTAATGTTTTTCTTTCAAAGCAACAGCAAACATGCCCTAAAAACAGGATTTTATTTTGCTGGTGGAACTGATGAAAGTGACTGAAAATTATATTTGTGACGTGATGCTGGAAAATAATTTCACTTGTTTTCTTCATGTGGTGGTTGAGGCATGTTGGGTGAGTTTATACTTTTTGACGTATTTTTTTTTTTATAAGCAACTTCAGTTTGAATTCAAAAATACATTCTTGGTCAGTCTGAGATGTAAAGAGTGAAAAGGTGCGGTGCTGTTGACCACCTGGTTAGACGCAGGACTCTTTTAGTCTAAGAAAGTTGTCTGTCTTTTTATCATTGTCTCAGGGGATTTCTGAGGCCTTTTAAAGTTGTTTCCCAGTACTTCAAGTGTTGCTGGAGTTTTTACTTCACCGGATCTTTGGCCCTCTCTATACTCCTTGGGGAATCTGTGAAGTTGTGCCAGAAACTTTTGTATCTACGTCAGTTTTTGAAGTAGTAAATCACGGTGAGTTATGTTAAATGCTGTGGAGATGTCAAAAAATATGGTTCTCATAGAGCTTCATGTTTTCTCAGTGGGTTTGTTGAAGCACGTGTAAAATGGAATCTTAACATCCAACTCTATGGCAATAAGCAAACTGCTGGGGCTCCTGAACTTTTCCTGTTTGCTTAACAAGGTAGGCCAACACCAGTCTCTCCAGGACCTTTATGATGTGCGATGCCAGGGCAACAGGTCTATAGTCATTAAAATTTGATGGACAAGCAAGCTCTCTTTGATGTTGGAACAAGGCGGGATGTCTTCCATAGCGCTTGGATCTTCTCCTGGGTCCGGCTAAGGTTGAACAGGTGCTGCAGGATCCCACTGAGCTGGTCTGCACAGGACTTCAGAACTCTGCTATTGACACAAATTGGACCTGGTAGGCCTCTCTAGCTGCTTCTTTACCTGACATATAGGCATGCTGAATGTTATTGTTAACACCCGGGTATTTTGCGCATGTGCACAACATTGGAGGGCAAAAAGCTGATTCTTTCACTTGCCAGCCATAGCCGCGCTCAGGGCCGGCCCGAGGCACAAGCGAACTAAGCGGCCGCTTGGGGCCCCTTTGTGGCCAGCCCCCCCCCCCCCCCATTAATTAATTTATTTTCATTTTTTTGTATTATTTTTATTATTTTCACATTTTTACAATTAACAATTCAATAACTCAAACAAGTGATATAAATGAATGAATGAATGATAATAAAAGAATTTATTTAATATGTTTTGTGACAGTTTGTATTCAGAAGTTTAAAAAAAGATTGAAGTATTTTTTTGTATCATTTATTAATTTATTTTATATTAATACATAACCTCACTGTATTCGTTTAAAATATTCGCTACAGTCACAGGCTATGATTTCGGTGACCCTTAAAAAAAAAAAAAAAAAAGCCACTTAAATGTGAATCATTTCATCCAGTGAGTCTATTCGGATGGCATCCATCCATTCCATCCATTTTCCAAACCGCTTAATCCCTTATGGGGTCGCGGGGGTTGCTGGTGCCTATCTCCAGCGTTCACTGGGCGAGAGGTTGGGTACACCCTAGACAGATCGCCAGTCTGTCACAGGGCAACACAGAGAGACAAACAGGACAAACAACCATTAACGCACACACTCACATCTAATTTGAAGAATTTGAAGAAGCCAATTAACCTAACAGTCATGTTTTTGGACTGTGGGAGGAAGCCGGAGTACCCAGAGAGAACCCTCACATGCACAGGGAGAACATGCAAACTCCATGCAGAAAGGCACCAGCGCTACCCACTGCGCTATTGTGCAGCCCCTGTTTGGATGTCATTATAGGATATTGACCAAAGTACTAGCAGCAGGGATTGAGCCTGTTGTAAGTAATATAATACATCCTGACCAGACAGGATTTGTTGCTGGTTAACAACTTCCCATTAATCTCCGTCGCCTTTTTAATTTGATATACACTGCTGATGATAACATTGATTAAGAGATTGTAATACCCCTAGATGCCCAAAAAGCCTTTCATAGAATACAGTATCTTAATTTGCTTAACATCCTTGAGAGATTGGGATTTGGTCCTAAATTCCGTTCGTGGATTGAGTTAATATATGCGAATCCCCAAGATATGGTAAGAACGAATAACATAATATTTGACCCATTCCCTCTGTTTTGGGGGGAACAAGACAGGGGTGTCCTCTGTCACTCCTGCTCTTTGATGTGGCAATCCAGCCTCTTCCAGTAATGTTGAGAAATGCTGCTGAACTGGGGGGAATACGCAGGGGGATGAAAAATCATAAACTTTCGCCATAGGCTGACGGCCTTCTCCTTTTCCTGTCACATCCTGCCACTCTGGTTAAATATGTTGCCATAGTTCCTGTTCTTATTTCAGGCAATACCAATTTTTATTCCTACATATCTTTTTTAAATTAAATAAATGTACATCTACCTTTATATATATATATATATATATATAAAAAAACAGTCCCCCGGATAAGAAGGGAGTTTCTAGAGAGACAGAGAGAGGAGGGGGGCCTAGGCCTACCAAATTATATGCATTATTACTGGGCAGCTAATCTACATAAGTTGCTATTTTGGGTCTCGCAGCTAGATGATGAGGAAACCCCAGTATGGGTACATATGGAAAGATATGCATCTAGCCCAATATCCCTGCGTTCCCTGATTTGTACCCCTCTGCCCCTAAGCAAGCACCTATACACAAATAACCCTGTTGTATGAAACTAGATCAAAATCTGGGTCCAATTCAGAACTAATTTTAAAAACAGAAATGCCTCCTCTCTGCTTCCGTTTACGGCAATCACCTGTTCTCTCCAGCTCCGGGGGGAACAGCATTTAAGGAATGGTATAGAGCTGGGGTGGAATCTGTTAAAAATCTGGTTAAAGATGTTGTACTTATGTCTGCTGCTCAGCTGGAAAAGGAATATGGAATCCCCTTAAAAACTAATTACTTCAGATACTTTCAGATTAGAGATTTTGTGAAAAGACATTCTCATCCCTTGAATCACCACAGAGTGGGTGGATAGATTGGCTATTGGATATGAATCTGACTACTAAGGGGTCAGTTTATATGCTCTATGTAAATATCCAGAGGGTGGCTTCCCCATCCCTTGACCACATAAAAAGGAAATGGGAGGAAGAATTAAAGCTGGACATATCAAATAATGAATGGATGTGGGCAGTAGAATATATACATTCTTCGTCTGTATGTGTTAGACATGGACTAACACAGTTTAAAGTGGTACACAGACTTCATTTCACAAGGGACAAATTGACAATAATTTACCAGGGAGCTGATCCGACATGCCCTACATGTAAACATGTTCCAGTCAACACATCTCAAATGTTCTGGTCTCTTCCCAGGCTTAAAGAATTCTGGATCAAAAATCTTCAAAACCTTTTCATCCATTTAAAAGAAAATTATTGAAGCCGTTCCTCTGGTAGCCATTTTTGGTGTGGCACCGGTGGAAACAGAATTAACGACTGTCAAAGGAAAGCAATGGCATTTTCGTCATTGTTGGCAAGGAGATTGTTTTTATTTAATTGGATAAAGGCAGCACCGCCAACTCACAAAAGATGGGTAGAGGAGGTGATGGCACACCTAAAGTTGGAACATCTTAGAATTACTTTACAGGGCAACACTAAGAGATATTTCAAGGTCTGGCAACCTTTTATTTCCTATTTTGAATCTGAATTTTCATCTGCTTCAGCATAACTAGCAGCCTCGCCACCCCCATTTTTTCCCCTCAGGTTTGAATGGCAATAACAACCACAATGATAATAATTATATATATATAATTTTAACTGGAACCCGGGTGGTGTGTATGGTAGTAGGATCTGTCTTGTTGTTAGTTTGGCTGTGTTTTTTGAGCTGTTTTTGTGATGTAAATTTTGAGTCCTACTCTTTCGTTCTGTATGTTGTGAATGGGGTGTCTTTTGTTTCAATATGAAAAATCAATAAAAACAATTTGATTATTATTATAATATTCCCTATAACATTATAGCATGACATTTGTATCAATTATCTTCTAGCATAGGTGATTCTGCATGGTGGGAGGGGGGCCCCCAAATCAAATTCTGCTTAGGGCCCCCAAGAGGCTCGGGCCGGCACTGGCCTCGCTGATGCGATAGAACAATCCCGTGAACAGAATGAAACCTGGAGATGTAGGTGTTATTACTTCAGATCATCTTTGTGCAGATTATTGCAAAAGATACACAGCAAAAATAACTGTATTTAGCATAAAGCTTCCAGACCCATTTGAAATAGCTATGGGGACACTTACAATTAGCACATCAACATGCCTGGGCTTTACACAGCAGAGGCAATGAAGTCATACAAGTCATTAAAAGGCTATAACTTTTTTTTATGTTGGGCAGATATTTTACCATCGCATGAACGCAGTGTGCTTCATGAAGTGCGCTGTGCTGCCAGATAGCTAACAAGAAAGGGCAGCATGACGTGTGGGTCTGCTTGGACAAATTAAAAGGCTACATAGTGTCTTCCCACTGCACATGCAAAGCAGGGTAAGATGATTTAATATTTGATTTGAATCCATATGAAAATAATAGATGCAAGGCATATGTTTTCCTGTTTTATTTACCGATTGTGATTACTAACTGTAATACTGACTTTTAACACAATGTGAATAAATTTAAAATGACATGTACCTACATAGACCGAGTATTAATTTCTGTATCATACAACTTACTCTCTACTTGTTTACAAATGTAGTCACATTGCTGCAATGCTGTTCCAGACTGACGCAGCAGTAAAGCTTGGACTCAACCGTCCAAAACAAGCGCAGCATGTGTTTGGAAGTGCTACTACAAAGAAAAGGAGAGAAAGGTTATCTTCTTTTGTCTATCATCATCTTAGAGATACTAACATTATCAAAGTGAGTTTTTTTTTAATTATAATGCAACTATTTGAATTAGCCTTTTGTGGTTACATGTGTTTAAAGCTATATTAGTCAATTACTTGTTATTAACTGTGTTTGAATTAATATTATACATGTACTGGTTAGTCTGTGTGATATGATAGCATTCATTTTATTTGTTTTATGATGTTTCATGGAGACTTCAATTGCGTTCAACACTGCATTCTTTTGTATTGAGACACTCTACATTGGGCTGAGGAGTAGAGAAGGAATGTCCAAGGTTTTCTCTCTAACTGTAGGTCTGTTGCAATTAGATACCCGCCTGAGACCAACACACACTTTTTGTGTATAATCCCCTGAAAGAATGTGTGCAGATGCTTGCCTGCCAACCCTATTTGCATAGAGCCAATTAGACTGCGTTGCGTGCCTAAGCCCAGCCCATTGTACAGGGTGCTCGGCCCAAGAAGATAAATATGCAATGCATTCTGGTGACAATGCTAATTCTACGGAGAGAGTCCAGCGCTGTACAAGTGTATATGTGGCCAAAATAAATTAGACTCTGGCTTCTAAGCATTTAAGTCTCTGATTCCATTCCTCAGGCTGCCAACAAAAGTAATAAAAGCTAAAAAAAAATTATATATAATAATAGCAGGGTCAATACATTAAACATTTTATGTGAATGCTTTTCACAGGTAACGTCTAAAGGTGCTGCAGACGGGTGGGTGATGAAGGCAAGGCCGAATAGAAAGAGAACTGTGTTCAGGTCTTCAGACAGAGAAAAAGAGCTAGCTGCACTTTGTGGATTGAAACAAATCTGTCCTGAGGCGGGTATCCTGACCAAGGAGGATTCCGACACAGACACAGCTTCCGAGGATGAGGATATACCTCCAGTATGTCAATTTCTATAAGACATAGGTTGTTCCATTCTAAAATATATAAATAGGAAGTTATATGGAGTTTAATAAGTTCAAAATACCTGTGTGGTCCTTTTTTATTTTTTATAATTTATTAACAAAGTAACGATCATACTGTGCTTTTGAAATATTTAAGTCTTACTTATTTCATATGAAACACTTTTTGCACGTCTTGTTAAGAACATCCCAAATGACAAAGGCTGTGAGCAGTCAGGGAGAGCTGATGATCCAGTGTAAGGATGTCCTAAAAGACGTCAGTGTGAGTGTAGGACAGGTAGCCAGCATAGAAGCTGCAACAAGAGGACAGACAGAGTACACTTTGTGGAAGTGACATCGGGTAGGTCGAATAACATTAACAGTGGCACATGATGTTAAAGCAGCCCGGTAAATTGTTTTAAAAAAATATTTAAGGATACCCAAAAGGACATTTCTGGGCTCGCTTCCATAAGATATGGTGTGTCCAATGAACTAAAAGCCAGATAATCAATAAAGTATCAGATAATCAATTCAGACAGAAAACAATAACTTTATGTGTGAAATCCTTGAAAACTTCGCATAACGACACTGTGGGCTGGTTGTGAATGACGCTTGTTCATTATTTGCTGCTTCACTCAACATTGTTAGACCATAAACATGATACAGTGAGGGTTTACTAGGGGTCAAGTGTGCCTTCTCGCACAGATGAAACAGTGGTAGAAGCAGTCAAATGTGACAGGACCCTTTTATCTGAATCTGGGATCCTTAGCATTGAAGGAAAACCATCGGTATCGTACGCAAATTCAGTGGCAGATGTATGTTTGCAAAAAAAAAATGTTGTGACTTTGTGACAATTCTGTACAACTCTGAGTTTGTACAAGAGCTGGCCAACTAGTTTTTACAGTTTTATTATAATCGCCTTCTTCCAAAAATAGTGCAAATAACACTGACAGACTAATAAACTATTGGACAGTTTATTGTGCATTCTCCTTATTTCTCTAAATTCTCCTTTGGTGTGAGTGTGTGCGTGAATGGTAGTTTGTTTCGTTTGTCTCTGTGTTGCCCTGGGATAGACTGGTGACCTGTCCAGGGTGTAACCCCCCCTCTCACCCATTGACAGCTGGAGATCGGCACCAGCACCTTTCGCGACCCCACAAGGGATAGTCGTGTTAGAAAATGGATGTATGGATGTACCTTTGTGTGTTCCTTGTTTTTCTTTAAGCTATTTTACTTAACAAGCCTACCCATGAGATTTGGATCTGCACACACTGTGACAATGTCATCTGCATATTTTACCAGACATATTGGTATTGTGTGTTGAAGTATTTGAAAGTTTTTCATGCACCCAGTGGCCTGTTCAACATGAATCTGCAGCTGGGAGAGCTTTCTTGCAGTCTCAACTTCTTTTTGTGACAACTGCATTTTAGCCACTGTGAAAGGTGTCATTGCTAATGAGGCCCCATAACAGCTAGTTTTTCAGATATAAAAAAAAACTTTGTCTGCTAAAACTAAATGTCCATATTGAAGTTTGTTCAAAAAGCCAGACCGTATTGTTAACTACTTATCTGATATTCCGCCTCCCCACGCTTGCAGCATAAAGCTTATTGTACCATTTAGTGTTATGCCAACTAAAAACTTGATTGACTTGTGGCTTTTGTAGTTTGAGTATGAAGTCTGATGCGTGTTTAAATTTGTTGGTCGCTGAATAAATATTTCTGTACAACCAATAATTACTCTATTTTTTTTTTTTTTTTGTATTGTGTCAAAAACAGCTAGGTACATTTTTAAGTACCTTTGCTTTACTGGGCTACTTGATCAAAAAGTGAAGGTTTTCAGAAATTATAGACTTATGTCGGACAAAATTTTAAATCTGGAGGTAAGGTCCGCATTTGTTAAACAAAGCCTTAATTTCAACACCAAAAGAAGTTGATCACCAGGGCAGATTTTGGCTGTGGGTTTGAGAAACACTGAAATAAGCGATAAAAGTCATGCAAAAACAGCAAATGGTTTTAGACCAGCAAGTGTCCTTATTTCTGCATTGATCAAGTTTGTGTGCATGAATTGTCTCTTCTGAACATTGCACTTCAGATCCTGGTTTTCTGAAAGCAGTCGCTGGTAGTCTGCCTGAAGACCACCGTGTGCTTCCTGCAGTTCTGTGCACTGGTCTCTCTCAGTTGTGTCTCTGAGTGATCTGGATCAGTTCCTAAAAACTGAGACCTATGTTCAAGCAGGACAGAGATACTGTTTAAATCCTAATGAAAATAAAGATTTATAAAAATAAAATACTGTTTAATTTTTATTAAAATAAAACAGTATTTTATTTAAAACACATTTGTATAATACATGTACTTATATTGCTCTGATATTACTAGCTTTGGAAATTATATTTTTGCCTTTTCTAATTTTACTTTTGTCACAATATGGTGTATTTTGAAGATCCAGGGGGGGGGATCTGCTGCTGGCTGGACATTTTCATTTACTGACTTGAGGACAGCTCCCGGTGCTCGACGCTTCATACACCTCTCATATCGATCAACAGCAAACACAATTTAGCCAATGTTGTGAAGCTAAATGTGGAGGAAATGTAGCCAGGGTTCTTTGGATCATCAGATGGCTGACCTGAACACGAATAACACACCAACTGTTATCCCTGATTTGTGACACATCTACAATGATAAAGACATGTATGTATTACGCAGTTTCATGGCCTTATAAATGTTGCCGTGTATCTGATGAATATAGCTAATTCTTAGTGTTCCATGTTAGTAGTAGCAGTGGCTTTGCACAATAGCTGACTATTTTGAAACATTTAAATGTTCTCATTATATGATGTTATTTAAACTTAAACATACCTCCTGTGAAGTGAACTGAGCAGATTCTATCATGAGACTTTGTCTCCGAGGGTTTGTATGGATCATCCAGTCGAACTCTCTTCATGGCTACAAACCATTAACCTGATTATCGGCAAATAGATTTTATTCCACAGAGCTCCACATTTCCATCTGGGAAAGCTCCATTGGAGATGTATTTCAGAAAGAGGGGCCTTATGAAAAACCCTTGCATGTGACTGTATAAACCACTTGTCCGTCATCTTTACTGACGTGCTACTTCAACCACTCTTATCAAAACCAACATTAATACCGAAGCCATCATTTCCACTAACAAAAGCCTTCAAAGCTGTTCTCTGGTGTCCTTTTAAAAAAAGTATATTCGGTAGATTGGACAACACTGATGAAATAGCAGTATCAATGTGACCAGATTTCTCGAATGAAAACCAGGGACGTCTCTGATTTTGCCAAGTGTGCAGATGGGCTCAGAGTCTCTGTCAGAGTTTAGTTTGTTTTGCCCGATCTGCAACGCTGTCAGGGCACGTTTGGCTCAGCTCTTCTGCTACACCGGGAAAATATCTCTTGCTGCGTTAAACTTTTTTACTCCATCATGATACACTGGGACATTTCTGGGGACAGCTTTTACCCGGAACAGGTCATACAAAACGGGCTTGCTTTCTTGTTGCGAGCCGCTATTTTTCTCTGAATCCCACCTGGCGATCCTAATTGGATTGTCCATTTTACGTGGTATTGAAATTCCTCTCAATGGCAGCGAGACCAGATGGAATCAGAGGAGCCGTGTGGAGCTCAGCGGATCTACATCCATCGGCGAGAAGTAGGTTAATTAACCATTGCATTCGCCTTATTTGATCAGTTGGAAACCTAAGAAATTTGCCATTACTGTCTTTCTTTCATCTATTTTTGCACCATGCAGCACTGCATGTGTTAACCATATCGATTAGATTACGTCACACGTATATTTAAGATTTAGCTCATTGTGTTAACAACTTAAAAAAGGCAGTTATTGTTAGCAAGTGTGCAGTTTTTTTGCCCTACAGCAGGAAGCTGCCTCTAATTACTGTGAAATAAAAAGCCAGTTTAAAAATATGAGTTTTAAAAAAACAAACTCATTTATAGTTCCGGCAGACTTTGCAGGAAGAGGTAGATTGTTCCCGAACAAGCTGAAAACCTGTCTACCTTGGTCACAAGCCGTACCTGGGAACAACTGAAAACTTTTGGTCTTAAGAACTTAAGAGTTTTACTGAAGATTTGTGGATGTGAAAGATCATTAAAAATAAAGAGGTGCCAGACCATTGGTACATTTAAAAACTGAAATGAAAACCCATAAATGCAGCCAGTGGAAAGAATAGAAGGTCAGCGTGATATGTTCATATTATTTTGTCCCTGTTAGTAGGCAGGCAGATACATTTTTAACATTTTTAACCAGCAGAAAACTGTGAAGAAGAAAGTGGTTACTCACTATAGCGGGAGTTGCAGTAATCTAGCCAAGAGGTAAAAAAAACATGAGTAACTCCCTCAAAGGCATCATGAAACACATAGTACTTAACTTTGCACTCATAAGCCTCAGATGATAAAAGCTAGTCTGGACTATTGCACTAACCTGTTTATTGAATTTAAAATGTGTATCAAGGGTCACCCCAAATTTCTAACAGACACACAGGCAGAACAGTCCAGTGATCCAGCAGCACTCCAGCATCCTTTTATCTGCATAGAAATGGAAAGACACATTATATTTCTAGAGCTAATATGGAGCCTTGAAGTACCCCGCATTGAAGAGAGGCAACAGAGAATGTAAACTGTCCCAACTGGAAAGGGAAACTTTAATTGAATAAGCTGGACTTCAACTATTTTATGGCAGTGCTTTTATTAACCAACAGACTGCTCCAGCCACGAATAAAACTCAGGATCTATCGTGTCAAACGCAGTATTAAGATCAATAAGAATAACAAAATTAATTGTTGCAAACCCAGAGAAGTGCTGTTTCAGTACTTCAACAAGACTTAGAGTCGAGTTGTATCCAACATGTTCTAATTATAGCTCCTAGCTCCTGCTCCTAGCTCCTGTTCCTTGACTTTTCATGGGGTCAACACTAAGAACACTATCATGGGGAGAAAAGGAGCTTAGGACTGTTGTGCTGGTTTCGGACAGCCTTCAACTCCGACGTTATTATCGACAGAAATGCACTTGGATGATTCTGGTCAAATCTGAGCCTACAGCCTTCCGAAATTGAACTACAAAAACACGCTCTCTTCTCTCCGGACATTTCCGTTCATTTTCATTAGGTCCGGTGTGCTTAATAGTCATATCCTGCAAAGAATTGTGGGATTTCTTATAGCTGGTAAGGGACATCGCGAACTCCCTATGCTAAAGGAGTTACGATAGGAAGCATACAGGCTGCTTTTCTTATCTCATTCCTTACTGATTGCACCATTCAGACAGCACGTAGCATGGCAAACACTGACACATGTATGCTTTGGCTGAAGAGTCCTTACCGATTAGACCCTTTCGGATGCTGCCTGTTTCATAAATACCATGAAGCAGCTGAATAAAAACAAAACACCTTTTCTAAAGGTTTTGAATGAAAGGGCAATTTGGAAATCAACCTAAAGTTTAAGACATTCTAAAAAATATATAATTATTAGCAGATATCTAAAACATAATAGCCAAATTGCTTCTTTTAGGAAGAGATTGGACCAAAGCATGTTAAAAAGCAGCTGGAACACAAAATAAAGAATGAGAGGTGTTAACAAAATAAAAAATCCAGGAACCTACAACACTAAAAATATTTAACAAAAATGCAATCATAATCTAAACCAATCCCTGACAGAAAGTCTGTAAAGTCCTGAAGGAAGTTATTATTAAATTTTGCCAGCTGGTACATCTCTGCACACAACATCAGAAAATCATATTTTATTTCCATGAATTGGACTTTGAAGCTGGAAAAGCTGTCTGCTGGAAGCTGTTCGACAGCTTTGAATTTCGGAGTGAATTTCTGTTTCATAAAATTCATCTTTCATTGTTCATAAATTATTACGGAGGAGACAAAGAGCTTTATATTACATCAAAGAGAGAAAAACCACACCACAGAAATGTAGATAACCTGGGCAACAGCTGTTCAACATGAGGTGCATCTCAACGTATTCAGAGCACAATACTCTTTCCACATTTTTGTATGTAACAACCTTATTCCAGAAATTGATAAACAACACTCAATGTGTATCATTCTTCAACTTGAATATGCAATATACATAAATAATTGTCAGGACTCTGCTGGCAGTGCCGTGCAGTTTCCTGCCGGCTCTGCCTTTTTTCCACTCTCTTCCCTCTCCGGAGTTGACAGGTGGGCGTGGTACACACCTGCTGCTCGTTCAGCAGCGTGCGGCCCCGCTATATAAGCAGCGCTCTGACAGCTGATGGACGCCAGAGTGTTAACCTTGTTGGGTATGCTTAGAGTCCTCTGTCGATGACAGCTTACCTTTCTATAGCGCTAACCCTTGTCTCCTGTGTCTCCCAGGTCGCTTCTCGTTTTGGAAAACCTCTCCAGCACTCCCTCGTGCTTAGACGTCTCAAGTTAAAGACCCCTGGTTCTGACTGTCCCGGATCCTGCTCCAAACAAACCCTCGTGCTCACTTGGTGGTACCAAGCCGGGCTAGAGACCTTGTCAGATCCCTCTGGTTCCATTAGCTGTCTCCGGATTCCACCTTCGCCGCTGCTACTCGGGCCCCTCCTCACAGACTTCATCAACCTGCCCACCAGTCACTCAGTCACCTTCTAACATCTCAGGAAGTCACCCACTAAGTCCGTCTCTCCACTCCACTCCCCCCAGCCCAGTTCCATCATCCAGCGGTAGGTTTCGTTCACGTTCTCTCTCTCTCTTTCTCTCTCTCTCTCTCGTTCTCTGGTTACCGTAGATGTGTCTAACTCTCTTTGCTTCTCACCTGCAGATCGGTCGGGCCCCGTCTTGCACTGACTTCCTCGATTGCTCAGCCGAGCCTGAACTTCGTATGTTTTGTGCTTTGCAGTTAGTTAAATAAATATCTGAAACTGCTCTTGCCTTCCGGTATGAGTTCTGCATGTGGGTTAAACATCTTAAAACCATGACAATAATATAATTAGAAATATAAATCCATACATTGGATCAAAAAGCCAAAGATGAGATTGAAGAAAACATGTTAGTATAACTGGTTCGATCTCAATTCTTTGTTCCTTTTGGATTACTGTTTATTTTTATTTATTTTTTTATTTCTTTAACCCTGATAAAACATTAAGTGAAAAAAAGCATTCTGAGTCAAACCAAATACCAAACCAAAATGGAGGTAGCAGATATTATGACAGATACTTAAGCTGCAATATATCTCTTCAGTGTTCAGATGTAATTTTTGTAGGTAATCCATTTGTTTTTTTTAGTTTTAGGGTGAAAGTCATCTTTCCTTTACAAAGGTTTCTTGTATAATATCAGTCTATTGATTATGAGTGGGTGGTTTGGGTTTGAGCCATTTCCAAGTTGGAGCATTGCTTGCTGCTGTCAGAAGTACTTTAAGTAAGTACCAGTCTTCTAGTCTGACCGATGTTGAGATATTGCCCAGAAATACATAATATAAATATGCACATCTCATGGGAATAAAGTATATTCATATTTTCTTTTGGGAGAAGTAAACAGAATTCCAAAACGCTTTCATTTTTAGACAGGTCCAAAAAGCATGGGTATAGTTTGCATCCTCAGATCCACTTTGTCTACAGCACGTTTATTGTGTTGATAGTTGTTTGCGCTTAATAAATGGAGTGATAAAAGAGCGAATAATCCATCCATCCATCCATCCATCCATCCATTTTCTGGGGATCTAACCGGGTACTGTATCCTTCTCTGAGTGTAAGCGTGCTGCTCTAACCACTCGGCCACACCTTCCCCCATTATTTCTTATTAAGGATGAAGAAATAATGTTTGGAGGATGCAAATGATTTTATTTTTAACAGAATAAATTTTATTTATGAAGAGTCCCATAAAATCATTTTTGTCCATGTTTTCTTATTATATTCTGCCAGCAATATTTCCAGAACTGCATTTGGGAAGGCTGTTAATGCCAATGAGCTTGGATGTTCATTCAGGATTAGGATTAGTGAAGCCTTCCCCCGGGGTTCGGACACTGGTGGTGGAGGCTGTAAGAGAGATGGGGTGGAGGAGGGTCAAAGCGCAGCTGACGAGCAGGAGACTCAATGGGTGGAGTGTCTTATAAGCACGCTTGTTAGATGGGAGAATGACGACTTGATGCAGATTGGCTGGTGCATGGACACTTGACAAGATTGTGGATACAGGTGCACAGGGGGGTCTTCCAACTTTCATTTGAACTTCATTTCTTAAATGTAGAGTTGAGGATTCTTGGGCAGAATGCTTCTTTTTTTAACAAGAGTCTCTCCATCATCCCATAGTTTGGAAGCAGACACCATTTTGTTATTGAGAACAGGAACACTTACCACACTGAGTATGAGGTATGTTTATCTAAATTCACCCTGTGGCTTTCTGTACATTGTTAGAACTAAAGGAGTAAAAAAAAAAAATAAAAAACAGGGCTTTCTAAATTACAACAAATATTGTTGGAAAATTTACTTTGTTTTTAGTTAAAAATATTTACAGTATTAAAAATGCTGCAGATGAATTCTCCAGATCCTTATGTGTGGGTATGTATTTGTGCATGTGTGAGCTTTCCTTCTAAACAATGGCTTGCTGATGGGAGGCGTGGGTGGTCTGCAGCAGATGACACACCTGTCTGTAATTTCTGTATTTAACTGCTGGGGATTTAAGGAGTTGCTGAACAGCTAAACTTTGCCTGATGACAAGCCTATTTGGTAGAGTTGAGCACTCTGTGGTCTTTGTTACAACTTTGTATTTTTAGATGATCTCTGAGGAAAGTCATTTCCATCATGGCTTACCTCTGCTCAGCCACCCCTGTGCTCTCTGTAACTTCAGGCTGAAGGCACAGCTGGTTTCCACACAACTCAGGATTCTTCCATTAAACCTCTTAATGACAGATCCTCATTGGAACCTCGCTCATGCCACGGTTGTCCCCTGTGGCCCTGCCGTCTTCAGCCTTCATCTGCCTGCCCACTGTCCAGCATTCAGCTCACTTGTCGTTTGGATCTCTGTTCTAAACAGCTGTACTCTCAACAGGAGACTTCTAGAGCTAAAAAATCCACTGAGACATTTCCTTTCCTCCTACCCTGAAAAAAACGCAGCTGAACCAAGACTTTGGAAAGCATATTATCATTTAAGATCATTGTAAAAAAAACTTCTTATATTCTGTGTATGATTCTGCATGTATAACAGAAACATACTTTGAAACATGATAGAAATAGTCTTAAATTTAAACAGACTTTTTATGAGCATTTAATCAAATTTGCAATGGAATAAAAGTGACAGTAATTGTGGTCAGATTTTATTTCATAATAAAATCAGTAAAAAAAAGTGTGAGAGTAGTATTCAAGATGTATTAATGAGACTGCAGTAGCATGTGATGTCTTAGAGATAAAAAAAATATCAAGACAGTTTTTAACAGTCTAACAATTACTTTTAATGCACCTGGACTTTATCTATTTCCATACAACACTGTGTCGAAGCATAGTGGCCTGATTTGGTCAGTTTTATTGTCACACCTGCATTGAATTTGACTCCAGTTTCACTTTGCATCCAACATACAAACATCAGACAGATACTTTGGGGATGTAACTGCCTCAGCAGATCCCTCTGCCTCAGCAGATCTGGGCTCGTTGTTTGTCTGTAGTGCCAACCTGAAAGTGAAAAAAGCAGAAATGCTTGGTAAACAATAATGTTATTTAACAGCTCCCAAATTGTTAACATACAGAAAATGCCTTGAAGGTAAAAATAAAAAAAAATAAAAAACACCACTTTTGGTGCTGAATGCAGTAACTCCCAAACATTTATTGGCGCCACATCAAATTTCCGTGTTTTATGGAGCATCATTAACTGATTAAATGTTTCAGGTTCCTGAGGGATCCTGAAAGATATCGCAGCATTGATAGATGATGTCACAGGTGTCACATTCTTTGCTGAGGTTACAGATAATCCTGTATCAGGGGCAGGGCTAAATCTGAGTTGATAATCAGTGGCAACCGTTATTGGTACTTTTAAGGTGAAAATGTTACCAAACATTGTAGATAAACAACAGAGCAACCAGAAATGCCATACTTGGTTGAAAACAAACAGGGGAAGTAACATTAAGCACACCATTGTCAGCTGGACTAGAGGAATCACTGGATTGCTCACTACAAGCAACATGGGTAATCTGGAATTGGCAAAGAAACAGCAGAAATCGAGATTTGTATTTGCAACTCCACAAAATGTCATAACCAGTTGGAGAGTCAGCAGTCCACCTGCCCCCTTAAGCTTAAATTGTCTAAATATCTTAGTTTTTATGCTTTGAGCAAATGAGCAAACAAACTGTAAACTAACACTTTACAATTTAGGTGCATCTGTCAGTATACATTTCTTCAAGGACTTGTTGACTCTGTGATCTGCTGTCTAGATGACATGATCCATTCAATGACAAAATGTGACCATTGAATTCTTGATTATATTTAGTTTTGTTGTTTTCTTTCCCTGCGACAGACTGGCGACCTGTCCAGGGTGTATCCCGCCTGTCGCCCAGTGAACGCTGGAGATAGGCACCAGCAACCCCCGCGACCCCATGAGGGATTAAGCGGATCAGAAAATGGATGGATGGATGGTTTCTTTTCAGTTTTTCTTATTCTTAAAATATATGTTTCACACACAAAATATATAAAAAATAGGTCACTGGTTCATCATTTTATTAGCAATTTATTTGTTTCACATTTTAATGTTTCTGTTATGATTCTGCCCCATCTGACTGCGCAGATCTCTGACCCTCCTTCTGCTGCAGTGTAATCAGCTCATTTACATTCCCTTGCTCTCCTGTCTTTATACTGAAACTTTTCAGTTTGTTGGTGCCAGATTATTTAAAAGCCAATGTGTGAGTAGATGTCTGATGTTCTTTGCTGCCTTGCTTGTTTATGATCAAGTTCTTGTCTTCTGCCTTGCCTTTGTCTAACACCTCATTGACTTTTGATTTCTGGATCAAGGCCAAGTATACTGTATGCCCCACAGCTCACACATCATAGCCCTTGGGATTTTCTATCAGATTTTGCCTTTACGTGTATAACCCTGGACTGTCTAACGGAACAGGCTCAGCTATTTTCTCAAGCGCTGAAGTTTAAGCTGCCTGCTGTTTCCAAGACACAGCCTGGTGTGACACCATCAGTCTCTTGACTGTCACTTTCTGGATCCCAATAAAGCTCAAGGAACCTCAGATCAAATCCATTACTTCCATCTGGATCCTGAGAGGTTTAGTAGCTTTTATTTTTAAGCTTTTCATTATTCACCCACTCCTCAGCAGCCACTAACCTATGTGTCTCCCTCACAGTTTCCTGTTTCCCACCAGAGAGTTTACTTTAATAAACCTTTTGAAAGACTCTTTGTTCGGCTGAATTTTCAGGTTCTCTGTCTTTTGCATTATAGTTTCAGGCTTGTGTCAGGCCTAAATTGATAAAGTGCTTTGAAGTGAGAGGTTTGTTAATTTTCTCCAGAATTTGCCCTTTTCAAAAGAGATTCTACATATTTCAGTGTAAAAGATACATATTTAGTTCAATTAAGTTAAACTGTGATGTAAAATTTGGCAGACAGAACAGTCTGTACAAGCAGAGGGTTATTTTTCTGACTACCTCCATGTTACAAAAGGACAGAGGTAGAGAATTAGGGTTCAAAAAGTAAAATGTAGGTCCAGAGATTTGCATTTTGCTCCACAGCATAGACAGCAATTAATATTGCCTGGTTAAGTGGACAGGGTGAAAAAAAACTAGGCAAGGTTTTTACTTTCCTGAAGCTGGATTCCCCCATTGCTGCAAAAGGAATGGTTCAGAGTTAGGGCCACTTCTTTTTTATTAGTTTTATTAATAATATCCACTAAAATGTGCCCAAGGTAAACTTTAATTTGTATGCTGATGATAATGTGATGTACTGTATAGCCCCCATCATAATCCAGGCACTTACCCAGTTACAATTGGCTTTTAACATAGTTCTGAAAAAACTCTTCTGATTTAAAAAATCTGCTGAACGCAGATAAAACCAGAGTCATGCTTCTCTCAACAACCAAGGCGGAATCACAGAACCTGCCCCCAATCGTCACTTTGCGGGGTTCTCACATTGTTTGTGTCATGCTATGGACATCTTGTTTTTTTTAATCAATGAGTCTCTTTCCTTTACTCTGCATATTCAGCAGCTAGTAAAAAGGTTGAAGCTGAAGTTAGGTTTTTCTTTTAGGATAAAATCCCGTCTTTCATTTCATTTGAAAAAAAAAAAGAAAAACGGCTGCTTGCTGCTATCTTCAATGTCAGTTTTAGATCATAGAGATCCCTTGTACATGAATGCCTCGTCTCAGAGTTGTCTTTGTTCCCTGAATGATGTGTATCAAGGAGCGCTAAGGTTCATCACAAACTCAAGATCACTAACTCATCAATGTTTGTTATATAAACATGCTGGTTGGTCCTCATTGGCCTTAAGAAGAGAGAGACACTGGCATGTAACTATGCATTTACAAAGCGGTCATTAGTCTTCTTCCCTTGTACTTCTCAACTCTTCTCCAATTGAAAAGTTTAGGGATGTGCAGTCTTCACTCTTAGGAGTTTTTCCTCCTCCTGCTTTGCGCCACTCAGCTGATGGCGTGATCAGCTTCACCTGCCACTGTTAATTTCCTGTTAGTCTTTCCACCTGGGACTCTCTCTACAAATACCTCCCTCTCACAGCCAGTCAGCGGCAAATCATCATCTTGCCATGTGTGAGTTGCTATCCAGCGTTAGTGGTGCATCACCTGTTTCTGACCCTGCTTTGTTGTTTCAATTCTCACTTTTGCTTTGCCCTCTCTGGATATCTCATTGGCCTCAAAGTGCCCATTTCCCACAAGTGGAATTATAAATCTTTAATGAAGGCATATGGAGAATATTAAGCCATAACTAACAAAAAAGAAACAATGCTGTTTCTGCAGAAAAAAGCTAATTAGTGGCAGAGAAATGCTGAAAAAGTCATTGCATGTGTGATATGAGTGTTATTTATTTGACAGAATTAAAGCTGTATTCTCGCTGTAACCCGACAGCCATAAAAGGTATGTGGCAGCAAATCAAGATGAAGTATGAAAATACAGTTTAATCGGGTAAGTTATTCTTATGTTTAACCTAACCAACTAAAGCATCCAGAGATGGGACCAGAGATCTCCCATCTCTGGTGCTGAGGTTGCCGAGGTTGTTAAAAAGCTCCTCGGTGGCAAGGCCCCGGGGGTGGATGAGATTCGCCCTGAGTACCTTAAGGCTCTGGATGTTGTGGGGCTGTGTTGGTTAACGCGGCTCTGCAACATTGCGTGGACATCGGGGGCAGTTCCTCTGGATTGGCAGACTGGGGTGGTGGTCCCCCTATTTAAAAAGGGGGACCGGAGGGTGTGTTCCAACTACAGAGGAATCACACTCTTAAGCCTCCCTGGTAAGGTCTATTCAGGGGTTCTGGAAAGGAGGGTCCGTCGGATAGTCGAATCTCGGATTCAGGAAGAGCAGTGTGGTTTTCGTCCTGGCCGTGGAACACTGGACCAGCTCTATACCCTCAGCAGGATTCTTGAGGGGGCATGGGAGTTTGCCCAACCAGTCTACATGTGTTTTGTGGATCTGGAGAAGGCATTCGACCGTGTCCCCCGAGGGATCCTGTGGGGGGTACTCCGGGAGTATGGAGTACCGGACCCTTTAATAAGGGCTGTCAGGTCTCTGTACGACCGGTGTCAGAGTCTGGTCCGCATTGCCGGCTGTAAGTCGGACTCGTTTCCGGTGAGAGTTGGACTCTGCCAAGGTTGCCCTTTGTCACCGATTCTGTTCATAACTTTTATGGACAAAATTTCTAGGCGCAGCCAAGGTGTTGAGGGGATCCGTTTTGGTGGCCTTAGGATTGCGTCTCTGCTATTCGCGGATGACGTGGTCCTATTGGCTTCATCAGGGCGTGATCTACAGCTCTCACTGGAGCGGTTCACAGCCGAGTGTGAAGCGGTCGGGATGAAAATCAGTGCCTCCAAATCCGAGACCATGGTCTTGAACCGATAAAGGGTAGAGTGCCTTCTCCGGGTTGGGGAGAATGTGCTGCCCCTAGTGGAGGAGTTCAAGTATCTTGGGGTCTTTTTCACGAATGAGGGGAGGATGGAGCGGGAGATCGACAGGCGGATTGGTGCAGCGTCTGCTGTGAAGCGGGCGCTGTACCGATCCGTTGTGGTGAAGAGAGAGCTGAGCCAAAAGGCGAAGCTCTCGATTCACCGGTCGATCTACGTTCCTACCCTCATCTATGAGGGACACGCTGGAGGGACTATGTCTCCCGGCTGGCCTGGGAACGCCTTGGGATTCCTCCTGAGGAGCTGGCCCAAGTGGCCGGGGAGAGGGACGTCTGGGCCTCCCTACTGAAGCTGCTGCCCCCGCGACCCGACCCGGATAAGCGGAAGAAGACGGATGGACGGACGGACGGACGGACGGACAACTAAAGCATTAATTTGCTATAACATATGCAATTAATGCTTGTGGGTTATTGAAATAACTATGTTAATTGATCTTATTTGCAAGAATTTGGCTTCACTCATCCTTGTTGACGCAGATTTTCTTGTAGGTATATTATTTGTTCCAAACTCACTTTATGTTAATCATATAGGCTATGCATATATTTTAAGTAAAGGTGGCATAAGTCACAACATTTTAACAGAATAAAGGATTGCTTTTATTCTGTTTAGTTCTTTTATTAATCGTGTGGGTCTCTGACATTGAAGCACCTTCAACTTTGACTGTAACTGAGTGCAACAGTAACATTTCTGTCAGCGAGGCATATGTTTGTCTCAGAAAGATTTTTAGTGTCACCTACGTTATTAAAAAGCTGCCGTTTGCATAAAAAGGAAGAGCAGCACAAATAAATTGTTCAGAACTGAGAGAGTCCCCTCGTTGTGTTAGTAAAGCGATGTGCAGGCTGAGAATATTAAGATAAATTATTGACAGTGGCGAAAAACAGTAACTCTTGAAAATATATTAATCTAGAAATGAAAAAAAAAAAACATTTAATCATGGTCTCATCAGCTTCTTCCAACAGAGATTCCTTTGGAGTATTTGTGCTCCAGCATGCAGGCTCCTCCAGAAAAACACACGCCTTTTCAGACATTTCCTTGTGCAGATCTCTGCTAAAAAGTAGGAAAAACTCAGGGTTTGGCCGAACAACTCTGCTCAGTAGCAGGGTTGTTTCACAGAGTAATTTGTTGTCATAATTTGACTCAGGTTAAAGGCTTCCGAGCTTTCTGAAATGGAAAAGCCAGAGTATGCAGGAATTTACCCCAGAAAATACTCTGGATATCCCTTAACCCAGCTTTCTCAAATGGGGCCCTGGAAACCACCCTGGGCTGTTTTGGGTTTTGATTCCTGCCTTGCCCCTTGAACTGTTCTGCCTGTTCTGTTCTCTGCCTCCTGCCACCAGTCAGTTTAACCACCTGCACTTGTACAGCTGTCATCCACCTTTTCAGTCTGTCACCAGCCTGTCATAAACACAGCTTTTACAATAAACCCTTTAAGCACATCCAGCCCCGGCAGCATGGGCGGGCATTGGGGGGGCCGTGCCCGCCCAGGACTGGAAGCTGTTATTTGTTGTTGTTTTTTTTTTTTACCTGATTGTGGCTAATTTTGTTATTCCTATGACTATTTGTCAATAATACAATTCAAACAATCAAACCAGCGAGTGAAGGCAACACGCTAACCAACTATGGACAGAGATGGCTGTGGTCACAGTCGCTAGTGCAGCATGGATATTTGGACTTATTTCCGAACAAATATAAGAGGTGACAACGGAGCAAACGAGAGCGAGCAGGAAGAAGCGTCATTAAATTATTTTGGAAATGTAAGCACTGGAGTGAACATCCCACGTTCATGCTAGGAGTGTTAGCTACAGCAGCTCGGGAGCACAACGAGCAGAATCGAGCAGTAACTCAGCCAAATTAAAGAAGCTTGGGTTGTAGGCTGAATGGTAACGCTGCTTTGTTCGGATCCTTGCGCTCATTAGCTGCCGCGGTTATCACCCCTAATATGAATTTTCGGCCCAAACACAAAGCAAAACCTTCGAAGCAAAAAAAGTAAAAAAATAAAAAACAAACAAATAAAAAACACAAAAGTATTACACACTTATTAAAAAAATGCCATTAGTGCATAACTGCACTGGAGCAGAGAAAAATGTCGCACATATAGGCTCCTGACAAAATGTGCAATCAGGCAACCAAACCTAGAGGCAAGACCCCTCTCCCAATCACGTTGTTATAGCAACCACTTTCTTTATCAATAGCCTCCCAAGATGAGTTGTAAATCTAACTTTATATAAAATGTGTAGATCAGTCTATGTTTCACGTCCATGAAACATTTAGATGTAGAACCCAAACCCATCTGGGGCATTTACAATTGACTTTGACCATTTCATAGTGACACTTGATTAACCAGAAAATATTAATCATGATTATTTTTATTTATTTATTTTATCTATTGGTTTGTTTGTTGTTATATTTTGAGATTTCATTGAGCAATTTTTTTTCTCAACACCATAGGGCTAGTCACAGAGCTCCCTTTCAGTCAGAACTGTTTGCTGAAAAAGCTTTTATTTGTTGTTGCACCAGGGTCTGAGCACAACAACGTGTTTGGCTTGAAGATCAGGATCTCTGCAGATCTGAGCGTAGGCCTACTGTGAAATCTCTGATTATATTGTATTGTTTCTTTCACTTTCCTTTTCCGATAATAAATTAAATAAACCAATAAACTAAACTAGTATACTGTGATCCACTCTGTGAATCGAGTTAAATAAAAAAAAATGTATATTGTTACATCGTGTTATTTCATACATAAAACTCAAACATGTATCTGTAGGATAAAGAAGAAAAATGAAATGGAAATAAAATTTATCAAAGCTTATAGAATTTCTCACATAAGAAAATGCAAATTTAAAATATTGACGTATGCCTGCTTAGAAGCACCAGTTTTCCATTACCTTTTAAAGCTCTACACCGTCTGCAGCCTGGTGTATGGTCCTGTAGCGGTCGTGAGTGGAGACAGGGGGGATGCACCATCGTCATTCTGACGAGCTCGGTAGAACGATGTATCGCACAGTGCCGCGTCCTCGTTGCCAGTCGGCACCACAGCCTGCGATCAGTGCAGACGCACGGTCCATTCGCAGTCTGTCAGTGTAGATCAACTCCAAGCATGTCCGGAACCACGGAGAATTCGTATTGTGACGACTGCAACTCTCCAGCCCACGGGGGCAACGGCACGGGGTCGCGCGTTCACTCCACCATGGATGAGGACGACGAACTTCTGAGATACATCTGGACTGAATATTTACACCCCAAGGAGTACGAGTGGGTTCTAATAGTGGCTTACATAATCGTGTTCATTGTCTCACTGATCGGAAACTCACTTGGTAAGTGGAATTTACATGCTGCTTTCATCCATTCATGCGTAACGAATGTTGTGGAAAGCGTTAAAGCTCACTTTCAAACAACACTTCAAACACACAAATTGACTTAGAAATCAAAGGGAAGTAAGCTCTAAGTCCATGTTGATGAAATCTTAAGGAGTTTCAGATTATTTTGATCAGAGAAAGTCTCAGCTCTGCGCGTTTGGTGATGCAGAGGCACGCATGGGGTCTATGAGCCACAGAGCGCAAAGCAGCAGAGTGCGGCTCAAAATAAAACGAACCGGCGTGTTTAAAGACGGCCGTTTACACATAGCTGCACTCATTTCCCACATATAAACGGGCTCTCGTTCTGGTTGGAGGATCAATTTAACTTCAATTTGACAACATTATACCATCATTTAACCTCAATCTTCTACCTCTCTGCCCTCATTTCCTCCGCTGGTGGGCTTGTTTTCTTCAGAATGTGAGAAAAGTTCAGCGTCAGGCGTAATTTGTGTGTGAGAACAGGCAATTTTAGCATGCAACACTGGCAAATGCATTTTGTTCATACACACCGAAAAGGCATAACATTATGACTAGTTTGGGAAACCTGATTTTTCAGCCAATGCACGTCTTTATGTCATAGGCAGGGTATCAGAAAATCAATGTCATTCACTGGTCATAGCGTTAAGCATGATAAATGTGTATTTGAAGTATTATGCCCACCTTTCTTCTTGTCTCTGTACATGCAAATAAGTTTTATGTTGGCTCCTTTAACCCTCGCTCAAACTTTGACTCCAAATGCTATTTTGTTAATTTGTATGTCCTTCATTTTATTTAGAAAGCCTAACTAATGTCATTAAAGCTTTTTTTTAACACTTATGTTTTCATAAATGATCTGGAATGGAGCTTTATGTGATCTCTTTTTATTGCAGTTCTCTAAGAATGCAGAGATAAAAAGCCTAAATAATTGGCATGCAACAGCTAAATTAAATGGATATGTTTCATATAATTCAACTAATGGCTGTTAATGCCATATTATAAGCCACTGAATAGTGAAATGAAAAAGAAGACAAATGCCATTTCAGAAGTATTTAAATCCCCACCCCATCCTCTCACCAGCTCCTTCTCTGCACCAGCAGATTTTTCATGCAGTTTTAGAGATCAATCTTTGCAATTTTTCCAGCTCCTTCTACAGCTGCATGTCCAGCTATTCTAGAATATAATAACTCACTTAATATATGGGTGTGATTAGTGTGTGTATAGTTTGATATGGCAATTTTGCAGGGCCAGTAATATTTACCAACCATTCAAATGTCAAGTATAATCAATTGGCAGGACCTTCACAAATCAATCTTTGATTAGTTAATTTCACTAATAATACCATAGATTTCCTTTTTAGACATAATGAGATAGTTGGAATATTTAGTGGGTAATTGAACCACAACCATAGGGACTATTCACTCAACTATGTGGACATCCAGTGTACTTACCATTGTGAATGTCACAGTAACGGCAAATACAAAGAGGTGTTTGATTGTGAACTTGTCAAAGAGAACACTAGGTGTTTCAGCATATTTCATCACTGTAGCCAATAGCGTAAGTGCTGACAGGATGTGATTACGATTGTCTCTGGTTGCTAAAAATATGGTTAAAGAAAAAATGTTAAGGAAGAACCGCAGTGTTTTAAAAAAAGTATGCCTTTTCTATTAGAATAATGTATGACTAAAATCAGGATGCTAACACAGACAACCTTGTGTTTCAAAACGATAAATTAAATGGAGAGATTTCAAAGACACTTTAGCAAATTATCTAAAGTTTATTAAAAATTTTACTAGTGTCGCAAAAACACCTACTACCAGTCATTGGTGTTAGCAGAGCTGCAGCTGTAGCTCTGTTGGATGAAAGGGAGTTCTTTTTGATGCCTCACTTTTTGTTTCATCAAGACACTATCAACACTGGGGAAGTATGCAATTAACTATTAGAGTGCTGTAAGGAAAAAAAATCTAAAATTCTTCTGTTATTAGAAAAGTATTTGACACTGTGGCACACATAACTTAAATATTTCTGCAGTAAGAGCATCACATTTCAGGGACGGCATGCATACTCCACGTAACCAACAAAGCTGCAGAATAGATGCAAGAACGACAAAACTTTCTAAGCAATCAGCTGATAATGAGATCACTTCATCTCTTGTTGCGATAAATGCCCTGTCTTTACAGGCAAACATAAACTCACTTCCAGATGCTAAATGGTATGTTCTTTGACCATTGGTGGGACACTCTGTGTGAAGCATATTAAACATACATTTTTATATCATACACCTTGTAAGTATCATACACAATGTACGAAACTGGGTTGGATCAGAACCAGAGTTAATGGATAACAGAGAACTTCATGTTCTTTATGCAAAGATAGTGTGAAGGGAAGAGGAGGGTAGAAGCTACTCATTTAGAAGCTTTTAAACGGTGTGGTATTGGAGTATGAATAGTTTAGGTATGTTTCTCCCCCAAATCTAATTATTTCATTATTCCACAAAATTAAGTGGCAACTGTCCACCTTTAATAAGGGAGTGTTTACTTAGTATACATAAATACTATGAGCAATCAATGTCTGTTTTACACAGATTATGTTTTTCATGGCTAATTTGTTATTGGTTAGTTGTAAGTCTTTATAATCAAATGAATGCTGGTTTTATGAATGTCCGCTGTAGTATTTAATTTACCCACTTTGTCTTACTTCTAGACAAACAAATGAATTAGCTAGTGAAGATAACTATCCTTTAGCAAACACCATCCATTCATTTTCTATACCCACTTCTCGGTCAATGGGCGAGAGGAGGGGTTAGCCGACACCACAGAGATACAGGAGACACTTCAATGATTTATGATCCCGACAACATAACTCGCATCTGCATCATGCATAACTAGTCTGGTTTTACCCACAAGGATTTTAGTATGCAGCTACGGTGAATAATAAGTGCTCACCACACCGCTAAATACAATACCACAACCAGACCCCTCTGACATGAAAATTGGAATGACCTGGTCTCCCAGAAGGAGTAGGGCTTTCCCCGGGACATAGGCATTTACGCATCTACTGTAAACTTCGGCTGAGCTTGTTTGTAGGAGACTAATGTACTGTAATTATATGGCAAACCTAGTGGTGGAATTGTGGAGAGCTAAAGTATCTGTCAAATGCACGCTCCAAACAGACTCCAGGCCACTTCTGGATCAGCAGTGAAACATTTATTTTGTTTAAAAATCCAAAGACTGTCCAACACTGCACAAGAATAAAGCTCCGACTGAGACACAGACCGTCAATCAAAACCCAGTGTGCCAGTAAGCCTGCCATTCAAACCTTGTGACACACACACACACACACACACACACACACATGCGCATCAAGACATCCACCACCCAAGTGCCTCTGCTTCACGTTCACCTGTCACATTGTACTTTTGCTAATTTCACCCATATGGCTCTTGCAGACTCTATGTATTTACCTGCTGGCAATTTAACAGCAAATTGTACCTTTCAAACTGTCAAATAAAAGCCACATTACTAAATCTATGGGAATGAGGAAAAAAAAGGAATCCAAAATCAACTTTAGGTGCTCGGTTTGATCGGCTCTTATCGGTGGAAAAATCTGATTTTGGATTTTCTTTGTTGATTCCTGCTGCCTCCACATGCCAAGGTATCCTCACACCTATTGAATGTGCAAAAAAAACATGCTCATGTCCATCCTCTGTTGCCTCTGATAAGAAAATAATGTGGTGTCTGCAGCAAGACAGAAACTGATGGTGGAGGGCACAGAAAGGAAATCCAGTAGTATTAAAGAGAGTTTAATACTACTACAGGGAGTTTTCAGAAAACTGTGAACTAGGCCAGAAAATTTGATCAGCACACCTCCCCTTGTACCTGTAGTCAGGATGACTATGTTCAAGACAGAACATAATTTTACTATTTTATCCTAATGGATACAGGGCATTGTACCTTCTCTTACAATGTTAGCAATACCTTATAATTGCCTTCAAATTCACTCACAACATTTGGAAGAAAGTGTAGTTGAATATAATTAAGAAAAGCTTTTAGCAAGCAGGGTTAACTTACCGTATGACTTTGTTACACATTGTTCTCGTATGGCACAGACATTTTATGGGGAAAATATGGAACAACTTGTTAAATCATGATCACACCATATATGGAAGATTTAATTATGTACCCAACAGCAGCCGTATCACCGTACAGCATCACAAGCAAAGGTGCAAACTTAAGTCAATCATAGAAAAACCTATGTCTCTGCTTAGTCTCAGAACTTTTTCATTCTTCAAAACAATGCAATGTGTTAATTATAGCTCTATAAGTTTAACTGTGCGGCAGTTTTTCTTCAGCTTTTGTCACAACAGACAACAGCAACAAAACATATAGATTTTCCTTTTTCTCCGATATGCAAAACCTTGCTGCGTCTCTTCATATTGTCGTCAGTATTATGTACCATACAAGCTAAACTAAAGTTCAATTGACTATTGCCTGATTACCAGAGTATTGGACGAAAATGTGTGAATCCACACGGTTATTAATTTAGGGGAAAGAATAATAAGCTAATTCATATGCAACCCTTGCTCAGGATGGGATCTGCGTTTTGCCTGGGAATTCTGATTTCACACACAGGAAATACAAAGGCGCATAACCTTCAAAAGAAGGTGTATTCACCAGTATTTAAAAATGAAGGTGTGTTTGAATGTGCTATAAAAGTGGTTTCCAAAAGGTTCATGGTTAGATTATGATAAAGAAAATGAAAGGTCATAAAATTAGGAACAAAAGTTGATATCATGAAGAAAATGCTAAAATTATAACAACATCGGGGATTGATGATAGTTAAGGTTTTAGTTGATTTAAGCCTGTGTATTAATCTAAAACGTGTTACCATGCATGAGACTGAGGTTAAAGAAATATAATGTACAAACACCTTATTTAAAGGAGGATAGACACAGCCACTACCCCAACTTCACTAACTGGATCAGATCTGACTTTGCCTCTGTGGGCCCTGAAATGGACTTTTGATAGATCTGCCAGTTGTCTTAATGTTTGATGAATCTTGCTGGCCTCCAGCTGGATTTTCCACTGGCCCGCCAGGTCACCGGTCTGTCAGATGTCATTTGGCTGTGGGGGTGCGGTGTTTTCAGTTGAAAAAATGCATATAGTCTAAACGCCGAGGTGTGCTCTGCATCTCCAAAAAGCTCTGAGTTGTAGTCAGGACCAAATAGTGGAAAATATAAAAAATAAGTCTTCTTGAATCAGTAATAAGTTATTACTTGTTAGGCATAGCGCTTGGGAAAAAATAAAGGATTTCCCCCAGAAAATGGACCAGTCCTGGTGGTAGGTGTCGCTGTGGCGGTGCGCACGCTACCGTGGCGCAAGATGGGGTGTGTGTTGGAGGTTGTGAAGTGAAGCGCAGGGAGCATTGCGTCACTACCGCTGTAGTCTAATAAAACGCCGGGGGAAACAGCTTACACTAACCTGCTGTTCTTTACAGCAAGCAGAGCTGCAGTTGGTGTCAGTAGATAGGGAGCACAGAGACTGTCCAGTCACGTGGGGTGAGCGTTAGGCTCAATTGAGTGATCCTCCTCAGTCCGTGAGAAACTGACACCAGAGGCCGTTACCCAGTATCCAAAAGTGAGGTCAGTAATCAGGTAATGGTCATTCACAGAGAGGCAGATGAGGCAATACATATTAGAGGGTTTTGGCAAGAATCAGTAGTTGAGAGGTATGGTGTGTTAGATTTTTTTCTGTGTCAAAGTTTTTAGACAAATAGACATCTACATTTCAATTTAACATATTAGTCCTCTTGTCGCTTCTTACTGTGCTAACCAGACATTTTGCTTTCAGTTTCATGGCTTTGGGTTTTTGTGTTTATTTTTTAACTTTTCTACACTGTTTATTGTTACATTCCTCTCTGCCATCAGCCACCATCCAATCAGTTCAGTCCACTCCTCAGTCACCAGCCAATCAGCTCAGTCACATCCTAGTTACCACTCTGCACCAGATCAGCCCCACCTGCTGCCGCTAATTAAAGCCAATTCTGCCCACCTGCCACTCTCCCTATCTATACCTGCTTCACTCTGCCACTCCCTGCCAGAACGTCTCATCACACAACCTGCCTGCATGTGTTTGTTTGCTCCAGCAGCTTCCTTTGTTTGTTGCTGTGTTTTCCCTGGCTCCAGTCTTTGCTCTGCCTGCACTAGTTCACCTGCTAGTGGTTGTGTGCACCGCCTATTGAGAGGATTCCTGTGGGATTCTGTTGTCCGTTCTGCTTATGCTGGAGACACATCTGTGGCTTCAAGTCAAGATTCAGTCTACAGCTTCTGGTCAAGTTCTGTCTGTGAGTTCCTGTTCAGTCTGGTTCTGCCTGCTTGCCTCATTATCGGGTTCTCCAGCACTACTCGTTACATTCAGGTAACATTTCCCCCAATGGTATTCCAGCTGCCAAGTTAACCCTTCAATATGGCTCTGTGGTTGTTAACGCTTCAAATGTCAGGTATCCACTCTAATAAGAGCCAGTCTGACTGGCTGTTAATTCTCCCACGAGAACTTCTCTGAACTAAAGTAATTCAGAATGCTATCTGCCTCAGACATGAAGTTGACATTCTGTAAGCTCTGCAGACATTAAGTTAAAGTTTAATCTTAACTATATTTCTTATGTATTTCTAGTTGTAGGATACCATGCTGTAGTATAAAAAAGTATATATAATAGAGGATGATATCCACTGCGAATGTTGTGTTACCAAATGTCAGCCAGGTTCAAATGTCACTATCATGAATTTTAGTTTTCTCTGGCTTTGAGGATGAAGGTCATTCTTTTAACTGGGTCTACAATACTGTTGGATCAAAGAGGTTTGGAAGCAGAGTTGTGATAGAGTCAAACAAGTGGTATTGACTCCCCCAGCCATTGTTGATTGATAAACCAGTGGTGATCATTTTTTAACAAATTTATTCAGACGGGTAGCAACTGGTTTGGCCTTTTTATGGTTTAGAAAACATCAATGGAATATAATTTCTTTCAATTTCTGATTAAAACAACACATTTCAAAAGGATTCTTTTCCTTAAGGGAGCTCACCTTAGCTATAACCATAAGATCAGTTGAAAAATTCTGACTGAATTTGTTTGAAAAGATGAAACAAATAAACAATAAAAAATAGCACCACATTTTTTTTTCATTTTACTCTACATCGACAGCTCATAAACCTCAGTCCTTTCCGCCAGGAGTCAGTGTTTACCCTACCATTCAAACGGTACACCAGCAGAATTGCCCACTCCCCAAAGAAGTTCAGGGCATACAGTATATTATTATGTCTGTGCATGTTCATGGTTAATTTTATTAAAATTACCCTTTCTAGCACCAGATTACATCCTGAGCTATTTCTATCTCTAGGCTCCCACATAATAAGGAGTCCATGGAGAGGTATGAGAAGAGCTCAATTTTACAAGTGCATAGGCGATATCACACTATAAACTGCTCTGTGGGCAGAAGTCTCCAACAGCCAGTTGCGACTCGCAAGCTCCTGCAGCCTTTCTGCACCATGGACTGACAGGTGTGCGGTGGGTGCCTGCTGTGTGGAATGTTGGAATTTGTCACAAGAAATAGGCAATAATTGCGCTCAACTATGAAGTTTAAAATGACCATGGAGAGTCTTCGCAGTGCCCAGTACAACCAAGTATGCAGCCGCCTTCAATGTTTCTTCTAGGCAGAGTCATTGCTCCTTTCCTTTCAGCTCAGAGTCACTTGCGTTCACACGCAGGTAAACTCACACTCCCGCCAGGTGAGAGTTGCAACATAAGTTTTTACCTTCCTTGGTAAATGTTTCTGCATTTTGTAAACAGGCCCAGTTTCTGAGGATCGCTGCACTAAAAACTCCCGCCAAGTCTGGAGCACTGAGCGTCTACTAGCCGTGAAGATGTTGGCGGAGTCTGTTCTGATTTAGGAACATGGGGTTGTTCAATAAAGAGAAACGCTAAATGACCAGAAGTAGTATCGCTTGCGTCGGGAGCGCGGGATCCAACGGGATAAATGTGTCCATCCATCCATCCATTTTCTAACACGTCTATCACTTGTGGGGTCGCGAGGGGTGCTGGTTCCTATCTCCAGCTGTCAATGGGCGAGAGGTGGGGTACACCCTGGACGGGTCACCAGTCTATCGCAGGGGATAAATGTGTCATTTGTCAGTTTTTTTCTGTTGTGTTACAACTGAAAAAGGACACATTTGTTTATTTCACGTGGTGCCCTGATTACTTCAATATACTGTGAACTTTTCCAGTTTTGAAGGCGAAATTGGGTCCTTCCCAGCAGTAATAAGGTGTCTCAAATAAAGTGGCCAGTGAGTCCATAAACAGAAACACTAACTCCCAGTACATAAGGGTTCAGGTTTTCACATTCAGCTTTTGCTGAGCGAAGTAATCAAGAGAAGTCCTTAACTCTATGATGGTAAAGGCAGTGTCCTTTTCTCAAATGAGTCTGGAAATAAAGATCCTTTAAATCCTTTAAAGTGTGTATGTTGATAGGTCAGGGAGGTTTCAGATTTTGACAACCAAAACAAGGTCCATTCATCATTTCTTCAAGGACACAGTCCTGCAAAATCTTAATGAAATTCCCACTTGTTTCAGTGCCATTGTAATTCATGCCAATAGAAGACATATTAAAATATAATATCTTAAGCCACAGCTGCTGCCAGTGAGGAGCAATAAAAATTATCTCCTTCTCTGGGATGAGTCCATTACTCAAGATTAAACTTAGTTTAATCTGTGTGTATGTGCACGTGAAGTCTGACTGCCTTGCTTAGCAGGGATTTGTTCTTGGTCGCCAATAAAACAGCATTTTTAGAAAGAGAAAGCATCCAGGACAGGAATTACTCATGTATCGTAAAACACATTTAGCCACTGGCACTGGAGTGTGTCCAAACCTGAATTTGCATCAACTGGTTGTGGCCTGATTGTTTTTGGACGGGATTTGCATGTGTTTCACTAATGTTATTGCAGAGGATTCTGTAAACAAAACTGCCTTCATATGATTTATAGGAAAGACATTCCATGGGGATATATGTTTAGAAATGCTTCTGTCCTGAAGATAAACATTAAACTTTAAGCTGAAGAGACTTCTTTTTTCAAAAAGAACAGGGGTCTGAATAATAAAGCTTGCGTACGCACAAAATGAGGCCTGAAACTTGCGTACGTCACTTTCCACACAAAAGGTGGGATCTAAAAAAAAAAAAAAAAAAAAAACTTGACGGGCAAATGTGCAGTCCCAACAGCAACTCTGACCCATGCATACGCTCATTTTTGAGACGGGAGAATGACGACCAGATGGTAAAGTAGTGAGTTGCAACCAAACTGCTTGATGATTCCCGATGCTGAATTTCATTCCATATCAGACTTTAATCATAGATCGACTTCATCATAAGCATTCAAAACCGCTGTGCTATTCATGCTTGCACCGGTGACACATAACTACACAAAACCACCCTTCAAATAATAAAAAAAAGATTGCCTATAAGTCGACAAAAGTCTAAAATAAAAGCATGCACAACATTTCTTCAGGGTTTTCTACTATCCCTTTCCTCTCCCTGATAAACAGATAACACTGCAAAAAGGTAACTAAAAGTAGATAAGATTTTCTTGAAATGAGTGTATTTGAGTAGGTAAATAAGATAATCTGCCAATGGAATGAGTGTTTTTACCCCTAAAATGAGATAATTAGATATATTCACTTGAAATAAGATGATGAAGGTGAGTTGTTCCTATTTTAAGTGCAAACATCTTTTCCTGCTCATATCGTGGGCAAATACACTCATTTCAATAACATTTTACGTACTTTTAGCAGTTAAGTTGTGAAACAATTACTTTAATTGCTGTTAACAATATTCATGAAGTGCTTTGCATTGACCATTTATGGTTGAATGTGGGCGTGTAGAGGGCTGAACCTGAGGTGAAACCAGGTACGCAAACGTTCAGGTACATCTCTGATCAATAAAGGGAAAATGCGTGCTTGGTGTGCGCCATTTTCTTTTTCTTGGCATATGTACACTTTTGGATTCCATTTAAAGTTGTATAAATGAGACCCCATGTTCACCTGCTGCTGCCAGTCTTCACCAAGCTGATTCACCTGGGACTTTGCCTATTTATACCTGCCTCCCACAACCATTCTCTGCCAGATCGTCTCACTGCATACGTGTTTGTTCTCCAGTGGTCGTCTGCTCAGGCTGCCAAATCTGTGTTTCAGTGTGTGACCTGCCCTCACTGGGTTGTTCTCCTGTGACTGTGTGCATCGCCTTATTGCCTGTGTTTCCTGTGTTGGTTCAATGCTTGCTTTGTCCTCTCTGGGGGCTCATCGGCTGTTTACTCTGGTCAGGTTCTGGACATTCTCCGGATCTCTGCCTAATCCCTTTGGACTATTGCTCCTGTCTTTGTCATCATCACTTGGTCAATCCATCTCTGTCATTATCACCTGTTCAGCCTGTCTCAGTCATCCCCTGCCATCACCAGCCTGTCCAGCCATCACCTGTACTGCCTGTCATTTACACTCTTTTTAATAAATCTTTTAAGTGCAACGCCATGTCCGGCCTCAATATCGGGTCTTCTGGCTAGTCAGCATTACATGTATACAAAATACCTCAGGGGCTTTGGTCATATGATCCACAAAAGACTTCCTCAGCAATTCTGGGAGGGTGAAGTTCTGGTCCATTGTTCCACAGCCAGGATAAAAGCTGCATTGCTCCTTCAGGATCTCCAACACCCCAGTGTAAGCTGTCCCTAGGAGGTTGATAAGTGAGATCCGTCGATAAATGGAACACACTCTCCCAGGATCTGCTGGAGAGACTATGGCCTAGTCCAAACATAGCCGGATATCTAGGAAAACAAAGTTTACATGTGGATGAAAGACCTAACCACATAAAAATGCATTTTACATCTCTAAAAATGTATAATTCTGAAAACTGAGAGCAAAGTGGAGATTTCTAAAAACTCTGTGAGCCTCCGTCTATACGTGACAAAACAGAGTTTTAGGGTTCGACACATCACTGTTAGCGACATAACGCAGTGCGGACATCACATGTGATGGTGATTATTGACTTGGTCAGACAGTTGAGTAATAAATTAATGTTATCAGAGAGGTGCTGATTTCTACAATATGTCTCTACTCAATATTAAACTGGACAAATCCCCTGCTACGAAATCAAGAGCATCATAGGAGCTGCTGTGGCTCAGTGGGTAGTAGCTTTGCAATCGGAAGGTTTTGGGTTGCATTCCAGCTTCCCACTGTCATGTGTCGATGTGCCCCTGGACAAGGCACCAAACACCAAGTTGCCTACCATTCCGCGTATTGGTGTATGAATGTGTTAGTGAGTGTCATTGTGTGAATGTGGCTATAGTGTAAAGCGTTTTGAGTGGTCAGTATGACTGGAAAAACTCTATATAAATTCTGTCCTTTTACCATTTATCTCCATTTATCTGTCATTTATTTCCAACTGACATTACTGCGGCACCACACAACAATTCCTGTCTTTGCCTTGGCATCGAGACGTCAAAGCAAAAGCGTAGATGGAACATTTTAACAGTTGGTTCAGACGCTTTCTGCTTGTTTGTTTTTACAAGCCCAGCTGCTCCAGAACGTTGAGGTGCAAAGGAGAAGGAGGTTAGCTGTTTTACACCAACTCTCACTCCCAATACAGAGAAACAATGCTGTTCAACATCGCCATTATTTTGAGGGATTCTGACCGGCTGACAGGTTTTACCTTATCGGTTCACTGCCACCTATGCATTTGGCATGTTTTAAACAACAAAGTGGGGTACTTGTGCGGGTTGGTGTGAATGGAAATATTTCTAAAAATAATTGTGTGTATATGATATTATTTTTAAAAACAATTTGTGGGAGAATCTGTTTTTATAAAGACCCAGCAAAGTGTGAACAAGGCCTATGTTTTTGAACTGGCCTGGGAACATAATGGGCCTGGAGGAGCTAGAAGAGGTGTCAGGGGAGATGGAAGTCTGGGTGTCTCTGCTGAGTCTGATGTTCAGACCTCAAAGTTAAATGAAAATATCTCTTGGCAAAAAAAAAAAAGATGGGTGGGAAAAAAAGGAAAAAATCCCCTGCAAGCAGCACAAGGTCTTAAAATATGGTCACAACGAAATCAAAATATAACCGACAATTATTCTACTAATGCCTCCCCAGATGTAAACAAAAGAACTGAAGGAGGTCTTGTGAAATTTGACTGCATGAGGTAAAGGGTGACTACACGCTAATTGCAACCGCGGTGACAACACACTAGTAATTGTTGTCTGGAATATAATTATTCATAATGGCATCAATTACTATGAAGATTTCTACTGATTTTTAAACACTCAGTGGCTTGCAAAGAAAACAAAAATCACTCCCCAAGCTGAAAATTTCTAGCTGAAACTTTTATTTTTCTTTATGAAGGGAAATGGTAAAAATGTTCCAACAAGCAATAGTTCAGCTGGCTGAGAAAAAAAATTACATTTGTGTGATGGGGCTTTGGACAGACCAGCAGGAATGTTTTCATTGAAAGCGAAAGCCTTTTTTGATTTGGCATCAAGCCATGTAACTGTTTTCGGAAGCATTGAAAAATAACACTGATAAAATTGTTGCTTGAAATTGGACACCACAGGCAGTTGAGCAGGGAAGCAGCCTCTCCAGCAGTGGTTACAAGTTGGGATCATAGTGTCTCCTGCAAAAAATTGTTTTCTAATCCTTTTACTGATACTGCCATTTAAACCTACTTTCTTTGCAAAAGTTGGGCTTTCATAGATCTACGACTTTGCCAGATATCCACGGACAGATCTGAATACAAATAAGTTGGTTTACACAAATTCCTTCTAGCTATTCAATTTCAGTGTGTGCATTTTAAGAGCTGGAGCCAATCTTGGGCTACGCTTTACCAGGAGACTGTCAGCCATACTCATACAGTGTGCATTGAAACCAGTGGACCAGAGAAAGCTTGTCATTTTATTAAAAACAAACCTGCTTACTGTTTAGGCTTATCTGATATTTATTGATTTACTGTACCTCCTTACTTTTTTTGCAGAATGAAAATGAGAGTAATATCTCGAACCAAATCAGCAACAGCAAATGAACAAGGTCTTACAAGTACATTTTGCACAGTTGCCATAGCCTGTTGTGACAATTTATGCCATTCAGAGTCAGGCATGGGTCTGACAAATTCTGTCAGAAGTTTACATATAGACTTGATGAGCTTAAATGTGAATTCATTTTTGAGTTTTGAATTGTTTACCTGAACAATTCTTTTGACAGGATTGGAAAACTAGACAATAGACAATTTCAATAATTTTTTGAAAGCAAAAACTGGATGCAAAAATTTGCATATACGTAGTAATTGTTTTATGACAAACATGGGGCAAAATTCTACAGGTGGAGGCAAATGTGTACATATACCTCCACTAATTATTAAATTAATCTCCGTTAGCAAGATTCATGGAAACCACCTTTATTTCGTAACCATCAATGGGATCCTGACATGATTAGCTATATAACCCTTTTTCTAATTGAAAAGTGGTGGAAATTCATACATTTGTTTTGTTTTCTTGGCATTGAAACTGCTATAAACTATAGTGAAAAAATTTCAGGTGTGGCCATTCTTAAAGTTTTACATTAGCCTGCTTTACTCTTTCCAAAACCAGTTTGTCTTTATTTGAAATCATTGCACAGCTGGAGTACCCATTCTTGTTAATGTATCGGCTATTTCGTTCAAACTGTGACCCTCAAGCTTGAATAAAAAGAAACTGAGACAAAGACAATGACGAGAAACATGTTTGAATGAGTCAAGGCAAACCTTTTAAAACAAGACCACAGGAAAAAACAACAACAGCAACAGTCAAGTCCGGTGGTAGTAGTCTCATGCTGTGTGGCTGCTTTACATTAAATGGGTGGGATAATGAAGACCGGACGTCGAAATCCAAAGATAACATTCTTTGGTGAATTCTCACGGTATTTGTTGGTTCACACAAAACCACGCCGGCTTAAACTATTTGGGTCTGAACCAAAAATGGTTCAGACCAATCATGTTGCAGTATTGTGGTTTAAGGCAGGACATACCGATGCAACAAAATCAAGAGCTCACAAGCCCCCAGCTGAACCAACATAAACATGGCAGCACAGGAGGATGCATACAGAGCTGATGCTATCACTGCTGCTATCTGTTTTGTAAGAATCCACGATTTAATCTTTGAAAGAACAGCAAGGAGTGCCTTGACTAGTTTACCTTGTGGTTTCACATGACGGTGTTGCTTACATCTTAATTTGATACCGTGATTGGCTAAAACCAACTTTTGGTGGGTGGGCTTTTGGTGCCAATCAGCTTGGAGAGTTATACTCCTTTCCCCAAACAGATTAAATGGGAGCAGTCCCAAGTTTATAATGTGCAGAAAGGAGAGTGCTACACATTATCAATCTGCAATCTTACAGTGATGCCAAACTTATACCAAAACTGGTCTTTGGCCACAACCTTATCCTTTCTTGTACCCACCATTGGTTAAATGTTTTGTACTTAATTCCTCAAAGCTATCAGGAAAAGACTGTAAACTATATGAGAACTATACATATGTTTAGATTTTTGATCAAAACTGACACTTGGTTTGTTTCCAGAATAATGCCATAATTGGACATCTTCCTGCTCTGAACAATTAGTTGGAAGAAACACAAGAACTATCTAAGATGAACTTAAAAAATTATTACCTGCCTCATTAATGTGGCTTGTCATCACAGGCAGCATCTTTAAGTAAATACTGTGTATAATGCTGTGTGTTTAGTGTATACAAGGAGTAGGGATGGAAATGAGCCACCTGGCTATAATCTCACATAATAACATACCAATTTTCATTTATATTTATTGCCCAATCTTTTACAATAAACTGATTCAACTAAACTGTAAATTGACAAGGCCACAAAGGATTTTTAGCAACAAAGGAAAGTAAAAAGGATATGAGAACCACATAGAATGAAACCTGAAACATGTTTCTGTTGAATCTTTAAACAGTGCACAGGTTTTGAACTAGGTCGCAGTTAACACAAGAACTTTCCTCAGCAGAATTAGCCTATGAAGTAGGTTAACTATTGCTTTTATAGAGGGCAGTTTTGTTCAGTGTTGCTTCTTTAGCTGTGGTATATCCCCAAACGAAATTTTTTTAGATCAAAGCATGAAAAGGAAAAGGAAATTAATACCAGGCCCCCTTTTGTACAAATTCCCAGAGCAAACAAAAGTAGTTTAAAGTGTTTTTCTTGATGATCAATTTCTCAGAACATCAACTCCCCATCAGGCCATAAAATAAAGCTTCTACTAAAACCAGATATGAGAGCTATTCATATGTTTGAACCATAGTTTTCCACATTGGCCATTGTTGTTGATCACCAAATTGAATAATGCTATTCAGTTATATCTTTCTTTATATATCAAATATAATTACATTTAAAAAGGCTTGCATTGATCTGCCAAGTTTATTAGAAATGACTAAAGTAATTTGAATGATAAGGATCAGTTACCACGGGGAGGACCTAATTTAAATCACTTGTCTGAAGAACCTATTGTTGTTAGGGTGACAAAAGCTTTGTCACTGACAACTCAGCTGAGTTTCTCATTTCCTGTTCTCTACAGTGGTCATATTATGAGCATAGCTTGTTTCCGGACTTTGGTTTAATAGTAAAATATAAATAATTTAAATAAATGTGGATAGTGTCGCAAAAGCTGTAGCACTTTCAATGGTGTTGTGAACAGAGCACTGGAAAAAAAAAAAACTTCTGTTGCAAGGGAATTTGAAAAACAGAAGCATGGAGGACTTATATATATATATGTACAATCCACAAGTTATTTTGTGGAATTAGGATTATTTGATTATAAATAAATAGACTGGCAACCTGTCCAGGGTGCACCCCGCCTCTCGCCCAATGACAGCTGGAGATAGGCACCAGCACCCCTCGGGACCCCATAAGGGATAGATGTGTTAGAAAATGGATGGATGGATGGATTAACTAAAAATCACTATGAATGTAACTATATTATCAGTTAATCAAAAAAGGATGAAACGAGCAGGAGCCCCCGGCAATAATCCACTTACACAAAATAAGCAAAAACTGTTCATGTATGTGTGAATTAACTAAACAGTTCAACTTAAAAATTAACATTAAAGAGCTAATAAACTTTCCACCTACACTTAACTATTCACTTATCTTCTGAAAGGATAAATAATGTAAAAAAAATGTAAAGGAGGAAGAAGATCCATTAAGAACTATGAGCAGATGGGGAAATCCTGGATTGTGAAGCGGACAATTAGGCAAAATAATGAACTCGCTAATGAGTAATTAGTAAACTGGACAATGAGCAATAATCATAGCTTCAGGATCAGATGGTAATATGAGGCAAAGTAAAAAACATCAAAGCGACAGCAACGCAGACATGTATTTAAGTACGTCTGTGTGTCTGAGCTGAGTGGCAGTCAGCAGGCTTGGCCACCAGCAGGAACTGGTTAGCTGGTCAGACAATAACACAGAGGTCATATGAGCTCAGATTTTGGGTCATAAAACTTGTATGAGGCTAATATGTGTGCGTACAGAAAAATACAGAGTCCCATTTGTACTCAACAGTCAGACATTTTAACTGAAATGCTCCCTACAGTCAGAATTACAAGACAGAAAATTGGAGCAACAGGACCATGCCAGACTTCCACATAGAACAATAATGCGTCTCACAGCAACAATAAGTTTGTTTTTAGTAATTCTCTATTATTTATACATATTACTTTTCCATGTTCAAAACAAAGGATGTTTTAGCGTAAAAAAAAATCCTGTGTGGAATAGTTATTGGTTCGCTGGCCTGGCACGGTCCGCTTAGGGATCGCAAAGGTTTGGATCGCTCCTGATAACAAAAACAAATCATGGCGTTCATGCGGCTGGCTTGCTCTCACAGATTGCAGTTGCGAGAGGGATAAGACTGTTAACTCTGTTATTGTCTGTCTCAGCACTGCTGTTGCCAGCAACTTTTCATAACCCAGCCAGGTGTGGGTAAAGAAACAGCCGAACATACTTCTCGCCCCGCCGTTTTTCTCTTGATTGGCAGACGAAGTGATTCTTCTGAAGTGTCATTATGAAGAACAACATTGGGAAATAAGAGGACTTTTAAAAAAAATGACATTTTGAAATGAAAACTGATGGAATTAATTAAAAATACCTAAACAATAATTTTATATTGGAAAAAATATTAATGTGAAAGTATTTTTTTATTTTAAAGAATGAAACATATTTCATCATGATAGGCTGGTAATTTTATAAGCATTCAGTTAATTCACAATTTCACTGTTACTTTTAATGTTTAGATCTTATTTATTCAAGTAAATCATAATTTCATAATGTTTTATTTATTTAATTCATTTTGAACACTTTGTTGTTCCATACGAAATAGCTTCAAATTGTAAAAACCCACTGGTGGACTTTCTTAAAGATGCATTTAAGAAGAGGGAGAGCACTTAACCCAAAAACACATACGACACAAAAATGATCATGGATCATTTATCTAAATCCAGCATTAACCTTAGAACAATGCAGTTACCCTTGTTCCTTGGAGGCAGGATTTGCTGGGTGGCTTTGTCTTACTGGCACAAGCATCCATGCTCTGCAGAGCTGCAGCCGCTTCCTTTCCTGTAGGGAAAAAAAAACAAAAACAGAAGGTTAGCTGCTCCTTTAACTACAAAGGGAGGAAATGCTGTTTCTTTGTGGAAACTATGTTCAGATTGAATAACATTGGATGACAAAGCTGCTGAGCTAAGTTCTTCAGCAGGGCATGAGTGAGAGCTGCCAAGGTTTGCATACAGCAGGAACTTTTTGAGCTTCTTTCAAGCTCCTTCGAAGGTCAAAAGGGAGTGTCAGATTTGCTGGGTAAACAGAATGCTAAATCTATAAAGCTTTCTTAAAGAAGCTATACTTGAATTTATTTTTGTCTAGTTAAGAAAAAAGCTTTTAAATCAATATATTATGAGTTGAATTACCTAATTTCATAATAACAATTGCCTAATGATTGCACGATCAAGCAAGTCCTGATTTTTTTAGTAGGAGAAAGCAGTGAGCTGGGAGCAACCCGGAACAACTTTTCTCTACCAATGGCACAACAAGGTGTGGAGCCCTTGCTAAGCAGTAGCTTCTCCAGCGCGTGCACAACAGGGTATGTAAACAGAAGTGTTTACCATTCACATGAAAAAATAGAATCTACCCAAGACTTCATATTAAGCCATTTATATTAAAGAAAACAAATAAGTCTTGTTGTCTTTGCTCCAGAGGATTGTGTGCCAGCTTGAGGCATGTGAGCTACTTACAGATGCATCTCAATAAATGAAAACATCAGAGACAAAATTTCAGCAATTCAATGTAAAAATTAAACTGATATACTGTATAATATAGATTCATAATAAGAGTTTATTCCTGTTGAGACCATCGTAGATCACAAACTGCTGTTTAGGGCTGTCATTTCAGCGTTCCTCAGCATCACTCCGTGGTTGATGACATGGTTGCTTAGTGCTGTACAGATAGCATTTGACAAAATCAATCTCTGCGTCTATAAGCCTGCTCTTTCCAACAGTTCATACACTTCCCAGTGTATGAACTGAATAGTTCCCAGGGGCGCTGGTTGCCAATAGGAGGGCCAGGCAATTGCTTGGGGCCCCCAGAGGGCCAACAAACTTTAAACCAACTCAGACCCACAACAGCAGAAAAGCTGCATTGACAGTGCGGTCCTCACAGTCCCTGACGGAGTCCTTTTGACAGAAAGGGCTGCATGTTCATAAGTAAACAGACATGAGCATGAGCCCTGGGCTGCACAGCAGCATCAACTCTGTCAAAATTTAAAGAAGTTATCCTTTTGGAAGTAAAAAAAGACAGAAAAGACAAAAAAGGGGAAGAAAATGAATTTCAAGACATTTTACACAACAGTGGTGAGTGTAACCTTGTGGCTTATAATTATGCTTTGAGCTAAATAAGACCATCTTGTTTGCTGCACAAGCACAGGCTGACAGCAACGTGCTGTCAGCCTGTGCTTGTGTTCTTGAAAAGAAAGAGTTATCCTTCTGGAAGCAAAAAAAGAAAGTAAAAAAGGAGAAAGAAGAGAAAATAAAACAAGACTGTGGTGAGTGTGATAGCTTGTGGCTTATTTAGCTTAAAGTAATAGATCTTAATGCAGTTTTAACCTAGCCAGGCTCATGCTATGTACCTGGCTGGAAAGACTATAACTTCTTTAGCAAGCTGGTTGTATGTAAAAAAAAAAAAAAAGCTTTCCATTTTTTTACTTTACGCTGTAAAGTACGCTCCACAGCTGCACGTTTCTAAGCAGAGATGAACCTTTGCCTCATGGAAAGTGCATCAAGTAGAAGGTGCACCTTGGCCTTTGTTCCTCTAGTAAACAAAGTGTTGCCAGAGGAATGGCACAGTGCTCGGCAAAAATGGGTGCATCCCATGAATCAGCAACGTCAACAAAGAGGTGAGTTCAAAATCTAAGTCTAAGTCTACCACCTTGTGGGCGAACTTCGACTCGACTATCATTTTGGGATACTTTTGGAAGTTAACTTTGACACAAGATGTTGATTTTCCATTTATTCCCTGCCAAACAGGGGCGTATATGCGTCTCAAAATAGAACTTCAATCTAATTTAGGTGTCTCATGGCGTAAATATATGTTGTGCTTCTAGCGTAAATTTATTGACTGATTAAAATGAAAAGCTAACCTAAGCGTAGGACGTGCGAATGCCGCTTTTCCTGCGCTCACGCGCCGGTGACACATCTGGTGTGTTTCCTCCTTAAGACTGAATTGAAGGATTATGGTTACACCTAATTAAAAAGTGAATTAGTCCCGAACGACCATTACAAAAAGGAGAAGTCAAAGAGTCATTATTATTCAAGCTGGCTGTTCACAGAGTGGTGTGTCCAATCATTGGGTGAGAGGCGGAGCACACCCTGGACAGGTCACGGAAAATCATCATTAATGTAAACAGAGGCTCAAAAGCAGTCTTTGTTGAACGACTTTGTGTTTCATTTACTGAAATGAGTCACTAAAATAAACTTTTCAAAAATATTTGAATTTATTTAATATAACTGTATATTTGTTGAAAGCTGATTGCTTGTTTAATAACATGCGTAATCCATTCACAGTAAACTCTTTCCATGCTGTTCATTGGAAGTTAAAAATTTATCTGATACATCACAGCAGCTACATAAACATAAATAAATCAGGGTTATATGTTTATATGTTTTATTTGTCAATCCTGTAAATCATTTTAAAATGAGGTTTCAGATTTAACTAAGAATAACTTTACAAGAGTCTACAGCCACTATGTCAACTTGGTTTTATTAGGAGCATTCTCTTTTGTTGTGGAGCGTCCTGATGGATTCATAAAAATCATTTAATGCTTTTTGGTTTTCACAGCTTGAGAGTCCTCTCCAAATTATTTCATTAATTAAAAAAAACCTTTCAGACATTAGATCTGGGATATTATTGGTTTTACTTGTCTGATAATGTGAAAGCATTCAGATGTTGGAAGCTTTTACAACATTGATTCTCACAGCTTCATTCAGACACCCATGAGAAAACAAAGTGAGAGTGACAGTGTGTGTTATTTACAGTATTAGTACATCTAATTCAAATTTTAAACAAAAGCCCTTACAAATTAAATATCTAAAAAAATTACAAAGATATATATACTTGTATAAAGCATCACATAATCATTAAAAATGTGCAACTGATATGGAAAAAACATATTTTTACCATTAAATATTTAATACAGAAAACTACACAACATCTAAACTTGTTTCATCAGTGGAAAACAAAACTATATTCTTAATTATTTTAAAAAGGTGTCATATAGAGGCAGCTTGGTTGGATACAAATGAATAAACCTTTTAAGCATTTACATTTGAAGCAGACCGTTGTACTGTTGATGTTACCTTGTTTTTGGGTTAACAGCATAACAAGAAAAACAGGGTTATTTAACAGATTAAAAGCTTTGTGGCAAAGTAACACTTGGGAGTATGCATTATGGCAAATCACTTTATTCCCTGAACATAAAAAGCTTACGCAATTTAAAAGAGCAGACTAACACTTTCTTAACAGCCTGGGCTGTATATCGGTGGCGTCAAGATGCCATTGGCAGCATAAAAACCTAACTATGGTGGTATAGATAGGATACATAAAGATTTGCAGGAAGTCAAAAAATTAATAACCATCTGATCACTACCACTGCTATACACCAATCAGGTGTATAGCAGTTCCTTGCAACATTATTACTACCTCCTGAACTGTCCCACATTTTTGTTAAATTGCAATTAGAAATTTTAATGTATTTTATTAGTATCTTATGTTATATAAATTCCAAAATACTGCATAATTGTAGAGCAGAACAAAGTTGAAACATAGCTTTGTATTAAGAAAAATCCAAAGTGTTGTGCACATCTATGTAGAATGGGTATGTACTTTATAGAATCACCTTTTGCTACAATTACAATTGCAGCAAGCTAAACATCTAGTCTTTGTAAAGTAGCAGTTTATCTAATTTAGACAATAGACAATATCTTATAGTCAAACAGAAGTCAACAATCTTTCTTTATACAGATGCATTAATTAGATTCAAATTTAAGTCATAATTATTTGCCAAGATTGAAAAAATTAAGGCAAAAGATTTTCAGCCTATAGGTGCCTACCCTTTAAGTCTTAATTTCCAATAAACCATTAAAACTCTTTAAAGGAGCAATAAGCAAAATTTCACCACTAATGCCGCTTTTCCAGTAGTACCAAATTTGAGCGGTTCACTAGGGGTCTTATTATTTCAGTTCGTTTCCGGTGGTTTTCTACTACAACTGAATGCAGCGCAAATGTGGGTGGGGTGGCTTCAGCAGGGTGCCGCTGAGAGAGAAAGTTCTGCGAAACAATAACAAACCGTGGCATGGCGTTGCTAACAAGCGAGCTGACAGAGTAGGTTGACAAGCGGGGATGAGGAGTTGACAGAGAAGAGAAAGACCGGAGAGAACTGAGAGAGCAGAGGAGATGAATAAGGCTTCTGGAAACTTACTGGGCAAGTTAAGGCTAGTTCTAGCTTGCTTTGTTGTTCTATATATATATATATACACAGTAAGCTGTGGTTACAATTCTGAATTGTTTCTGAACTATATGTGCTGTGTGTCTGTGCCCTGACAATCTCACCTACTCCTCCTCTCCCATCCCTTCCCTTGAAACAAGGGGCTCTTATCTGCGTCCAGCCTTCAAAACGTGCGCCTTTACATTTAATGTCCTTCCGCTCATAGCAAAATATCCCAAGTGAAATCAACAGGAGTGTTAGTAGTTGTGTTTCATGCTACTTTGTTCAGTCTTAATGACATAGGACGAGCGGTGCTTCGGCGGGTTGATGCGTCGCCTTGCACTTGATTCAGGTGTGCATTATTTAGTCGGTTTGTAACATTGGGGGGCTTTAGCCCAAACCCCTCATTCCTCCTCCTCCTTTTCTGAGAGTAATTTTACATTCCTCTCACTGCTTTGTGTAGGGCGCACATTGGGCTTCCTGATTAGAAAATTTACCCTTTAGACAGATTTTAGAAAGATATACCAGTAATGATAAAACATTTAATTAAACTAATGTAATTTGACAGAAACAACACGCACAAGAGAGGAATCTGAGAAGCCAGACTGTAATAACACAGCAGAAACAATGGGAGCAATCCCAAATTGATAAAGTTTAGAACGTAGAATTCTGCATATTATCTATCTGGCTGGCCTGGTCAGGTGTGTTCAGACTGATGCGTAGTGTTGGTTTTTAGTGAGTGGCTGTGTATCGCTGCAGTTCTTCAAGTGTTATCATGGCTAAATAATGATTAATTTGCTCCCAATCACGCCTTTACATCAGGCTAACATGTATATTACTGGCTCCATTCATCTTGTTCGTGTTCGGTGTGAACACACCTTTATAGGAAAGCCGACGTAGGGAAAGAATCAAATAGTGTGAGGATTGGCATGGCCACTTCAAAAAGCAGCAAGCATGCATATTTTTTGCTGCAGTCTCAAGCTATGGATACAAGCATTTACAGATGGCTGTAGGTTGGTGCCTATAATTACCAAATGGCTCCCTCCGTGTATGCCTGACCTCCAGCAGCTCCTGGAACCAGAGGCAAAAACAAACCTGAAGACCTTTGTGATCCCTTTGGACACCTTTGCATTCCACCACCTCAAGCTATCACATAGTTTAAAGCCCTTCCAAATCCATTCATGTAAATTGCACCGTTTCTTTACATTGTTCTGTAAATTGCTGTTTTTCTTCTTTTTTCCAACTTCAATATTTCATTTTTATCCAGATATGCCTTATTTATTAATAACTTCACAGCATTTTCCCCTTCTGACAAGTCATTTTTGCTCTTCTCCTGCACAGTTTAATGTTAAATTTAGCTTTTTTATTATGAGCTTTCATTAATTAGCTCTTTTATTGCTATTACTTAATCAAGTGTGTAACTCTAGTATAAGCCGTCTATGTATTTTTGGTCATGTCAGAATTTCTCCATTGTGGGTCAATAAATATATTTCTATTATATTCTATTTTCTTTAATGTGTTTTTACAATTTTGAGGGTTTTCCCTAGCAAAGATATTTTTTTTGTTTTGTTTCCATGAGTGTTTTTGATTTATGTCTGTGTGGTAAATGTGAATTCTGACCCGGTTTCTTACCCAAATTTCACTATGGTCACATAATTACAATAAAGATTCTTGATTCCAAGAATGATACCTCTTCACCCCAGTTTGAGACTCTTCCTCTGTCCTGTAAAGTAGTTCTGGTATGCATAGAAATGTATTGATCTGCTAGTTTTAGCACTAGTGTGTTGATGTAGATGTCAGATGAGATGTGTCCTAACCTTGAAGATTGCAGAGATCAGCAAAGTACTTTCTTTGGCCTTCTTCGTTTCTGTTTTGTGTGTACATCCGGCAAGCTTCTTTACATTTCGTGATTTTTATTTTTGTTACTTTCAGCAGTTTTAGAATTGTTTATTCTACCATATACAATGATGTAGAGTCTGAACATTAAAAATAAGAATTCCTTTACAGTCCCGCATTAGCTGTTATTAGCTTCATGGTCAGCCCAATAGCAGAGTTCTGTCTTGGGTTTTCTCCACCGTATTATATGCCTGTTCCGCCAGGCTTTACTCACAATCTCGCCAGGCTGAGCGTTTATTTTAAATGCCTCGACGATTGAGAGAAACAAAACGATCAGTAAAAATTCCGTCTGGAATAAAACCTCCCGTTCAACTAACCCAACACGCTAGTTATTAGCATATTGGCCAATAACAGCTCCTCGTCACGCACCTCCCGCGAGCCACTAGACCTTTACCACCAGGATTACCCCATTTTCTGTGGGAAATCCTGCCAAGATATAACCCCTCCAATACTGAGGAAACGAGAAGGGAGGGTTGAGGAGACAACGATGCACCATACTGAAACCTTTTTGCTATCCCGTCTCAGAGAGATGAGACGGAAACACAATGGGAAATAAGTAAGCATGCCCACACCAATTATCGAGATTATTTTAATTAATCAAGAGATTAAAATTTATCGTGCAATTCATTGATTTATTGATTATTGCAACAGGCCTACACACAGGTCACACTTAATGACACATAATAAAAAAGGCAGATACTTTATACCAAACAATTAGACCAAACTACCTCTTGCTAGATAAAAAAAAAAAATATTCGTCTGTTGCGGTGAGAAGTGAAAAAAGGTTTTACAAAGCAGTTGTCCATGTTGAGGGCATGTGCCCTCCTTGACTCAACACCAAGAGTTGCGAGATGACTTGACCTATGATCAGTCATTGTTGTCCTGAGGTGAGATTTAATTAGCTTTAAAGCAGAGAAGCTTCTGTCACAGGAAGCAGTGCTGACTGGAGTAACAACCACCGTCTTGCAAAGTCTGAAATCTTATGGAAAACCTCTTTGTGAGGTTTAAGAAACACAACGAAATCGAGCAAAGTAGATGGTGTGTTTAATCCACTTTTCAGAATCAGAAACACTTTAAAAATCTCAGAGGGAAATTACAGTTCCAGTACAATCATCCATTACATACAAACATTTCGGGGAACGATTGACTGAGGTCTTGGTGCTGAGGACCCCGCCTACGCGGTTACCATAGTGCGCTGCCTTTCACTCTGTGGAAAGATAGGAGCCACATTTGGGGAGGGAGAGGGAAATAAAGACATATTTCACACTTTATCCTATTCCAGGATACAGTTTGAGAGATAAAAAAACCTTGCACAAGAAAAGCACATATGACGAGACAACATTTATGCAGGGGGCTCATTCTCCTATCAAGGAGCAGCTTTGTTTGGTGAACCTGAACCTGTTTGAGGTAACCTAAATCTAATTTAAAGGTCTGTGCAAAGGCAAAAAGAGCCTCCTCATGTCCGACAGTGCTCATCACTAAGGAGTCAAGGAATCTTGAGCTTATTCTAGGTTGTCTTTTGTTTGTTTGTACACTGATTTTTCTCTCATCAGCAAGCCCCGCAACCTCTTTCCATACTTCAAAGTATTTCTCATTTCTGTAGTCCTGGAAAGTGTCTTGAAGGGCACCTACAAGATACACAGCTCTAGTTAGGTCAAGCTTGCTGGACTGGAGCATGTCCAAAAGACATCTGGCATCACCAAGCACTTTACAAAAGGCAACAAAAATCCCTATGAATCGTAGATTTATTTGACAAAGAAGACCCCTCACCTCTACTGAGCTTTCGCCATGTCTTTCAAGTGTAAGCATCTGCAACAGTCTCAGAACTGCTGGACGTCTGTCTCTCAGATTATGGCATGCTGTGTCTCTGCATGCCCACCTTGTGTTTGTGAGTGCCAGCAACTCCCTTGGTATCTGCATTGGATACAGCTCTTTCTGTACAACAAGCCACTTTAAATGCACATAGGAGCCAGGCTCAATGTCATACAGCATCTGCAGAAGTGCAAAAAAGTAAACAACCACAGGGATTGCTTTTGCAGCATCAACAAGAACTAAATTCAAGCAATGTGCATTACAATTGAATTTGTGCAGATACACCTGACTGCTTCCCACTCATGACTGAATCACCATCATAACCTGGACCAACAAGGTCATTTCTGTAGTCCAGACCATGTTTATGTAGACAATTTACGAGCTTTGCACTGAGACCTGTTACATAGAGACTTTCAGCTGCTGGAAGCATAGGAAGCTTTCGTCGATGGCACCATTGTAATAATACCATGCAACCAAAGACATTTGTTCCTTATTTTGCTTGTTTCATCTGCAATAACACTGAACACTTTCACTTCTTTTATGATTTCAGTCTATACCAGCTCAGCTAAGACTTGAATTTAATTTTGGATTTGATGACTTGTGTATTTTGCATTGCTAAATGAATTCAGCCTTTTTTTTTAAATCATCATACTTCACTATTTCATTCAAAATGACCTGCAAGTTTTACTTATTAGAATCCTCAGACTCTTGGTGACCCCTTTGAGCGATATTTTGAGTTGCAGTCAATAGAAGTACATTTGCTATTGTTTTGACACAATGGCGGTTCTCTTCCACTGTCTTTTGCCGGTTTGCATTTATAGGATCTAGCATTGTTTTGTTTATCTCATTAGCTCTTTTATATTGACTTCATGCATACATTGCATTTATATAGAGCTCTGACTTTGTGTTAAGTTTAAAGCCAGACTCCTTGGATAACACCTTATTACAATTAGAGAATCCTGACTGTGAACCAAAGGCACATTCTGATGCATTAGGCAAGGGCAAAATGCCTACAGGCAAAGCAGTACGAAGAGTCTTTTAAATATAAAATATTCAAGCCAAGAATTGTCTTTGTACCAGGAGCTCTTAAATGACCTCTTCTGTGTTCCATGCATAGTTATGGGAAATTTTGTAAAACATGGCTGAACACGACCCTCCTCTTTTGACCTTGAAATATAAAAAATAGAATGGTCATCTCAACAAATAAAAAATCTTGGTTTGATAGCAATAAAGACTTTAAATCAAACATGGAGCTAAATAAGGTGAATGTTGAAGTAGTACATGAAAACAAATTTATTGGTGTTATTGTTGATTAACAAATTTAACTAAGTACAGCGTTTCTGCACTGAACAAAGTCCACATTCCAAAGAGATCTGTACAGAAAAAGCAGGTATAGAACATAGATGGAGGAATTTATTTAAAAAAAATTATCAGTAAAAAAATAAATTAAAGCAGTAACAGATAAGACAGCCAACTATCAGGTTTCAGTTAAGACAATTACCACTGGGTCCTTTCAGAGAAGCAAACGCAGTATACAGGACACAGCTGGGAAGAGTTCAGTGGTATCTTTGGTGACAGGTTCTTCTGGCTCACCATCATCCTGGTCAGAGGCAGAGGCCTCTATGGCTTCAGACTCCTCCCTGAATAGAACTACATTAAATAAAAAGTATTTTCTGAATAAAACCACAATTTTATCAGAAACACATATTAGCAGCAAACATTCAAAATAATGTAAAATTTAAGGCAACTACTGAACTGGGCGACGACTGTTTCTGTAGAAACTCTGACCTGGCGATGGTTGGCTGGCTTGTGTCTGACATTCCCATCCTGGGACCAATCAGGGCTGCTGATACCAGAGTGGAACACGTTTTGATTTGTGTCTGATTTGCTTCTTTTTTAAAGGAAGTCGTGTGTCTTGTCTCCTTGCCTTTTGATTCTCTACTGACTCTATGCAAAAATAAGCACATTATATCACTACATATGCTACCTACAAAATGTTATCAGTTCTCCTTTTCCATGAAAAATTTATGGCAAATAGGCTGTAGCTGTAAATTATTAAGTAAACTGTTAGTAAGTAAAGTTTATTTCCACAGATCTTCTAGAAAGTTATAAACCTTTGAAAAAAAATTCAGCTTCTTGACAGGATAGCACAATCCTTTTATATTTCACTCAACCCTCAGAGCAACAATCCGCTAGCAGGCTGATTGTCAGCTCTAAAATCATTTGTGAAACACATATTTTATGTGCAACAACCTGTATTAAATGTAGACATATAGATGTGGAGCGGCTCTCTGTAGACGGCGGTTAACATTAGTTTGATGCTCTTGACTTGTAGTTCTTGCCGAACTACCAAAAACTATCTCATATGTGAACACAAAAGTTTGTGCAATTTCTGTTATCTGGGTCATTGCTACAGCAAACCGGCTTAAATTGGAGGAAACCAGACAACATAATGTCAGGCCAAATTTGGCTACTTTAAAAAGGAAAAAAAAACAGACGAGAATATAAAGTTAAAAGTGGAAATAACGGCAAATAATACAACATTGGAGATTAGTAGGGAAATATAGCAGAGTAAGGGATAAGGGAGCCCATATAGCTTTCCACCGGTGAGTGAAATAAGTCGCAACAATCAAACAAGGTACTCAGCTCGGCAGAAAATGCCAGGCTACCAGAAGTAAGCAAGGAGAAAAACAATGGGGACACAGAAGCTACCAACTTCATACAACCACACCTGTACTCAATGCCCCTGTGCACGAGAAGAACAATGGGACTGAGCCACCGTGTGATGTGACTATATAGACTCACACCGGTAGGTTACAGGTGACTGTCATTAATTCTCGTTATTCGCATGTGTAACCATGATTTAGTGCTTGAAGCACCACCTCTGGCGGTCAGTATGCTTGAAATGGGACTGTGTCAGTCCTCTGTAGCTGTTCTTGACTGTAGTTCTCTGTGTTCTCAACTAACATATGTTAATGTTATTTAATAAATAAAACCATCATGAGCTACAAGCTTGAACATAGTCAATAAGACAAAAGAAATTAAATAATAAAATGAAATAAAGTTACAATTGCATGAAATCGGAGTAAATGTCCATATTACTTACCTTGGAACTAAAACGAAAGCTAATTTGTTCAACATCTTGAAACATATCACTTCCACAGGACTTATCACAATTGGCACTTAGTTTTAATGCATTAATTTTTTTCATTTTGCATTGTTATTTTGCATTGTTGCCCTAGTTTACTGTGTGGATGTGGTCAACAGAGTTACAGTGGCAATTCATCACTGGCAAATCAATGAACTAAATCCATCTTCGTCATCACTTTTCAGGTCTGTATGCCTTATGAAAATTTGTTAATGAGCGTTTCTTGTAAAATAAAACATTTGGATTGTTTAAGAAGGTAACGCTATAATATTGTTGTTCCTTGAGAGGGTTGGGTAGCATTAATAAAAAATGCTGTAGTACAGCCAACATGTGAGGCAGCCTTCCATCTGGTATAAATAACATATTTCCAGCTCACATATATTTTTTTCTCTCTCTTTTTGTCACACAATGTCAAACCCAATCAATGCACACACAGTCCTCTTATACCCTTGCTGCCAATAGCTTGCAATATAGATGAAACCCTTGACTCCATCTGTCAGGGATTTCTCTCATTTCTTGAAATAAACTTTGCTCACCTGTCACAGCAATGCCAGGTTCAAGGTCACACTGGACTTGAAATGGTTTGTTATTGTGTTGTTTGCAACTCAAGCAAGCCCTGCAGGGAAAGTCAGCATGCTGTATAAAAAGTTCAAGGAGCGAGTAACTTGGTTACTTACAAGAGACCAGAAACAGAGATTGCCGATGAACTAACCAGACAAAACTGACAAGAATTGTAAACAATTGTTGTATTTTGAGACCCAATTGGATATTTAACATTATTTCTGATTCTTAATAAGCCAGTTAGATGCAGAGATTAAGAAAAAAGTTATGGTGTAATTGTACTAAAGGGTCAGATGGTTTGTTTGGCCAGAACCCTAATGCAGGTGAAACTAGAGGCAAAGAGGTGAAGTGAAGGTTCATTTTATAACAAACAGGTTGGAATGAGAGGAATGGAACTGGCAATATGATGGTGAAGCAACAGGTATGGCACAGGAAGGATCCATTGGTGAGAAATAAAAACGCAATACTGAGGCTGGGAAGAAGAAATAGCAAGCAAACCAGAAGAGCTATTCAGATGGAATGAGAAGCAGCTGTGGCAGAGAGAGAGATGGAAGACCGTCTGAAATAGGGAGCTGAATTAACTAGAGCAGAGCAGAAACAGAGATATGAGAAACACAGGAGAAATATCTAACAGAGGTATTATAAAAAAAACTCTAAGGCCTTGAACACACACAACTGTCTTTATAAACATATACATGTCCCCCACATTGTTTTTTTTTAAATAATATTGTACACACAGGATCGTTTTTAGAAAAGCTTTCATCCACACAAACACACCACTGACTGTCATTATAAACAGACTAAACGCATAGGTGTCATGGTTTTTAAGTGTTTGGCCCACATGCAGAACACAATCGGGAGGCAGAAAGCAGTTTAGGATGTTTATTTCAGGCACGGAGGTTCACAGAGAGGGAGGATCACAGAGTGAGCGGCCAACCGTAATGGGAAACCGGGACTGATACTCTGTGGAAGAGAGGGGACAGGTTAAACTGGGCAGAGGAGGGAGACCAGCCGAAATGTGAGGTGCGCTTACTGAAAACCTAGCCGGGGGAAGTGGAGCAGGAGGACGGATTCAGTGAAGCTCTTCTCTAAGATGGTACTAGGTGACTGAGCGACAGGTGAACATGTAGATGGGACTAAGGCGGAGCAGGAAGCAGTGAGCAGCTGGAGGAACAAGGGAAAATTCAGAGGAGTTCTCTGTCCGGCTTGGTAACACCAAGGGGCCATGAGAGGTGGTTCCAGAGCCGGATCAGAACAGAGAGAATCCAAGGGCTTGACTTGACACGTCAGTACTCGAGGGAATGCCGGAAGAGGGATTCTAGGCGTGAGGCAACCTGTGAGAGACAGGAGAGAGGAGTTAATGCTGGGAGAAAGTTAACTGCCATGGGAGACAGTGGCCACTAAGGTGTACCACAACGGTTAACGCTCTGGCGTCCTCCAGCTGACTGAGCCCTGCATTTATGCTCCAGCACCGAGCTGCCGAACGAGCCGTATAAGAGCAGGTAAGACAGGTAAGGTCTTGCGCATGTACAGGTATTCAGAAAGGGACTTAGGTGTTTCTCACTCACATTTCTGGAAAATTGCCTTCTCCACCTTTAAAGTATTAGAGCACCTGTGCCTGTAAAAACAAACAAGCATCTGCACCAACAGTAATGTTTATAACAGGCCATGTATACTTTTACATTTTAGATAAGTTTGATATCTAAATGCACATTGCTGTAAACGAAGCATCAAATCATTACTGTATAATAAGCACCTTACTACCTCATTATCTCTTATCTTGTGACTCTCCTGAACGCTACAAAAAAAAACTCTGTAACCATTGTTCATTGCCTGTTTGTTTGTTAGTTTGTTTTCATTATGTGTAATTTGAACTGGAGTAGCTAACGAGAAATTTAGCCATGGTAACACGTGGTGATAATAAAAACCCTCTTGACTCTTGATACCGAGGCAATACACACAGGCTCAAAAACTGAGATGTTAGAAAGCTCCACTTTGGCCGGATGTTTGAGCATTATTTGTTTTTAGAGATGCAAAACAGAGTTTACGCTGGGATGAAAGGCCTAACTGCCAAAATATTCGATTTCCCAGATATCCGGCTATGTGAGGACTAGGTTTAAAAGTAAAGAACATGAAAAATAAAGCTAGTAAGCTAAACCTAAAACAACACACCAATATAGAAAACGCTTAACAGATGTGAACAGAGACATTATATATGACAAAACCTGACTGACAAATATAGCAAAGTATGACAAGCCCTGTTAGAACTTAGAGGAATGCTTAAAAATAAATGAAAACCACAACTGAATACCTAGATATGACATAAAGATAACAGGTTGAGGGATATTAAATAGTTTGACTAGATTTTCGGACACTTCTTTGCAGGCCACGATTCTATCCTTAAATCAATTCTGCACACTGTTCAGAGTTCACATCATAACTAAAGGTGGCACAAGTACTTATACTCTTTGCTTAGTTAGTATGATAGTTGTGTAAATAAAGACTGTCAAAGTGAGAATACTGACTTAACTCCTTTACTAAAGTAAAAAAGGACAGGTTCTGAAATCTAGCCCACCCAAGTACAAAAGTGTTTGAATCTTCAACAATACTAAACGCCTTAACTCTACTAAGTATGTTCTAGGCACACGTAATACACTTTTCTGTTGCTCACAATGTGCCCTAACAATACACATTCATTGTGATTTGCCTGAGAATTCTTAAGTGGTAGAAGATTGTGGTTTTTAGGTTAGCACAAAACAAAACATTCTTGGAGCTTACAACATCAGAGTTGTCTGAAAGAAGGCCACTTATGGGGAATGGTTTGCTTCTCCTGACCTGTTCAGTCGTCTGAAATGTTTTCCAGTTCATCAGCTTCATCCCTGTCGCTGTTAATCTTTTGTGACCCAAACGGCGCTCCCACTAGATGCCTTCACTTCACGTGGTTCATCTTCCCTCTTTTTTTATTACAACTTCAAGTCATTTCATTCAAGATGGAAGTAACACGGCTGTTTTGAGAATGTAAGTAAAAAGTACCGATATTTGCATTCAACTATAGAGAGTGAAAGTAAAAAAAGTTCAACGTTATCACAAAACGGCGGCAAAGTTATTACATAAAGCTCTCTCTGGCAAAAAAAATATGTTGTAAATAATTGTGTTTTATTTTTGAATTTCTGAACAGGAGGCTGGATAGCTATTTGAATAATTTCTCATGCAAAGAGAATATAGCGAATAGTAGCCCTGCAGATGGGGCCAATGAAGGTCCACAGAAATATAACACAGGGAGAATGTATTAAACCAGACAAAGGACCTGAAAATTCAGCCAGACACAGAGCACAGGTTGCAAGATTTATTGTAAGTATGAAAATGGTGGGAGTCAGGAAACTTTTGCAGGAGCAAACTGGAAACTCTGTAAGGTGAGAGGACACTTAGTGCCTGCTAAAGAGTCTGTGAATCTCAAAAGACTCAGCCACTAACCTTTTAAGGATCTATATGAGGGGTTCGATCCAGACATAATGCTCCTCCAGAGACCAGTCTATTCTAGGTATCCAAAAAAAATGTGACTGTCTCCATCTCCAGACAGTTCCTCTTCAGCCTGAACACTCCAGAGAGAAGTGAATGCCAAGCCGGGGCAATAAACACACAATAGATAACGTGGAAACACAGCCTTGGGCAGGCTTGATTCTGTACACAGATGTCAGAGAATATCAATAATGAATCCAGAGTGTCAACCAGGAGGAAGGGAAGGGTCATACATGGAGAGACCGAAATCAGATTACTTATCCAAGGGTTTGGCAAAACTAGGATGCCGGTTCGCAGTCTGACAAGGTCAAGGCCAGGCAGGAGAGCCAGGGATGCAGAAATGTGACGGTAACAAGGAGATCAATCAAGGGCAAGACAAAACAGTGGCAGCCGGAAGCTTTGAAAAATCTGGCAGAGAGTTGAAAACTGGAGAGAGCTTAAACAGAGGTGTCAGAGCAGACTGACATGAACCATAACAGACAAAGCTGAATTTTGACATGGACAGAATATGGAATTTTATGATACAACATTTTTTTATTATCTCTTTTACAACTAAAACAGCTAACACCACAGGTCCTGAACTCATTTAAAATGTGTTGCGAAATTACATTAGCTTGATTCTAGAGGTCAGCGAGGGTCCTCAGGATGAGGATGTTGTCACAATATTTGTATATCATCTTCAGCTGTGTGACAAACAATCATCCATGACATCGACATGTTGTGGCAGCCCTGATAATTTTTGAATGGATTAGAAATCAACTCACACAGTTGTGAAATGCCCTCCGGTCACACAGTTATTACTACCCCGTCTACATAAAATTAGCTGGTTTTCTGTCCGTATTTCCAAAATAGAACTCTTTTTAAGTTTTCAGCTGCTAGAAAGCTGTCAAAAGACAAGAAAACGGTTCTTCTGAAATATGCACAAAAAATGCCTGCACCTAAACGACCCAAGATGTTACTAACATGGAGCAGAGGCCTGGGTGTAGTCTCCATTACACCTGGAGGGAGTCACCGTTTTTTGAACTAGGCCAATTTCTTTAGTCCCATTGTTCAACAATTTTAGAAAGTGTCCGTCTTTGTAGCTTTTCCTTCATGTGCAGTTTTGTTAACAAGCAGCTGCTATTGTCCTATCAGCTAAACTTTGCTAGTTGTTTTTATTGTCTGGTGGGGCTGTGTTTCTATTTGAAACCTTTTGTAAACTGATTGTTTTAAAAAATCTTTAACATTTACTAGCTAAATAGTTGTTGGATGATATTTCCTTTGTGACTGGGCCAAGTAAAACAGATCCAAGGGCAAAATGAAATGAATAAATGTTTCCAAAAGCCCCAACAAATGTCTGTTAATACCAGACATTTGCAGCCCAGCAGTCCTTATTCTGCACTCTGAATGCTTAACCAAACAACAAGCTTTTTTGTTTTATCTTTTAATTAATGTGGACTCATTAAACGTGATCAGTGTGTAATTTATTTTGTATATGAAGAGTTTTTCATTACAACCCTCTTTAAATGCTTCTGTTTTCTTTTTTGCACTACATTATTATTATTATTATTATTATTATTATTATTATTATTATTATTATTATTATTATTATTATTAGTGCTGCTGCTGCTGCTGCTGCTGCTAGTGGTACTACTACTTGAAGCAGCAGCTCCACTGGGTGCTTCTTGGGTATTAATACTTTTTTGGTCACTTCTTACCTGACTGTTTCAGGAACAAAAAGGTGTCGTATCCTGCAGGTTTAATGTGGATCTGTTGTGGGAAATAATGATATCTGATACCCCAGTCACTTACTGAATAAAAGGAAATGGTGAACTGATCAAGTTCCAGCACTTTATTGAGAATCAGAGCAGAGAATAAAAGTAATCGCATCCACAGCCCAGCTGCAGCTTCAGCCCTAAACTGTCCCGACTCTCACTCCGATTGTGACTGGCTACCCACTCTTGCACCTTGCTAGACCAGGCTGCAGCTTAGCCATGAGACATAAAAAAAAACAACTCACCGTCTAAACATTCCCAATTCTGCACAGAAAATACACAAGCAATGACCCCAGCGGATAGAGGAAACTAGGGAGGGTGGAACCGATGAGCGGGCTCATGGCTTTAGGAGCCAAGCTGTCATTTTTCCATCCACAGGATCACACGTCCTATGATTTTTGACATGGGCTTAATTCATACCCACTTCAACAACCTATGATTTGTACATATTTCCTATATTTTTTGTGTATCGTATGGAAATATGGTTATTTGAATCCATTGAACTATATCAGAGGGATTTAGTTGTTTTGATTTGATCAAAAGTTTTAATATGTCATTTCTTAAATGTCAGCAAGCCTAAACGTGGATCCGAGCAAACATAATTGATGTGAATTTAGAGTAATACGAAGTTATGACATAATGTCATACAATTGAAATAAATTACAGGTGCAATCTAAGCATTTTTTCTTCATATGTCAAGAAAATAACTAACTACAATGAAAAATGTATTTCCAGTTTCCAGAAAGTGCAAATTGGAGTGAAAATTATATTAGTGTTCCTTTTACTCACATGTTTACTTTCCTGCATGCACACAGACTGCCTTTTCTGCCTAATATTACATTACATTAATATATGCATCAGCGGTATCTATCTATCTATCTATCTATCTATCTATCTATCTATCTATCTATCTATCTATCTATCTATATATATATATATATATATATATATATATATATATATATTATATATATACACCCATTTTCCATCACGAGGGGTACTGGTGACTATCTCCAGCATTCAATGCATTCCAGCATTCATATATATATATATATATATATATATATATATATATATATATATATATATATATATATATATATATATATAATTACCACTATTTATGATGTTATCTGAATAAATTAAGCTGGAATTGAAGTTACATTACTTTATATTAATATATAATTTAATAATGAAATAATATAATTTCTGCTTCTGAATAATTATAACATGAATCTATTATAAAATGGGGGAAAAAAGACAAAAAAATATATAGCCACCAGCCCAACAAAAACTAAATAAAAGAATAAGGTTCTTTATTTTCTGTGTACGTGCTCCTTGTGAATGCAAATGTCAAAGCAACAGCTAACGAGAGGTCGTCAGCAGTTCTATTTTATTCAGGTCAGTTTATTTACCAATACACAACACATTAACATTAGTTAAGTTTTTCATTGTGTCCTTCACACGGTGACATGTTAACTAAACAGGGAGATCCATCCCTGTAGATAACCTTGCTTAGTTTGACAATTTTGTCTGTCTTGGCTATAGACTAAAAACTTACTTAAATAGTTTCCAGTCGGGTTCAGTCACAACAAAAGGATCCCTAGAATAGCGTTTCTTTGAAGAATGACAAGTTTCAATACAACAAAGAGTGCGACAGGTTGCTGCTGCTAGAGCTGAAGGTCAGAGCAGCCTGCAGCCTCCATCTCAGTACTGCAAAGTGGTTCAAGGTGCTTTTATTGTATTTTATCTTTCATATTAAGTTTCTAACTCACTAAATGCCAAAGGAGATTTAGATTATCTTACCGTTCTTCTCTGTGGTTGAAAACTGTTTGACTAACAAATTATGTTGAGACAAATCTAAATTTGTGCAAAAGGTAAGTTGGACTGAAACAATACAGAGCCGAAGGCAAGTGTTTCTTTAAGATGTAAAAATAATTAACAAAACTAAAACATTTTCAGACTGTAGGAAGTGGTCGAATGACTGGAGGAGATGCTCCAAAGGCTTCATTATACAAATCCCTTTGATTAAACAAATTAACCTACTATATAGTTGCAAAATGTTTAAATTAATGTTCTGTGACATAAAATACAAATTTCAAAGAAAATAACACAAACAATATTCAGTTGAATAGCGGACATCTTTACTGTCAGGACCATGAACACACAATACATCCGGCCAACTGCAAGCGGTTTCAATTGGCTTCAAAATATGTTAATTAAAGTTCAGAGTGCTGCATATTTGTTTAAGGTCCAAAGGCTGTTACTTTATCTGCTGTCTATGGTGAGGAAATAATAATGACGCTCATCAAGCTGCTCTAGGCATGAAGCCTTGAGTGATTATTTTGACTGTTGTGTCGAGTATAAGGAGAACATTTGCTGCTATAATGGTACTCCAAGGAAAAAGCTTGCAACAAGTGCAAGAGACAAAACACTGTATTATTAGGAGTGCAAATATCAGGCTTAAAGTTCATTTACCTTTGATTATTTGCTAGGCAGTTTGTCTCAGCTGGAGTCACTGGACTTACATGTAATTCCTTCTGCATGGTGTGAGGACATAAACATCATTAAAAGTCATCCTTGCACGGTTATAGGGTCCTAATTACAGCAGCAATTAGCACTTAATACTCTTTGACCAGTAACCATTTCATTCGTTGTGCCTGTAAAGTGCAGCAGAATGAAGCTGAAATGTTAAATGTTATGAAAGGAAGACTATCCACAGCGTGGCCACTTTCTCCCCGACTGTTTCTTTGCTTCGGGTTTCTTTATTGTTCTCACCTCAGCTGCTGTGTGTTTACCCATTAAAACGCAGATTCTTTTAACTCACATGTTTTATCTTCTGTGCACTACATGAAAGTACTTGCAAAAAGGAGGGTGAACATTATAGTCTGTCATTCTTAGTGTCTCAAAGATAACTTATAAAATATGCTTTCTGAGTATTTATATTGTCTTTTTAAACTTGGTTGTTTTATAAATTTAAAACAAATACAAATAAACACAAATTATGTGCAGATATTTTTGAGTTTCCCAACAAATTTGTCAACATACCTCACATAGTTTGTATCATTTGAGAAGCATATTCATTTTTTATTAATTAATGTTTTGCATCTATGTAAGTAGAAATGCAGTTACATTTTAAGTCAAACTCTTTACCTGTCAGCATGCCGTCTACAAATGTTTGAGTTGTGTGATTGAGGTCTTGAATCATCTTTGATGGTGCATCCTTCTCAGTTTGTTTTGCAGTGTGGAAAAATCGTCACATGCGCACAGTGACCAACTACTTCATAGTAAACCTTTCCCTGGCGGATGTGCTGGTCACCATCATTTGTCTGCCTGCGAGTCTTGTGGTCGACATCACAGAAACTTGGTTTTTCGGCGAGACTCTTTGCAAAGTCGTCCCCTATCTACAGGTAAGAGATTGTAATAAAATAACCATCAAAAACGTAATTTATTTCCATATGAAAAAACTTTCTTTATATGGAACTTGAAAATACAACTCAGTTGGCTAAAGTGCTTTACACACCTTAAACAGCAAATTATTAAGTTATGGTCATAAGGTTCCTGCACTTCACTTTTGCCTTCCACTCAACTTTCCAATAATATACAATTGGCTAACTGCTCAGAGTGTTATGTTTAAAGATATAAGTAGGAAATTGGGTGAAAGTGAGAAAATGTGGTGGAAAATCCTGTGTAAGCCACGGGTATAACCACAACATGGTTCCCAATTCTGAAAGAATGGCCAATCTACCCTGAGTAGAAAGCAGCTACTCTGAGTAGTTCTACTTCACGCTGTCATACTCAGCGTTTTTGGGTAACAAACAGATGGTATCTAATCAGGTAAAGTAAACTCGATGTCCAATCAACCCTGAGTTAAGCACGAGCACGAGCATGAAAGAAGCCCTCCTAAGTGGAACGCAGACAACGAGTTTCACCATGGCAGCGACAGGAAATAAGAAGCCTCAAAGTGCCCATTTCCCGCAAGTAGAATTATAAATCTTTAATTAAGGCATATGGAGAATATTAAATCATAACTAACAAAAAGAAACAATGCTGTTGCTGCAGAAAAAAGCAAGTTAGCGGCAGATAATTGCTGATAAAGTCAATGCACGAGTGATATACGAGATTTAAACCTGTATTCTCGCTGTAACCAAACAGCCATAAAAGGGAAGTAGCAGCAACTCAAGAGGAAGTATGAAAATACAGTTTAATCAGGAAAGGTCCAGTTGGATCCAGATGTTTAACTCTTATCCAGAAATGATAAGACATTTAATTGTGGCCTGATCAGCCTCTCCCAACAGAGATTTTTGTGGATTTGCGGTCCAGCATACAGGCGCCTCCAGGAAAACAACATGCCTTTTCAGACACTTCAATGCACCAGATCTCAGCTTAGAAGTAGGGAAAAACTCAGAGTTTGTCCAAACAACTCTGCTTGGTAGCAGGGCTGTTTCGATGGATCAATTTGTTGTCATAATTAAACTCGGGGTGAAGGCTTCAGAGCTTTCTGAAACAGAAAAGCCAGGATATGCAGGAACTTACTCTCAGTCTCCACTAACCCAGCTTTCTGAACGGGGCCTTGGAGAGGATTGTGAGGAGATGCCCATTTTAAAATTTGGGTTAGATTCACAAGGAGTGTTTCAAAAGGCCACCACAAAATGAAATGGGATTAATTCATTGGTTGAATGTAGAAGTGTGGTAGGAAAGCCTGACTCACATAACAAGGCCATCAAAATGTATTTAGGAAAGTCATGTTTTAAAAGATGTTATGCAATACTTGTTTTTTTTCTTTGAAAAACTAAATTCTGTGTTTTCATAAGCAGTGAGTCATCTTAAAGTTTAGCTGAAATAAACAGTTGAAGTATTAAAATTAATCACTGAAATAACAACTTGGCTTTGAAAAATAAACAACTTTTCTATTACAGTGTAGTTTAAAAATGTCCAACTGCCCGTTCCTTGAATCAATCATTTTTTTATTCATTCGCAGACTTTTTATGTGACATAATAATTTATTGAACTGATTAATTTTGTTGGGCTGCACAGTTGGGCTGCACAGTGGCGCAGTGGGTAGCACTGTTGCCTTGCAGCAAGAAGGTCCTGGGTTCGAGTACACCACTGGGCCTTTCTGCATGGAGTTTGCATGTTCTCCCTGTGCATGTGTGGGTTCTCTCCGGGTACTCCGGCTTCCTCCCACAGTCCAAAAACATGACTGTTAGGTTAATTGGCTTCTCCAAATTGTCCTTAGGTGTGTGTGAATGGTTGTTTGTCCTGTTTGTCTCTCTGTGTTGCCCTGCGACAGACTGGCGACCTGTCCAGGGTGTACCCCGCCTCTCGCCCAGTGAACGCTGGAGATAGGCACCAGCAACCCCATGAGGGAGAAGCGGTTTGGAAAATGGATGGATGGATGGATGGATTAATTTTGTTGCATTATTTTATTCTTTTCTATTTATACATATGACGACGAGTCTGTAGTTTATGAAAACTTGTGTGAGCAAATGCTTCAAACTATAACCGAGAATGTCATTGAAAATCTATATATACAGCACTAAGCCATTTCATTTTGCTGGAAGAGCTCAATTATAGATATACAGTATGTGTAACGGAATTAGAAGCTATTTTAAAGGTCTTCGTAGTTATTGTTGCTATCCCTCTTGCCTCCTGCTGCTTTTAGGAACCCAAGAGGGTTCAATTGAGTAATAAACCTTATGTGACATTTCCATATGTTTCTCATGCTGTGCTGCCTAATGGTTTTAAAGGGCTGCATTACCTTGACGGTGCCTATCAAGTCCTCTTAAAATGCATAAGACCTGGAGCAACCAAAACCAAAATAAATTAGGTTCTTTGTTTCTGTCTGACCTATTTGCCTTCCAGCTACAGTATTTAAATGCAGCTTCTTATGCCTGTTACTGAACCATGCGGGATTTGCTCAGAAAATAAAGGATGCTCTGAAAATTAAAAAAAACAACAACAACTTTTATTTAAAAGGCAGTAAAAAAGCTGTTTGTAGCTGATTGTTTTGGGTAAAATAATCTTACCTGTTCACACATCAGTTGAATTTGATGTAAACAGAAGCTGCAAAGGCTAAACTGGGGGGGCCTGCAAACCAAGTATATTTTCTGAAAACAGTTCAAGGGGCTGCTGGAAACCCACTCTATGTTTGGCTGCATAAATCGATGCTCAGAGGAGCTACAGTCACAGTGAGTGGTGCTGGGAATGGTTTATTGTTTTAAAGAAAAATGAATTCAGTTAGTTTTAGGTCTACGGCCAGCAGCTTTCTTTCATTGCTTTTTTATCAGCTATTTCAACATTAAATTCCATTCAGTAAAAGATGATCTCTCCTTTGCAAATAAAGGTTTTCCAATGACTTGTTTTTACTTCTCAGCATTACACTGGGTGCTTATACTGCGGTTAATTGGTCTTAGAAGTCAAAACTTTTATATAGGAATAAGATCACACCTAAATGATTGCACTTTTGTAATCCACTTTCAGAGAACCCGAAATTCTAACCGGACACAATGTTGCGTTTTAAAGGTTTATTATTTAAAATAAATAAATAAAGGAACTGAAACAAAACCAGATGCAGGCAGGAAAATCACCATAGCGGCGCAGGCTGCTTACAGCAGGAGATGACGGGCTGAATAGTTTGGAAGCAGAGAGCAGGTCCGAGAGGCGAGCTAGGGTCATACACAGGTTGGCAGGCAGGAGAAGGCAGACAGGAACTAAGTGCTAAGCTAGAATCATGGTCAAAACAATCAAAGTCGGGTCCAGATACAGAAGGCCGATGAGATATTCAGTGAGGGCAAGGCATGCAGGGAATCCAACACAAGAAAAACTAATCAGAACCAGGGATGCACACTAATGCTGGAAAGCAACTCACTCAAGACTTAAAGACAATCTGGCATAGAATGGCTGTGGATGTCTGGTATTTAAAGGTGCGGAACAGGTGGAAATAGTGGATGTAATCAGGGGTAAAGGAAGAGTCCAAGGCAAAGCTCATTCCAATTGATGGAGTGGAGCCGAGCAGAGAATAGAAAACAGCCAACCCATAGAAATAACTTAATGCAAGACAACATTAGTTGCAAGCTAGACAATAAGTGGACTTTGATTATTTTTGTAGCTTTTGACAAGACTCTTTTTAGGATTTGACTAAATGTTTAATATGTCTGGATTCTGTGTTGCTACCTACATGCTTTGAGTTATTCCAGAGAGATTTGTTATAAGTTTTCTGTCTCTTCTGCTTCCTCGTGTTACGTTACATGTGCCCATGTCTCCTTGTGTCCATTTTTAGCAATCATTTCCCCTGTGTTACCTTGTAGTGTTCAACAGTGTTGGTCCCTCTGCCTCTGATCCCCTTCACAGCATTGTTACACTAATGTAGTAATAATAATTGTAATTCACACTCACCTGTGCCAACAGTCACACGCCTCAGTATTTACACTACCGATTTGATTTCAGTCATTCCCAGATCCACCTTACCATCATCCCTCATTATAAAATATATAAAGAAAAAACACAGTTTATGTCTTTCGTAACCCTTTTCACTTTATCCTGCCTAACACTATATTGTTAACGTTATTTGCAACACAAATCAACCCTGTACTTTTATCACAATACACCAGCTGTATTTATTTAGGACTTTAATCACCCACAGGACCAAAGTGCTGTACACAGAATAAATGGAGCAGTAGTTGCCTGATACAATGATAAACATAATAAAATCAATGACCTGAAAATAATTAAAACAGCTCTGTATTAAAAATAATAAAACAGTCATAGATTCAATCAGAAAGAACATATAAAACAAAAATATACCAAGAAAAGAAGGGATTCAAAACAGGTAGGGAAGAAGCTTGTCTGGTGTCCCAGAGGAAGGTCATTCCAAAATTAATTAGTTGCCTGTCGTGATTCTTGGGTGTTTGTGTTAGTTATTCTGTTTTTTTTTTCCTGTGATTCCTTCCTGTGTGCCACCTTGTGTCCCACTCATTCAGTTCACCTGCGTCAGCTCATTGTCCCTCATGTCACTCACCTCTTTTCCCCGTTATTTAAGCTCCCGTTGTTCCTTGGTTCTCTGCTGAATTCTGTTGGGCACCCTGTTGTTGTCACCATAAAAAGAAGTTTCAATTAAGTTTCAATTAATTATTAAAGCTACCACTATTCATTATGGCACTGTGTCCCTCTTTTCTGCACTTTGGTCCTGCCAACAACCCGTCAGTCATGACACTGCATGTTCTCCTCTGAGCTTATGCCCTGTCTTCGGCACACTTAGGAGCAGCGGATAAGCTTACTTAAAGGGAATGAGGGGGTGTACAGATAGCACAGGGAAAGGCCATTAAGAGCTTTAAAAGTGAATAAAAGAATTATAAAACAAATCCGAATATTTACAGGTAAATCTGGTCAAACCTTTGTGTGCAACAGCATTCTGTTTCCTCTGAAGCTGAGAGAAACATGAATCACTAATTTCTATATAAAGAGTATAGCAGTAATCCAACCTAGTGATAACCAACATGTGGATTACTGTTTTAAAGTGCAGCTAAGTGAGAATTGGGTTTACTCAGCTGCCTCAAATTAGAAAAAAAAACATGGATTGACAACTACTGTGATGTGATTTTCTAAATTTTGTCCACCATCAACTCTGACCCTAACATTTGGGCATGACTTAATTTTTTTGTTTTTTTAAGAAACAATAGACTGAATGTTTTGTATTCGGTTTCAACACCACTTCAGATCTCAGTGCTTTGAATTTTAATCTCAAGAACACTGTTTAAAATTCGGGGGTAGTAATTTGAAATAGTAGATGTAAAAATCAAACTGACTCTGTGGTCAGGGACAAACTATGATTCAGTCACATCTTTTGTTGCATCTTTTGGCCAACACTAAGCCTTTTTTAAATCACCCTGATCCGGAGAAGGCCATTCATCCTTTCATTAGCTTCAGACTCGATTATTGTAATACTCTCTTCGTCTGTGTCACCCAATCAAGCAGAAATCGCCTTCAGCTTGTCCAGAATAGCGTCATTTATCTTTAAACCTCCTTAGCTATCTGTGCTCATATTCACAAAGATTCTCAGAGTCCTCTAAGAGAGCTCCTAGCATAGCATAAAAACTCCAACCTAGGAGTCTTAGGTTAAAGGTGCGTTCGCATTGAATTCAATGTGTCAGGCCGAGCAACAGATTTACATGATGGGGATGCACAGGTGCCTCACAGGAGCGAAGCTACGAAAAGCGACACCACGCAAAGCTAAAGAGGCAATTGTAGCGACACAAAACTCATAATTTTGTCAACTAAATCAAAGCCAGAGTGACACGACACCTGCGATGGATGTGAAGCGACAGTTGCTGGAGTTGAAAAGCTGAACTTTTGTGTCTTGTCGTGCTGCGACCATTGAGGAACTAGATGGGGCTGTGACTTGGAGTTAGCGACTGCAGCAGAGACGAAGCATGTTTTCATTCAGCATGGAAGAAGAACTGATTGTGATGTTCTGCGGTCAGCCTGAGTTGTATGACTCAACCAATTATTAGTACCCCAGACAAGTCCAGAATTGACTAAGCCTGGAGAAGACTGAGTGAGGAGACTGGAGTGGCAGTTAAGTGAAAATTTAATGGAGATTGTGTATAAACACATTTTATACACAATATATCTATATTGAACAATCAACATCTGATCACAACTCCACTTAACATTCAATTTTCTTGCTTGAAACTAAAATTCTGATTCAACTTCAAATCAAATTCCTCAATAAACCCATTCAAAGTGTGTTTTATTAATTAATTTATTGAATGAAAAGGATCAAACGGAAAAAAAAAATCTGGTATTTTTTTTTACAGTCAAATATTCTTTGTCTTTTCTGGTGTTCTTTGCTGTGCTTGCTACTAAATATCTTATTTGAGTCTTTGAAAATAAGGGGCTTGAGTATGCATCTACAATCGTAACATGTATTTCCCTCAGAATTGATCCTACTTTTCAAAATCCTGCTACCACTGTTTTGAACAAACTCATTTGAATTCATACTGCCTAGAGGTCAGTGCAAATTGCAGAAGTGCACCTTCAAACTCTGTTGGTTCCAGTCCAAGAAGCCCTGGATCTGTCCAGTTTTGCAGATTGGCATTCTCCTAAGTGCCTTACCCACCAAAGCAGGTGTGCAATTTAGATAGTGGAAAGAGCAGTGTTTCCTCCATCAGGCAGACAGGAAAAGGGATAGAGAAGACAACTGTTGATACCTCCTTGCTCAATGTCAGACTGACTTAATCCTGGTAAAGCGAACTCAGACCTGTTCTTTGGTGAAACTTCCATCCTCAAATGTTTCTACCTATGTGCATCCTGGGATTCACATAGGCATAATATCTCTGTGTGCATAGGAAGATGGGAAGAATACTGAGTATGATTATTTAGGACCCAAACATTGAGATAAGGAACTGGATATGCATGCTGATAGCTTATTTTAATTGTAAATGAACAAAATAAACCATCACACAAGGGTGGTGGTGCCAATAGGTGCGCTGATACTGACTAAGAAAATCAGGAACCACTTAAGCCGGGGCACTTCATTACTAGAATGCGTCCAAGTAAGTTAATGGGAAGACGAGAGACAGCTGTAGGTTGTACAAGGAGCTGAGACACTGAGGGACGGTACCAGATATTTCAAGGAACACAGAAAAATAGATACCAGCAAAACATGGTAAAACACTAGTAGAAATGGAAACTTTGATTTATATCAATTGCGTTGGGCCTCTAAATATATTTAGATGAAACACCATGGGCCATTTTCAGTGTTGATTTCTGAAAGAGAAAAGAAGATGTGATTCAATAATCCAATCCAATCCACTTTATTTATATAGCACATTTAACAACAACAAACATTTCCAATGTGCTGTACATAACAATAAATAAATAAATAAATAAACTAAAAAGGACACAGAGAACCACACAACTATGCAGTGTTAAAAGCCAAAGAATAAAATTCAAAGGCTCTCTGGTGTTTCTTACCACATTGTTTGGTCACAACAATCCATCAGTCAAAACCAAATTGCTTCTTTCACTTTGGAACTGTTCACTGATGGTTTCTGTTTAGAGCTTTCAATATTAATTATTTTCAATTACAATTTGTCCTCAAAAAGGGAAAAAAAAAGCCATTGACTTCAGGGATGAGGACTCTTAAACACTAAAGACTAGAGTTACGTACTTCAGTTCTCACACCCAATTCTTATTTCATGTAATTAGAAGTAAGGTAAGCATAGATAATTTCACTAAATTATTAATGTTGTTGCCTCTGAGTTGAGGCTAATACATTCTCTGCATGTATTAGCCGGGATGTATGTGGACCCTGGACTCTTAGCACATGGCAACCTGTCTACTATAGCATCAAAGTAATGACTATTTGGGCGGTTCACTCAAATTGATCTCTGTACTAAATGATTTTGGGTAACTTCAAAACAAAATAAACTTAACTTACATCCAGCATCTTGTTCTCTTGCTGTAAAGATACCTAAATAAGACACTTCTTGGTTGTCAAAAACAATGCACTTTCTTACATTATTTAAAAATTCTATATTTTCTCCTATTCACCTCAAAAATTATTTACATTTTTATGCACAAGGTGCATTGTTCAGATTTGACAACAATGCTTTTATGTGCAGATTTATCACATGGTTTTGTAATAATCTTGCAAAAAAATTAAATTAAGGAGAGGAAATGTCTCTACAACATATATATTGTAATTTAAAGTTACAATAAGGAGGATACAGTTTAAGCGCAAGGTTTAACACTGATGACTCTTCAAATTAAAAGCAGTACTGCTTTCATTCATTCAGAAATGGAAAAGAAAAAAACCTTTTATAATTCATTACTAAAAGCTTTCTTCAAACATATATTTATATTTTAGTGGGGTATATATAATACCAAATTTCATTTTAAAAATATTTAACAGAGGGTATCTGTCAGTTTTGATATTTTGAATAATAACAAGATAATTGTTAAGTAATCATCTGCTAAATTGGATGACCTCAAGTGAATTAAAACCCTAAACAAATGAAGTGTTCTGGGCAGAAATGATATGGATGTTGTGTGGAAATCTTAATTCCAATCATGCAAGGCTGCAATGACCATTTACTGTATGTAAGACCAAAACTGGCAAAAAGCATTGCTGTGTTGGAAATTTGTTAGAGAGAACAACTTAACAGTAGTTTTTGGGTTGTACGAAACTGCCAGTTACAGTTAAATATACATTTGTTAATATCCTAATCCAGTTTCTGTATTGTGATTTCAAGCAAAACGGTATAATTTGTTGTCTTTATATTTTAAGTGCATGACATGTACGACGTTTGAATTACCAACATATTTTTATTTCATTTTTTTCACAGACTATCTCTGTTTCTGTATCAGTTCTGACCCTGAGCTGTATTGCTCAAGACCGTTGGTACGCTATCTGTCACCCGCTTATGTTCAAGAGCACGGCAAAGAGGGCTCGCAAAAGCATTATTGCCATCTGGGTGGTGTCCTGCGTCATCATGATACCGCAGGCCATCGTGATGGAGTGCAGCAGCCTGCTGCCTGAACTCACAAACAAGACCAGCCTGTTCACAGTTTGTGATGAACACTGGGGAGGTAAGTTGTTGTTTCTTTCTCCAGGGAAGATGTAGAATATTTTCTCACCACCTCACTTGTTGCTTAAAATGTGACACAATAATTCAGTAAATCAAATAAAGATCAAGTGTATTTTGATTTGTTGTTATGATGAAATTGGGCCTAGACACACCAGAGCAGGAAGGAATATATGCAGCAAAGTGCTGTAGTGTTTGTACCGTGATAGCTTTGAGCAGAGTTCAGAAAAAAAGGAACAAAGGGTGGCTTTCAAAGGTCTTAGGGTGATCTAGTCACCCTTCTTCTATAATTACTGCCCTCAAAGAAAGAAAGGCTTTTAAACCAATTATCTGCTAAAGTGACTGCAGGAAAGCATTGTATTTATACACCAGAAACCTCTTGTTTCATGTTTCTATAAAAGAGCAAGAAATTACTGATGGCTCCATAAACAGAAAGTTTTTTTTTTCCTGGACTAACATTTCAAAGTCCATATCAAATTCAGTTAATATTTAATTACTTTGAAGTTTTTATTATTGTACTCTAACAATAGAACACAGAGTTGGAAATTATTCTTAACACAATGGCTTATATATGCACCACAATCTGACCACCTCTGCTGTCCAAACGCCTTTTATTAAATTGGTTTTGGCCATAATTGTTCAGCAGCCCAATGTAATTGATCTATTAGAACAATGTTTCTGATTATTTTATCGCTTTGTGTGTTTTTGTTTTCACAGCTGAGATCTACCCAAAAGTCTACCACACTGGCTTCTTCATCGTCACATACTTTGCTCCATTATGTCTGATGGTGTTGGCTTATATTCAGATTTTTCACAAGCTGTGGTGCCAACAGGTGCGTGTTTCAAAACATTTAAAACCATCTATTCCTCACAAGCCTGAAACATATAAAGTGACTTTAACAAAAACATTGACTTTTGACCTGCATTGTAAAACTCCCAGATTCCTCCTTGACCATCTCTATCTGTTGTTGGGGCAAACTTTAGGTAGCTGAACCTCATCATTCGTCAGTGACTCTTTAAAATACTGTACATTTTGGTAAGCAGTTTGGCAACGATTGAAGGTTCAAGGGTTGTGTTAATAACCTCAATTCACCCTAGAGAAGACCTCCAAAATGGCGAAGCAGATGGCAGCCTCTGTACTTCACTCTCTTGTACTTTGCATGTTTTTGTTTGTTTATTCTACTGTCTGTCACCGTTCTGTGGTCACTTTGAGAAGACAGATTACCTAAACATCAGACAATGTAAACTTCATTGAGCTCTTGGTTGACAGCACACTGGTTCTCTAAAGGATTTACCAGAGAGGAGGTAAACAGGCAGACTTGCTTGTGAAACTTTGGCAAAGGAAACCCTGCACATCCTTGCCCTCAATCCACCTGGCCAATGTCCACTCCCTGACTAACAAAATGGCTGAACACCTGCTTCTTGCTCAAAAAGTTTGACGTCTGCTTAACCAAAACCTTTGCTTGCTGAGAAAACCCTAGACTGCAAACTATATACTCGGCACTTCCAGCTGTTTTGAGTCGACAGCAGCATGGAACTCCTGAGCGAAAGGAGAGGAAGTAGAATTTGCTTTTAGATAAACATAGGTTGGTGTACAGATGTCACAGAATTACAGCAGACATTTAGTCATTTTTTTGTTGAACTTCTGTGCAAGGCATGGAATGCCCATCATAAACATCATGTTTGAGCACAAGGTTGTCCATAAGTTCAGCTAATTTCAACGTTTCATGAAGCAAGTTCTAGGAGGAGGGCGAGTGAACAAAAAGCCTTGTTGCCCAGCACAGTCCAAGCAAAAGCAGACAGAAATAAACAGCAAAGTGTGTGAGCAAAATTATACCATTCAACATTTCTAAGTGAGATTGAAAGACAGATATATGCTGGCAGAAGTCCTGGTGATGCCTTGTAAATAAAAGTAAACCAATGGGAATTCCTTCGAGCTGCCACACCTGGCCATCCCACCGTGAATATAAATCACAATGGTGTGTTGACATTTAGCATTCTGTGAAGAACCTCAGATAAGAGAGTCCTAAGACATTGTGACGAAGCAATCACAAACAAAAGATCTCCATAGTCCAACACAGACATAAAAGTTGAGTTACAAACTGCTTTTTAGCAGCATATGAAAAACACAACTTGTTTCCAAAATAAAAACCCAACTTTAATTTCAGCCTTTTTACAAGATTTTCCACATGGGTTTTAAAAGTGAGGGAGCCATCAATAACGATGCCCTGATATTTATATGTGATTTAGTGTCAGATACAGAGCTAGTAGTGATAAGGGGATTGCTTCTCTTAATATGGAAGAAACAGATGAGCTGTTGTGAACAACTGTTTTCTATACCCAAACAATATCAGTAACCCGTTATGTATATTTTTTATCATTAAAAGTAAGATAGCAAATAAACGAAGCCCACAAGTGAAAGGAAATAGGACGAAATATGAAATAAATTATAAAGAGGTCATTATCTTAAGTGGGCTGGTCTGAGGCATGAAACTCCAGGGCTGAAAATGACTCCCACTCCCGCCTTGGGTCTGATCATGGGAAAAGAGCAGCTAACATCTCTACTGACCTCACATACTCTGGACACAAACTGCTTAGACTTTAACCTTCAGGTTATCAATACAGAGCACTATTTGCAAAAACCAGCCGCCACAGTGACAGATTATTTTCCCTGGCTGTCAGTTTGATGAACAATTACATGCATATTTGTACAAATTTAACGATTTTTTTCTCTCTTGTAAAAACACTGCAAATTTACAAAAGAATAATTTTTTTTTACAATCTATATTTTCTTAAAGATGTATATTGTATATTTAAAATGTATTAATTGATAGCAAAATGGATGAATGAATTTCGTTTGTGACGATGTTAGTGTGCAAATCACAACTATCTTATTTGAATTCTGAAAATGAGTTTTTCAACCTAAACTCTTGCTAGCTCTGTTCACCATTCACATTTAGACACTGACCTGGCCACAAAATCAGTGTTAACGGGCATTATTCAACATTGTGCTATATACTGATTAATCTTTCATATCATGTTTTAATTTTTGATTACAATGTGTCTTACTGAATATGTGTTTGTTGTTTTTATCTTTCCATGACTGTTCTTGGAGCACTAGTGTATTTGTTAGCACCGTTGTTTTACGTTGATACTTGGTTCAAACTACTCTCTGAGGAATTAGTGTGGTCTTCCTGTTGATGTGTAGGTTCTGTCCAGGTACACCAAACACACACATGAGGTTGATAGAAGCCTCTAAATGATCTGAGAGTGTGCATAGTTGTTTGTGAAATATGTCTTTGTTAGGGATCAGGGAGATATGCAAGTTGGAGTCGTCATTCACATTCAACCCAAGGCATTGTCTGCCACTTAATTGCCAATCACTGGATGATTTCTGTTTCTTGGTCCATCCGCTGTAACCCAGAGATAAGGCTGTTTGTTTAAATCCCAGTAGAGCAGCTGGTCAATACTTAGACCAGCCAACAACATTGGCATGTTCACAGTAACGTAAATCCTATTTGTTCCCCAGTGTGATGGTCACTTCGGACTTCAGCAAGTTGCCTCATGTCTAGATGCCTAAATGCATTACGTTGCTGCCATATGGTGGATTTGTTATTTATGGTTAATGGTTATTGAAGAGTTGTACCGAATAAAATGGCTGTTGGTGTATTTTGTTAGAGAGTCATACAAGATTAAATATAAAAAGAAACCAACAGGGTTCTGGAATCTTTTTAGATTTTATTGTATCAAAATTAACCACAGTAATTATTATTTTTCACTTGATTACAGTAAAAAAGTTTTAAATGAAAATCCTTTGTAGGCTGTGGCTTTAACTTTTCACTTTATACCCTTTAGTGTTATCAGACCTTTTAATAAAGCTGAGAGAGAGGATTTACATTTTTATAAAGGCACTCATCAGGGAAAGCTAGATGGTGTAGATTACATTGGCAAAAAAGAGACATTTAAAAGTCAATATAACTTTTTTTTTTTGCTGGGCTGAGGTTATCATGGATATGAAAACTTAGCCAGTTTCATGACACCGAAAAGCCACACCTTCCTGGTCTCATAAAGCCAGATATAAATATTGCATATTCTGTTATTTTTTTAATGTTTGTATTATTGGTTTTAAGGCTCTGATATTTGCATATATTCAATAAACAGATTCCAGGAAACACGTCAGTGATTCAGAGGAACTGGAGGACTTTCCGATGCTCGGCTCCGGGTTCAGGATCGGGAGAGTCTGTGAGGGTGAGGACGAGCACAGTTACCGCTGAGATCAAACAAATCAGAGCCAGACGCAAAACAGCTCGCATGCTGATGGTTGTGCTCTTTGTGTTTGCTCTCTGCTACTTACCGATCAGCGTGCTCAATATCATGAAAAGGTAATAATCTCTCCGGCTCTTCCTTTACAGCATCAAAAGGCAATGAAAATGAAGACTAAACCAAAGTAAAAGGGACTTATACATCACAATTATTATTTTGAATAATTTCTCTCTCATCTTTGTGACTGATGCAGGCTTTTGAATACAAGACAGATTTCTTTTTTTCACAATGCAGCACATGCAAAAAAAGAACTCTGTACCTAATCTCATCCTACCTTCTATTCCTCCAGGGTCTTTGGGACCTTTAAGAACACAAACGACAGAGAAACAATATATGCATGGTTCACTTTCTCACACTGGTTAATATACGCCAACAGTGCAGCAAATCCCATCATCTATAATTTTCTGAGTGGTGAGTCTTTCTATCTCCTTTTTCTCTCACAGTTCCTTTATAGGAAGAACAGGTTTATTACTGCCCTCTAGTGAACAATTTTATGTCAACAATACTCATTTTTTCAGAGTACCCCTCCATAGTGTGTCGATAATCAAACTTATGCAGTATTTTATTTATATATTTAGTCTTTTGTTTGTTTTTTTTGTATCCTGACTCTCATACTGACATGATTTCAAGCTATTAACGATGAGCACAGAAACATACGTAGAGTCTCAAGGGGATTATGAAGTTACAATGTCAAAATGTGAACATTTTCAGATTTGTTCATATTACAAGCGCAAACTTCACAAAACAAAAAAAAAAGTGGAAAGAAAAGGACAAATGGCAGTCAAATATATTTTACAAATATGAATCTGAAAGATTCATATTTGTAAAATAATTTATATTTAAAAGATTCAGAGCCCCTCTGAGTCAGTGTTGTGTAAAGTTACCCTTTTCTGTCTTTTTTGGGTATTTCTCTAACAGGTTTGCACATTCATGTATAGAGATAAATTGTTTCCCAATGCTCTTTTAAAAATGTTGCTCAAGCTCAGTCAGATTGGATGTCAAGTGTCTGTTAACATCAGTTTTCAATTCTTAGTTATCACAGCTTATCAATAACATTGAAGTCCAGACGTTGATTGGGCATTTTAACACCTGAATATGCTGTGATCTGGAAAAAAAAATGGACAAATACATAGTTTTGACTGCATGTTTAGCATGAAATATTTTTTTTGGTTTTGCAGCTTCTTGCATGTCTTCCAGGAACACCTTGTAATTAGTTCCATCCATCTTCCCATTACCTCTGACCAGCTTTCTTGCAATGAGAATATATTGGGTGATCAGTCTGTCCTGGGGCAGGGGCTGCCATACAACGGCGCCACCAGGCCCTCTGAGTACCGCCAGCAGGCAATTCTGCCCAAGGACACAACGACTGTGCCAGTCAGAGCAGGGGATTGAACCGGCAACCCAGTGTATACTAGGTCCTAGCGTTAGCTCCATCCAGCCAAAACAGCAAGTCAAATTTAATTAAATAAACTTTTCAGCTTGAACCAGAGCGCTTTGAAATTGTTATAATAATAATAATAATAATAATAATAATAATAATAATAATAATAATCGATAATTGACGCGTTGCAGCTGTAAATTCCCTGAAAAAAGCTAGGATCTGGCGAAAAAAATCTTTTTTTGTTGTTGTCCAGATAAATAAACAAATACAATTAAAATTAAATCATGAACACCGAATTCCTTTCAGAGTACTTGTAAATTATCCCTTAAATAATATAAATAAGAACTTTAAAGCAGATAAAACACCATCACCATTAGCGTCCCAATGGACTGGCTTGCTCAATAAGCAATGAAAAGCCACTGATTTGTCTCCCTAACATAATCTCAGCCTGTGGTGTGACCTTGAGCCAGATTGCCCATATCTAAAACGGCTTGTAATCCAAAATTTTGTTTTCTTGGTAATGTGGCATGCTTCCACCAGAAGACCACCTGGCATGTTTGCTAGATAATTTCCAAAATTAAAATTGGACTAATGATTGCCCTATTGACAGACAGACACTTTAGAAATTGGTGTCTGCAGCTTCTCCAGTTACCATGCCCCTCTTTGCTGCGTCTCTGGTTAGTGCTGTCCTTATCTGGCTTCCTTATCAGTTTAGGTAGATAAAAATGTCTTGTTTGATTAATAATTGTAGCATACCATTTACAATTTCTGATAATGGATTGATTAGTGCTCTCTGTGATGTTTGAAGTTTGGGATATGGTTTTATAAACTAACCCTGTTTTGAGGTTCTCCACAATTTCAACCCCAATGTTTCTGGTGTGCTCCTGCTGTTTTTTCTCAAACAAAATGTTGAGCATTTACAGAGCAGCTGTATTTATACTGAGTTTTATTCACACAGAGATGGACTGTACTTACCCTATTTAAGCAACACATAAAGAGAGACTAGATAGAGACTATCTAGGAGTATCAGTGACGATCTACATATTAAAACTGCTTTTCATGAATGTTTTATTTTTCTTCCATCCTACAGTTATCCACTAACCTGCGTTGATCTATGACATCAAATTAAAATTGTTTTTTTTTTTTGTGACAAAATGTAAAAGAAAAAAAAGGTAGACGGATGTGAATACTTTTGCTATTACAGAGAAAATTAAAAAGCACCAATGTTCATGATCCAATGCATAAGGTAAACTAATTTAGTATTCTTGGCTTTTTTTTTTCAGGTAAGTTCCGTGAAGAGTTTAAATCTGCATTTTCTTGCACTTGGTGCGGGCAACGGCAGGATTACAATATGAGAACGAGGACCACAGCGAACAGAGACAGCCGAAAGTCCATGTCAACTCAAGTTAATAATGCAGACAACCTGTCACGGTTATCAGACCAGATTGTGTAGCCTTTTATTCCAGGTGAGAAGTTCATAGGTCCAATCCCAGGGACATGGGGATCATTGAGGCTCACATGAAGAATGTGCAAACTCATTTTTTTAAAAGGACTTGCTGCTACAAAAGATGAGATATTAAAGAAAAATATGAGATGTTAGGAAAAATAACTCTTTAGAAATGTATTTTTTGAAAAACACACAACATGGATGTCCAGTGTTTATGTATTTCACTACACGCACAGATAACAAGATCTCTTTTCTATCTGTATTACAACTATGTTCACTATACATTTATTTACTGTATAAATATCTTCTGTTTCAGAAAACAATGTATTTATTTGTTTCTGCACTAGAGGAGGAGCTGGTGCTGGACCAAGAGAACTTTAACAGGTTTTGCTTGTAAAAGGCTACAGATGGGACATGAGACTAAATGAAATTATGGAAACAGTATCAGGGTAAAACATGCAAAACTCAAACTACAGCATAAGCGATGGTGAAAAGCTGTAATCCCATATATATATTCCAATATATATATATATATATATATATATATATATATATATAGATATATATATATATATATATATATATATATATATATATATATATATATATATATATATATATATATATATATACAGATCACAGATAATGTCACAGTTCAGAAGGGCCCAGTTCCAGAAAGATAGGAAATGCAAATAAAGAAAATCAAAGGTTCAGAACAGGCAAACAAAAACACTAAATAAAGGGTTGAACTCAAAGAAAATCTCAGGAGCAAACTGCAGCCAGGCAGTCAGAAGGATCTGAAAAAACGGTCAAAGGCATAGCTGCAGACTGGTGGAGAATTGTGTTTTGAGGACAAAACTTATGCAGCCTTCTATGAACTTGTCTTTATTTACCATTAAGAAGATTTCTGTCAGAAAAAAATTCTTAAAAAATATTGTCAAAAAAATCTGACGAATGATGGGTTATCATGTAGCTTTTTGTTTTGTGGAAGATATTTCACATGAACTCAAAACACTGAACTGAACAAAATGAATAGAAATTACATTGATAATTGTTTAATCAATGATATTTATGAATGAAATCACTGCATATGATGAAATGGGGGAAAAAAAGGATGGGAAAAGCATTTGTCAAATACAAAGAATTAGACTTGAAAGGAAAATCAAGTCAAGTCATGTTGTAATCAAAGAAAACAAAGAGGAAAATTAACTTCAATGGACCTGCTTGATTTCTGTTCATTGACTTGTGCTAAACCTGCATTTCTTATCAGCTTGTTAAACTCTCTTTGTTGAGACTAATTGTGATTATATTAATTATTTTTTTTTATTTATTGCTTTATATTTGTTGGGATAATTATACCTCAATGTTAAATCTAAGGTTTAAAAAAATCATATTTTGATTATTAGCTATCTAGATTTTTGATGTTAATGCTTTAAGATTTTGGCATCCATGTAAAGGTTTTTAGTATTTTGAGATTTGTTTATTTAAACACAGATTCTTGTATCTCCTCACTGAGAGTGTATTTTGTTACTTAGTCTGTTATTTTGTGTTGTACTTTGATCTTTTCCTAATGTTTGCAATTTATACAGTGTTATTGTGATTGTCAATTTGCTTTATAGCGTTTTACCTGTTCTTCGTTCAAGTTGATAAGTGTTAAGCTCGCTGATCAATGTGTTTACACAGTATGTCCTTTATCAATAAATTATTTTTTTCAGTGTATATTATTCCTGTCAAATCAGTTCAGGGTTTACTTTCACTTTCTTTTACTCTAGCTCACTCTGTAGGAGTTTATTGTGTACACTATGAAATTCAGCTCATGATTTCCACTGTGTTTTATTAAATATTTTTTCCCGAATGACTTGAATAAGTACAGTTTTCAAAATCCTTTTCTCCACAGTGAGAAAGAAAACCACACAATGCTGCAACCAACAAACTGCACCTTACTGCTTGTGCTTCATCAAGATCGTAATCAGAATGTTCTCCTTTCATTGGGTGCCATGTGTTCTTGTGAAATCATGCATAATCATACTATTTGCTTGCACCACATGTGGCTCAGCATGAGCTATGCTGCAGAATCTGATTTTATTGTTTTTCAGTGCTTTATGGTGAATTGATTAGCATTTACTTTGTAAATTCAGATATCTTTTTTTTATTAATATTTGTAAGATTCTTTATCCTGGCTGTATTTAAATCATTCACACTACGACATGACATACCTAATGTCTTACATGTTCCTACATGTTGTCACGTTACAACTACAAACATAAACAGCGTTTACCCTAAAATCAAGCTAATTAATTGCCTTGTAGTTTATTCTCAGTGTAAATACATTTGTTCTGTGAAAGCCTCAAAGGCTTGAGAGAGAGCATTATTGAAAGTCAAAAAACTTTGGACATCCCATGGAGCACTATTCAGTCCATCACCAAGAATGGAGAACTGCTAGCGTGTGAAGACATTCGTATCCAATTAAACTGACAGGTCAGACAAGGATAACATTAATCTGAGATACAGATGGGAGGCTCATGATCCTGGACGATCTGGAGAGATCTGCAGCTCACCTGGCTGAATCAGTTGACAGGACAACAGTTAATTGTGCCCATTAAAGATTTAACCTTTATGGAGCAGTGGCAAGATACAACATGTGGAAGAAGGTGCTCAATTGGTTCACTTGCATAAGGCTATCACCTGGAACACACCATCCATCCATCCATCCATCCGGTCTCCAATCCATCACAGAAGGACACAATGCCCACTGTCAAGTATCTTGGAGGAAGCATCATGTTCTGGGCATTTTCTGCAGCAAGAGACAAATCTGGTGAGAGTCGAAGGGATGATAAGTGGAGTTAAAACCCAGGGCAATAGGAAAACCTGTTGGAAGCAGCAAATTACTTGAGACAGAAAGAGCTTTATCTTCAAGCAGGGTAACAGCCCTAAAAATACATCCAGAGCTGAGCTTGAAAAATGTTTTAAGCCTCATGATTTCTTTTGCGTCATGATGATGCCTTACTTTGTTTTGGTCTGTCGCATAAAAGTTTAATAAAAGACTTTGAACCTTCATAGTTGTAACATGACAATACCTAAAAATGTCCAAGGAGTATGAATAGTTTAACTAGGCCATGTAATTCGAATGGCTCAATCACGTGAAACAGGTAAGTAATCAGGTTTACGGGAGCACAACACAGACAGCTTTCCAAAAGCTCAAAATTAAGACAGAGCCATTGATTCTGAAAATACATAAATAAAACTCTTGGAGGTATCCAAAGGAGAACAATGAAAGTTGAATTACTTCATTTGGTGAGAAAATACATGATCGATCTATCTATCTATCTATCTATCTATCTATCTATCTATCTATCTATCTATCTATCTATCTATCTATCTCTCTCTCTCTCTCTCTCTCTCTCTCTCTCTCTCTCTCTATATATATATATATATATATATATATATATATATATATATATATATATATATTGGGGAAGTTGAAGTGTTGAGAATAAAAGTGAGAGGATACAGGGAAAATAGCTAGATAAAATTGCATGTATTGATCTACAGAATACTTTACTCAAACCTCTTAAAACTGCAGTTGCAACTGTGTAAGGAAATTTGAAATGTCTCCCCTTTGGGTTTGTTTTGTTTTTGGGTGACAAGTAGCGGGTTCAGGCTGTAATAAATGTGTTACATCCTGTTGACTCTGTGGGTGGTGAATCTCTGCTTAAGCTGCAACACCACAGAGAGGGATGGGTCAGGTGCAGGGAGGATTCAGTCGTCCTCACAGCAGCCAACATGCAGCTGATACATCTGGAGGCTGCAGTCGTTCTTGGTGAGTAAACTTCATCAGAATAGGTTATGACAAATTAGGAAAACAAACTTTGATTGTCTTTAGCTGCTAAATGTTGTTACATTACAGCTTGTTAACTAGACCAGCATTTACTTTTCTATGTATTTATCATCAGTATAGTTGAGTACCAAAACTGAAAAGAATAAACAAATGATTGCGATGTGCATTTCAGGAATTGTCTTACTTCAGATTCCCAGTGTAAGCATCTCCTCTTCAGCTTCTGAATGTTTGGCTTCAGTGGAAACCTGCATGTCAGATTTATGCAGCTGTGAGCAGGCGTTGGACACCGGCAACTGTGAGTGTAAAAATGATAATAACATAAGACTTATTATAGGCTTGCAGCTGGATTTGCACAATTAAAAACTGTCCCTTTTTATAAGAGATTCAGGAATTTGAAACCGCTGAAGAAGGGATGAAGTGACGTAAGGATGTTGCGTCAGTTTGAGTCAGTTTTGTTTTACATTAATTGAAAATATGCAAGTAATATTGCAACCTGAAGTTAATACACTAAGATTTTTTTTTGGCAGTATATAAATGTAATGCTCAACATTGTATAATTATTAGAATTATTGTTGTTAGTAGAAACATTGTATTACATGTTATTTTGAAATAGAATAGAATAGAATAGAAATACCCTTTAATGTCCCATCAGAGGGAAATTCAGATGTACCAGAAGCAAAGTGACAGGCATATGGAAGCATGCAGATACATACAAAGGAAAATAATATAGAAACAAAAAATTTTAATTAAGGGATGTCTTAGTTTGTCTACATTGCACTGTTTTTTTTCTTCTTCAACAAAGTAGACACTCTGGAATCTGAAAAAGAAAAACAGTATTATTTTGGCCATCCTACTACTGCTCAAGTTACCCAAAAAGTCCTGTTTTTGGTCCTGTTTTTAATCCTGAGGACCTACTCTTCTACATGTTTTAAATGTGTCTCTGACCAAGCACACTTAAATTAAATGATTGCATGACGTCCCAAGCAGCCATCATGGGCAGCAGAGGCCCCTTCATCACCAGTTTATTTAAGTTGGGTGTGTGTGGACGCAGGGAACCACCTAAAGCATGCAGGGCAGTGGGTCCTGATGACCAGGAATGAAAACCACTGTGTTTAAAACTATGTGAACAAACAAACCTGATCCTTCTGAACAGGTTAAACATGTGGCTAAAATGTACTGACTCTGCAAAGGCTGTGAGCTGCACAAGTGGGTAGACTGCAACCTGTTAGCAAACTAGCACAGTTGCAAAACCCAAAACCACATTTTGACATTTGTTGTTCTTTGGTACTTAAAATATATCCAATTTATTGCCAGTCTGGGATAATACAATTACCTGAAATTTTGAAATCCTTGAACTAATATTGCTGTCATCACCCACTGGTTTATTGGTAATTGTATTTTAAAATACACTAACAGGAAACAACAAACAAAAACAAAATATAAAAAGAAAACAATTATTACTGTTATCATAAATTTTTTTATAATTTCATCCCCAATCTGAATATACATGGTTAAAAAAATGGAAGTCACCTACAGCTTCAATTTTGTAAGTAACTTGTGTTTTCAGGACTGTACTAAATCAGAAGTCAGCCTGTACTTTTTAACCTCAGCTTTTTTAAATGATTAATGTCAGCGTACAATGTGTTCTGGGGCTGTTGTGGTGGTGGCGGTGGGTTATGTTTGAATAATGGTAGAGCTTTATAAAGACCAGATCAATAACATGTTACATCGCCAAAACTGACATAACGTGTAAAGCAGCTGGCACATGAGGTACAAAACACCTGTTACCCAAAGACCTCACCAGCTTATGAAAACCCTGTTTATCTGCCTTACTCCACTGTTTGTGATATTCAAGATGACAGGTGCCAAATAAAGGGCTCAGAGGGCTGTAACTTGACCATCCAGACTGCACTGGACCAATTTCCATCCCTGCAAGGGTGTGTGTGTACATGGGAGGAGGAGCTCTGTGACTCCATACAAGTACTGGCCACACAATGCCTCCAAAAGCCAGGTGCTGAGTTCTCATTCATGCTTTTGTTTAGCATTAATGTTTGGAATCATGTGGTTTTGTTTACTAAAGGTTATATGATATATAAACAATGCTTGTTGTATTGTGGAATGTGTACAGAAAAGCACAGTTTAATATATATTTGTTGTTTGCAAACCAATCCTGTTTGAACAGGAAACCAGCAGAGGAGGATCACACAGACTGACTGGAAATCGAGTAAATTGGCGGACAATGGTGAAAATGATTCATTTATTATGATCTTGATAGAACAGTGGGGAATACTGTAGATGTATTTCTAACTGGCATATTGATAATGAACTTCAAAGCAGATGTCTGTAACGACCTAAATAATCGGCACATATATTATTTGAATTGGACAGTTTTGGACAAGCTTGTTCATACTGAATAAATGCGGAGAAAATATTTTTTTAGTGATGCCAATTTATCTTGTACATTTTTAAACTAGCCGTAGACATTGTTCCACATACGCAAAATCCGTACACGTGCAGAGGTGGGTAGAGTAGCTAAACATTTTATAATCAAGTAAGGGTAGCACTACTTCAACATTTTATTTTACCCAAGTAAAAGTAAAAAAGTTGTCAGCCATGAAATTACTCAAGTCACAGTAAAATAAGTATACAGTAAGAAGGCTATTGAAGTACTGAGTAACTAATCATAACAGCTGATGATTTAATATCTAAAAATGATATAATCGCACAGACAAAAATATAAGGTTATACACAAATTTTAACTTTTAAAGACAAAAATGAAAAACTATACCGAGAATAACATTATTGCAAAATAACAAATTCAGGCAGAAGACACACTATTCTAAATCTTTTTTTCAACATTAAACTCGAAAGCAACACTTACAGCAGTTAATGCACATACAGCATGTTAGAACAGTGAAAACTACGTCCAATGACAATATCTAGCTCAGCAGATAGAAAATAACTTTAAAATAACAAAGTTTGTGTAAAAATAAGAAGTCTCACTTTAACATAAACTCTAGGTTTTTGTCTCTCTGGTCCATTTTTAGTTTAAACAAGTCAGTTCTTTATTCGTGAAGTTACTTGCAGTAGGTATTCTCACAGTAGTCAGAAATCTTAGTCAAGTAAGAGTAGCGATACTTGAGTGATAATATAACTCAAGTATCGCTACTCCTTAAATTACATATTGTTCATAAAGTTACTCAATTATATGTAAATGAGACCAGTTACTACCCACCTTTGCAAATATGCACATACGTTAGCTTATGTGTAAAAAAGAGGGAATGACACAGGGGATAAATGTTACACATGCTGACCCAATTTTATTAAATGCTTTGTAGAAAACCCTTTGACAGCCATTGATAGTCAAAGTCTCAAGTCCTAAATAGAGAAAGAGCTTTCATGCATTGCGCAGATAAGATTTTGGACCCTTTCTTCCACACAGACTGTCTTTGAGTCCTGATGGTGCCATTTTTGGGGAAATTTAAGTAAGAATCGCCAAAGTCCCTTTTTGAATAATTGCGTGCATGCACAGGCAGGGGGGTTGTGTGAAGGAATCCACCATAAACTCATTTCTTTATACTGAGGCCTTCCTCTTCTTCTGCTAAATTTGTAAGACAGGTTGCTTCTTGCAACTCTCCGCCATCTTCAAAGTATACAGTGAGTGCAGCGGTGCTACAATGAACGGCTAACACCGAAGCTAACTGGATACATAAACACTAGTGGTGCACAATGCAGCAAGCAATTAGAAACTGCCAAGGAGCGTGCATGCACACTGCTGTTATGTGAGCGCGTCACAATGATTGACATGTTGGACAACCAATAGATACAGCAATACTCTGGAACTCAAAGCTGAAAAAGATTGTCCACTACACATTTAATTGAAATCAAGTTCAATGAATTACTGGACCATTTGCGCAGCTCCATTTCTTTTCTGTGAAACCATAGATTCAGCCACAAAATGTTAAGAATCTTTCAGTAAATCTTTCTGTTATCATTCTCTTAATTGAGCTTAATGCAATATCATGTATGCTATGGATGATGTTCCCACTCCAAACTTCATGTTAGTGTGGTGCTTTATGGGTGATTTGCACAGAACTATTCCTCCTCTAAACTCCGCAATGGCATCATCCATCCATTGTTTTTTTCTGTTACATGTGTACATTAACTCCACATCTGGAATATTGCAATCTGATGTTAATTTGTATTAATAAGGAGCAGGACTCTAAATACAGAACATTTTCAAAACTGTTCTTGTCTTTTTTGCCTTTTTCCATTTTCTTCAAGTTCTTAACAGTTAATACTGCTGTCCTTTTATGTAATGTAATATTAGGACTAATTTGAATAGGTTTTTCCAAACTGCTTCAATTGTTACCGATATCTGGCTCAAAGTTCGTATTAATAAGCCCAATGACATGTTCATCACTAATTCTCCCTGTATGACAACTGAACATAATATCCCTTTTGCAGTGTATGAAGGTCCTGGATCCTGTGTGGACCGAATCGGTCTTTGCGTGAGTGAGTCTGTTTGCAACAGGCACCTCACACCTGTTCTTCAAGCATGCATGGTTGAACAGTGTGACAGTGAAAGGTGTCGGCGGGAAATTCAACAGTTCTATGGAGGAATGCCCCAACAGTCTGCCGAGATGCTGGTGATGTGCGACTGTGATAATTCAGATCAAAGCTGTAAGCAAATGAAATCCGGTCTGCAGAGCGGGGCGTGTGGAGTGGAGACAAGGATCTGTCAAGAAAGGCTCATTCAGTGTGTTCAGGACAGTAACTGCAGGTACGTGGTTCTCCAGTCCAAGAGCAAAAAAGTGCCAGTGGTGAATATGGTGATAAGATGGATAATTTATGAATAGAGGTAAACTTGTGTTGTAATGTGGGGGAGCATTCACAACACAAGCTTACCTTGTGGGCTGCTACTGTACGCCGCACAATGTAAATGCAGAGGACACATTTCGTTGGAATGCATGTTGCAATGACAAAAATGACCATCAATGTTAGTATTAAAAATCCACACCCTGAGAAAAACCCAAAAGGAAATGCCAATTATTTGTTGGGACACAATAGATTTATATGCAGGATTTTTAGGAGCCTGCCACAGAGAACTGATGAAGCAGGAAGTAACATTGCATCAGGAAATAAGGCTCGAGCAGCAGAAATAAAATAAGCTGAGATTTAAGAAGAAAGGAATCAGCCAATTATTATAGATAATCAGGAAGAAAATTAACACCAACCCCAGTTTTAAAGTACCAAGGATTTTAACAGGCAGGAAAAGGGGAGAACCACTTTGAGTACCAGTGTCTGAGTGTTAGTTAAATACGCCTTTGGCTGTGAAAATGATGAAATCAATAATGAATATCTTTTTTATCTCTTTGCAGAGACCCATGATAATGTTGTTGAAACTATCTTTATATGCCTGTCATTAGAGAACCCTCTGACATCTTAAAAGCTGAAACAGAAATAGGCTTTTGACATGAATCTTTAAAGCAGGGAGTGGGAGTCAGAATTGTTAGAAGTAGAAAATCAGTGAGATCGAGTGGAGTAGTTGATTTGACAACCGGCTCTCTGTAGTAGGAGAGCCGGTTGTCAAATAATCGATGATTATGAGCTCTTTTTTGTGATACTCAACTAAATAGGGAAAATCCCTTCTGCCTGTGGCAATGCCTGTAATACTAACCCTTTTTTTTAATTTTGCTGTCCATTCCCTCTTTCCACAAGTAGATGGCAGTGACATAACATCAAAGGTCCAGATCAGCAGAAGCAACATTTTCTGGTTTTACAAAATGTACTTGATTTGTTATCTGCATCCATTAGAAAATCTCCTTTTAGCAACTAGAACTCATATAGAAAGATTATTTTATTTCATTTATTTATATCAACAATTCAAAACCGATGTCACACCAAGGAATTTTACAAGACAAATGGGCAAAATTCATACACAAACTATAAAACCAATACAGTCCAATACAATCTTGTTCAAACCTCAGTACAGTGACAAAAATAAGTCATTATACATAAATATAAATAGATTTTTAATGGGTCTAAAAAATTAATTGACACTAGATAGTAATTTGCAACAAACTGGGTAATATATACATACACAGGGCATACAAAAGCCTTTGCTGAAAATTAAAGTTTCAAGATTTCTTCTTTGTGGAGAAGCTGTACTCATTCATTACTCAGATGTGACATTTAGCTGTCTTTAAACCTTGAAAGATCTTGGGGCCTTCCTTATGCACCCTGATCTTCTGCTTTTCTGTAGATTTCCAGTTGATTTGAAGTTGGATAATTGCCTCAACAATTCTAGTTGCTTTAATTTCTTTCTTTGTCAGCAATTGAAAGTTTCCTTGGCTATTTATTTGCAATTCTTGCCTTGCTTAAAGATCTACCTTGTTTCATCTTTGGATTTGTATCAAGAATATCTCACTAAATATCTCCATATAACCGCAATATAGTAAAACCCAACTGTACACCATGATATTCCCATTTCCAAACTTCATTGTTGGTAAGACCTGTTTGGTCTGCCAATCTCTTTCTCCACCAAATAGGTGTGTGCAATGATTTCAGTTCAATTCTGCTTTTACCAGTATTTCAAAGTCTGATGCTCTGCAGCAAACTTCAAACATGCTTAAACAGGCATTTTCTTAAGCTGTGGAGTCTTGACCTCTGTGCATAGCCAATGCTGACAGATGTCATGAATATCATATAAATATAATACTATTAGAAATATAATACTGTCATGTCATTTGAACCAAACATCAGTCTATTTCCAGTCCTTGATGGGATAATCTTACCGTTACATCATCCCTGACACAAAACAGTCTAAAGGTCATTTCAGTACAGTGTATAAGGGACAGAGTAGGCTGGACTTCTTGAAGAAGCTTAGAGGGTTCAGTGTTTGTAGCAAGATGCTGCAGATATTTCCTGTTGTGTAGCATATTATCTCTTCTGCTATCATCTGTTGGACAGATGCAATTGACTTAAAGAAAGCTTGTTGAGCTTCTTCAATAAAGAAAGCCGGCTCTGTCCTTGGGACTCCTATAGAACCTCTGGAGATGATTTTTACAAAATATCTTTATACTGATAAAGGACGGATAACTCCATAAATACTGCCTGTTTTTATTTTGTGGCACTAGTGACCTTTATTTGAAAGTGGACTGAAAGGAAAAAAGGTTGCAAGAGTGGTGGAAGACACGAAGCAAAGGTCCAAGGGGCGGGAGTCGAACCTGGAATGATCACGTCCAGGACCATGGCCTCACACGCCCTGCCCCTGCACTACCGCCACACTATGATTTTAGCTTTGTTTTCTTGGCTCTATAATGTTTTTTTTTTTTTTTTTTTACAGCTTTCATTCTTCATGAGTTCGAAACATATTCCCTGTGCTATTCCACCTAATTACTCATAACTTAATGTCTTTATTCTTCTGAGAAGTTTTCCTTGTATGGTGGGATAACCTGGGTTATCACTGGTATCTGATGGGAATCTCAGCCTCATTAGAAATATAGTTACTAAGAAATGTATTGGTGTTTTCAGTACCTTTCTATATTACAATGCAGACAAATTCAGTTTACAATGGAAGTTGGTAGAAATCCTTTCTTAGAAAAGTAGAATTGTTATAAATGTAGAAATCTTAAAATATGGCTGACATTATGTCTCTTTTTCCCTCTGATTTATCAGATATCTCTTAAAAACTCTCCAAGTCAAGTGTTGGAACCACGAAGAAACACTGTGCAGTGAACGAAATCTCCAAGAAGATGAATGCTTCACACTTAAAGATCCATCTCTTATCCTTGGAGCAAACTCTGAATGTAAAAAGGCCTTCTTGGCTACTTTGGGCACAGTGCTTCACCACCCTTGCACTTGCAAAGGAGTGCACAGCGATCATCTACGGATGTGCAACATGATTCTTGAAGTATTTCATAACAGACTCCACTTCAGTGAGTAGGGTTTTTTATTTCCAAGAATCCGTTCAAATTGTAGTTTGGGATAATTGGATAATTTCAATAACCGTTTTTGTCTTTCAGTCAAATTGGTGGAAAACAGTGATGGCCCTTCAAAACCACCTGTGGTGAATCAATCAGATCAGCCTCAGATGTGGTGGCATGGTAAATCCCCATTTAAATTTCTACCATCTTAACTAATTTTACATTTTTATACTGAATACCAAAACAAATGTAAATGAATTTTGTCAACAATGTTTTGTTTTTGTTTTTTAGGTTACCTTTTGTATCTTTTTTCCGCTTTGTTTTTTGCTGGAATTTTCATATTATCACCACTGGTTTTTCTCAGCAAGATGTGGTATGTCAATTATTTTCTAAATTTATATATATATATATATATATATATATATATATATATAAATCTGTTGTTCCTCTGATGTAGCAGCAAAAATAACAAACGAAAAACCTTTTTCATTGTTCTTTCTTTTAGGTTGAAAAGGAGAGATCAAACAAAACTTAACCATCCCATGAAGGCGAATCGTGTTATTTTATAATGTAATATACCCACAAAGTTCTTTTTTTTTATTCAGCTTGACATTTTATGTGGTTCAGCTTATTCAATAAATTTTATTCACTTGCATGGCTAACATTTTCGTGATGTTCAATGGAACATAAAGTTGAAAGGTTTTATGTATATAAAAAGAGAGCCCTTGATTTAGCAGTTAAGTTCACGCAAACTTAATTAAACTGAAAGAAAACACATTTTCTATGACTTGAAGCTGGTCCCAGTCGACTCTGTTTTGTCTGAGGACTTTTCATAAATAATACCATCTGTCACTAGACCTCTTGATTTTAACTAGAAAGATGGTTGTGTTTGGACTTCCTTTTTAAATTTTTACGAAAATATATTTTTGAGGAGTTTTTTTTCAATACAGTGACACAAGTTATGCATAATTGTTAAGGGGAAAGAAAGAGATGTATGGTATTGTCTGATTCACTGTCCGCATTGAGTAAACTCTTCTTGTGCAGTGTGTACATGCCTAAATCACAAGTTCATCGCCCAATTCTGTCATTGAGTACATCATACCCTATACAATTTGGCACATAAACAATTTCCAAAAAGGAACTGGCTGACAACATAATTTAGATTAGTCAAGGTTAGTCAGTCAAGGAATGCACATCTTTATTTGAACAAACTTCTGAAACTTTGTTTGGTTATCAGCTTTTGATTACAAATAAAACCGAAAAATCTTCAGTCAAAGATGAAAAGTAACTGGTACATTTTTAAAATGCCTTCAAACATAGAATATTGTTGTTATCATATTATTGTAATACTGACATTGTGTTGCATGTGCTTTATAGCTTACAGATCACATGTTTATTTATTCATGAGACAATAATACTTGAGGGAATTTTAAAAATTAGATTTTTACATCATTGATGTATATTAAAACTGCAAGTGTAGAGTTAATAAAGTTATTACTTTTTGTATATTTATTCAATTCATATTGTCTAGTGTACAAATGGACTTGATTGCACCAAGGAGTTAAGACCATGAAAATTTGTTTGAAAAAGCAGCAGGCAAAGAAATACATCCAGATAGCAACCTCAGTTCAACCAAAGCAAACGTCTGATCTGTTTTAAATATGTTCTCTGGCCCTTTTTCTACGGCCCTGGGACTGACCTCTATAAGTGTCCCTGTCTTCATTCTGCTATTTGTTCACTAATGTGTCTAACAAGCATTTGAGTTAACAGCACAGCTGTCATTTTACTGACATCAAATTACAAAATAGCTCAGTTCAATTCAATTTTATTTATATAGCGTCAATTCATGATACATGTCATCTCAAGGCACTTTCCAAAGTCAAATTCAATCAGATTATAACATATTGGATCAGATTATACAGATTGGTCAAAAAAAAATTCCCATCTAGCTGGACTTTATTATTATTATGTTATTTTGTTTTGGGGTACTGGAATAAAGAGGCATGATTGAGAACGCATGTCATACTTTTCCATTTTTGTTATATGTGAACAACATACATCTTCATTTCAATTACATTCAGTTTATTCATATGCCGCCACTTCCCAACACATATCGTTTCAAGGCACTTTCTAACAAAAAAAAGCAGTCAATTCAATCAAATCATACAGATAATATGAATATCCTTACACTTAAAAAACATGCACAACTTTGTATTATTTTATCACATAAAATCACAACATAGTTTTAATTATAAATGAAAAGTTCTGTCTTTTCTGATACCATGTTTTATTCATATTTTGCAAGACAGACAGAAGTGAAAGTAAATGGCGCTTAAATTTAACCTCTTATGGGATAGCAGTCATTTAAACTAGGGCTCAAAAAAGGTTAAATACAAAACAAGGAAGGAGCTCTGCTTTCATCGTTTTTGGCAAAATGGATGGCCAAACTTTAACTATAAGTTTGGAGCTGCATAATGGAAGCAGGTATAAGATTTTGTTTCTAATCCGTTGTATACTACTGCTGGGATGCACAGTTGCAGATCTAAAGCCTCCTATAAATCTGCATATCTTAAAGCAGCAGGCCCCATCAAATCTGAGTACAATAAGATACTAAAGTATTATGATTGTTTATGAGGCTAGTGAGGTATGCAAAGTCATCAAAGAGAAAGATTCTCTTTTGGGGAGGCAAAGAGAAAGGTATATGTGTTGTTAGAATGGAAATGTATGTATTTATTTGCAATTCAGTTTAAAAACCCTTCATTACCTATAGTCAATCTGTTCTCTGTTCTGTACTCTAGATTTTTCAATATGAAACTAGAAAAAAGAAAACAGAGCTATTTTCCTGTATTTACATGTCCAGTGAAGGTTGCAAGACATGATGAAAAACATGGCAGGGCTTTAAAGTTCATAAAATACCTCTCTTTATTGACCACTTTTGAAACTGTAGTCGCTTTAAGATGGTAGAAGTCCACTTTACTTTGGTCAGGGCTTTGATTAGCTTGACTTCCCACAAAAAATCAATCTAAAAAAAAATAATTAAAAGGCTCAACAGAAACTAATTTCAAATATTCTGGAAAATCATTTCAAGGCAACAATTGTTGGGTCACTGGTTACCTTTAAAATTAGTTGCGATGAATGCCGAATGAATAAGCGCACAATCCATTAAAAAGCGAGCTTAATTGGAGGTCAGTGGGTGATAGACAATCATCTTATTTTGAAGTGGGTCCCTAAATCGAATTCTACCTAGGCACAAAAAAGAACTTGGACTGGCTTTGAACAAGATAAAGCGGTCAGACTGAACTCACTTAATTGAATAGATATTAAGAAAACAGATATATCTAGATGAATAGCAAGAAATAATAAATTCAATTACAAAGCATTAGAGAAAAGATCTGAAGACAAGAAATACGGGGCACCCACTTTAAAAAGCAACTGTTTTATGAACTGGCGAAGCATCTTCAAAGTGTCCCGCTTCTTGCCTGAGCCACCTTGGAGTTTGTCCTGCGCCCTAAAGCGTTGCATATAAAGTCGCCAGCTTCTATGAGTCTGTCGAGGTTCACTCCCTGTGAAAGAGACAGAGCATGCTTAAACAAACACAGGTTAGGTTTAAGGTAAATCCCAGCGAGAGGTAGCAGACATTTTAACTGCAATAAAAATATTCTACCAGCAGGGGTAGGGATTGCTAAAGAGTTCAAGGGAGCATGTGTGCAGTGCCATGCGCTTGCATACGATGTGTAAAGCCATTCATATTAGAAAAATAAACTTTTACAGAGCAGCGTATTTGAAGAGCAATCAGTTTATGTAAATGTGGTCTGAAAGATTGTGTGAGTTTGGGTTTTTGGGGATTACTGCGACATGACATACAGCAGGCCTGCCAACGTGAACTGTAAAGACAAACTCACAGTTTCGATGCCCATGCCATGGAGCATGTAGAGAACATCCTCTGTTGAAACGTTGCCAGATGAACCCTGTGCGTAGGGGCAACCACCAAGGCCTGCTACTGCGGAGTCCACCACAGAGACTCCCATCTGTGAGGACAAACAACAGGGACATTCAGCACCTCCGAGCAAGCTTCGCCTCATATTAAATCCAGGAACAACCTTGTTCTGTTTGATTGTTCTGTCTGCCGCCCTGCACCTCGCCAAAGCCTGCGGTCATGTTTTACGGCTGTTCCGGAGAACTGCGGGCTCCACTCCTGAGGATGAGTGGGCAAAGAAAAGTCCCACAGTATGGCTTAGTCATCCTCTCTGCCAGCGTTCATTGCCAGTACCTCACAATTATGGTCTTTTTCCGAAGAGAGGAATATTATAAAGACCGAACAGAACATTTTATGTGTTACTGATCCTCCTGGTTACTCGTGTTTTTACAGGACTATTCTGCCCTCGGCCACGGGGATTCTCTTTCCTGCCACAGCGGGAATTTTTTTTTTGCTTCTTAAACCATCCCGAAATCCAGATTTGTCAATGTGACATTTCTCCGTAAATGAAAACCTGAAACAAACCAATCCTTGTTGCAGTTTAGAATTTGTCTGTTTAGCATTTTTTTTAACCTCTGAATTTTAAAAAAAATGCAATTCAATTCAATTACAACCAATAACTACATTGTTTAAATATCTTGCAATACTTGTAGGTTTTTTTATTGAGATTTTATATGATAGATCAATACAAAGTAATGCATAACTGAGAAGTGAAAAGAAAATCATACATGCTAAAAATCTAAACAGTGTGGCTTTGTATTCACTATATTTTGGATTTTTCTTTGGAAAAAAAGCTCAAGCTCAGTCAGGTTGGATGGAGAGGATCTATGAAGAACTATTTGGATGTCTTCCTATAGCATCACAATTGAATTCATGATTAGACTTTTATCGAAATCTTACTTTTGTTTTTAGCTCTGGCTGCGTGTTTTTGACGCTGTGGTCTTAGTGAAGGTAAACATCTAATCACAAACTAAACTATATGCTCCCTCTAACAAGTATTCACCCAGGATCTTCCTATATTTAGCTGCAGCCATCCTCCCATCAGCTCTGAGCAGCTTCCCTGGTTCTGATGAAGGAAAGCATCCCCACAGCGTGTTGCTGCTACCACCATGTTTCACCCTGAGAGTGTGTGTGATCAGGTTGATTTGCAATGTCCACATGTGCAAATTTACATTTAGGTAAAAAGAAGTTTGATTTTGGTCTCATCTGAGCAGAGCACCTTCTTCCACGTCATCGCTGTGTCCCCTACATGGCTAAGGGGAAACCACAAATTAGATTTTCTTTCAACAATGTCTTTCTTGTTGCCGCTGTTCAATGAAAGCCAGATTTGTTCAGTGCATGAGTAATAGTTGACCTGTTGAAAAGCTCAGCTATTACCCATGCACTGAACCAATTCTCCCACCTGAGCTATGTATCTCTACAACTTATCCAGAGTTACCATGGACCTTTTGGCTACTTCTCTGACTAACACGCCCCTTGTTGGTTTGAAACTGCTTTTGCCTTCCTAGAAGAACTGTAATTATATGTAGATTAATCTCCACACGGGTGGACTCTTTGAAGGCAGTCCAGTTTCACAAAATTTTATTTAGAGTTTTAGAGAAAAGGCCTTTGATACAAATATTGACCACACTTTTACTTCTAAAACAACCGAAAGATAAATTGTCCTTTTATTTCCACGTCACAACCATGCACTACTCTGAGTCAAAATCCCATTAAAATGCATAGATGTGGTCATGGTGTGTCACAATGTTCAATATTTTAAGGGGTATGAATAGTTTTGAAGTATGTGGGAACCCACAGTCATTGTTGTTTCTCAGACAAGTAGAATGTTAATATGTTCTTCCACTACTTAAATATAAAGTCTTTCATGTGCACATAAATATGAATGGCACATTTTCAGCTGCTATCTTGCATGACATCTTATCCAATATTTTCATACACTGCCTGAGAATGTTGTTTCTATTTATTTGCTCTGATCTTTAGTCATTAAAATGAATGGGAAAACATACATAATTCTCCTTGAATGTTATAGGTAGAGTAATTATAATAGTATTATGTACAACAGACAAAACTATGCTTTTTCTTCATGCAAATGTACCCAGTCGCTATGAGTTTGTTTTCACACCACGATGCCAAAGCCAGGCCTTCTGTTTTCAGTCAGTCTCAGGATGTTTTCCACATGTCCCTGGGACTGTCATGAGAATATTAAAGTTGTTTTCCAGCTTCTCTGTCAGAGCCAGATGTCGGAGGATCCTACAGTGAGATTAACACAGTGGTCCTCTCAGTGGCAGTCGGGTCATGTGGGGCTTCCACCCCGCAGAGCACGGCCAGGCAGCTTAAATTAAAAAAAAAAAGACCTCTACAGCTATTTTGGAACAATGCAGCTAATTGGCTTCAGACAAGAACCTGCTTCTTTCAGGGTTTCTCTGAGCCAGCAGTAATTGCTGTTTGTGTTGGCAAATGAAGAGGAGGAGGTGTACCTTACCCGCGCACCAGATTTCCAGACCTTGGTGTAAGCCAGAGGAGGATACCTTTCAAGGAAGATCTTTTTTTTTTTTGTCGTTGTAGTATAAACACAGAGTTGTAATCCTTCATGCTAACCGTGCTGCTCTAGGCTGCCGACACTGTAAGGTCACAAGCCTTCAGCATGAACGTACCCCCTCAGCAGCGTCTCCTGTACCTCTAATCATGCAGGAACTGGTGGTCAGTGCTTAAGCTTTCCAATGCTCAGGTTGGTTTACAGTGCCCAGAAACCAGATGTGTGCTCAGCATAGAAAGCCATATCCACAGAGCTGTGGCTATATAAAAACAATGCATTCCTGGATAAAGACACAGTACCTTTTTCACACTAGACTGATTCGGGGTAAGCTTGTTGACATTCTAAAGTATAAGTGGATGAGGCAGCAAGAGGAACATGCGCCTTTGGTATAAAAGATGTCAAAGGAGAGAGAGAGTGTGTATTTAAAAATGGATATGAAGCTGTGAGATACATAAACTAAAGGTCTAAAATTAAACTGACAGATATCCTAAGGTGACACATGTACCACCTATTTCTAGGAATGTCCTCAATCCTATTACAGAAGGTCTAAAGTAAAACCCAGGGTCTTTCAAAACTATTCAAAAGTTCAGTTGCAGTTTTAAAAATTAGGAAATGCAGATGTTAATTAATCAAAATATCTGGCTATAGTTATATACGCTATTGTTAAAGGTATTTCTTCCCCGTCCAAATCATTGAATCCAGGTGTTCCAATCAGTTCCATTTCCTGAGGTATAAAAAAAAATCACCTAGGCATGCAGACCGCCTGGACAAACATTGGTGGAAAGAATGGGTCATTGATAAGTACCATGATATGATGCCACCTGTGCAATAAGTCCAGTCGTGAAATGTCCTCGTGACTGCATATTCCACAGTCAGATGTTGGTGGTATTCTAAAAAGAACAGCCATGTGAAACCACAGAGCTGGCAAAGCCAATGCCGTAGTGCATATAGTGTTCTAGGGTCGGCAAACTTTGTAATCATAATAATCCCTGTTTTATTGACTACTTGCATTCAGAGCTTCATGCAATGGATTTCCATGGTCAAACAGCCACACCCAAGCCTTGCATCACCAAGCGCAATCCAAACCATCAGACGCACTGATGTAAACCACCTCTCCACCGGACTCTAAGGCAATGGATACATGTTTTCTGAAGATATTAATCTTGTCCACCTGTCTAGTTATCCAATGGATGAGTTTGATTACCTGGTTGGTGACATGGGCATTTAAAAACAATGTTGTTTGATGTATTCCCAAACCAATAATCTTGTACGCAAGTTTAGGATGAGTTCTGTCACAGTGAAAGTGGCACTTTTTAAAGCATGTTGTACCCCTTTGTATACTGCCCACTTATGGAGATGTTTTAAGCAAAGTGGTATGCAGAAACTTAAAGTGGCATATAATTAGTACAATAGTGCAAGTCAGCTATTTGTTGGTGTGGGTATTTCCACTTTTTATGTTGTATTCCATAACCTTGTTTACAGCTGCACGGGTAGATTAGCCAACTCTTCAAATTGCATCATCTAAGCACTGACAAATCCTGCACGAAGTTCAGTCAGGTATATGTTCAGGATATGGAATCATTGGCGTTTCAGTCTTTTTTAGATATGTAATTTCTTTAATTGATTTTACCTGTATCTTTTGTTTTTATTTTATTGTTTCTTTTCATATTTATTCATTTGTTTGTATGGCTGTTAATTTGGACCTATTTGTGTCTTCAATAAAGTCATGATGATGATGATGATGACTTGGAAATTGCCAGAAGAACTGTGGTTTTCTGTATTGTATCAAGTGTAAAGCTTATGCTGGGCCATTTTTAAGGAGTTGGATTGAGCCCCTTGGGTCTAATTAAACAAACTTTCGGTGCATCACAACATTTTGGATGCATGTTTGGCAGGGAAAATCTTCACTGGCGCGCACAGTGCACAGTGCACAGTGCACAGTTTTATTTTTGTTGAACCCAACAAAAATAAAACTACTTTGTTATGAATTAGACAAGCATTTTTGTCCAACATCAGTGTCAGATCTAACAAACGCACTTCTGTAACAATGGTCAGACATTATTTTCAAGATGTGCAAATACTTTTAGCAACAACATGTAATGTGCCTTGTATCATAAATGACAAGTGTTCTGAAAGGTAGCTATAAATACGATGCATTATTATTATTAGAGTAATAGTTAAAAAAAGTACACCCACTGTCAGTTCAGGTAATATAAATTTACTAAATCATAGAATCATTAAACTCTAACTTTCAGTGCAAAAAAGACAGCAAACACCACAGATCCCAGAATGTGATTACATTAAAAGGTTATGTGGTTAGAAAAAATGTCTAGATTGGATCAAGTTTAGCAGTTTTGATGAACTGGGTTTGAAAGACTTTTTTGTCATTGTTTGGAATTTTCTGATATTTTGATCCAAAGAATGTTTCAAAATTATTTTTAACAGAATTTCACTCAAAATAAATTCTTTTCAAAATTTCCACTGTCAGGAGGCAACAGCTAACACACTGATACTCCAACCATTGCCTTCAATCTTGCAAAAATATTTAAAATGTGTACGATGTTATGAACAAATAAGGCCAACAACAAGCTGCTCTGCCACCACACGTTACAGAATATACTGTATACCCCAGACACAGTAGTAAACATGACACCTAAATTGCAGGAAAGTATAAAGAATTTTCCATGCCAAGCCTGTGAAATCTAAGCACATACATTGTCATTGTGTGACCTGCCCCAGTAGGTTTCAGACAAAGCTCCCCCCGACCTCCTGAAAAAAAAAAGAAGTTACAAAGACTGAGGAATGTCTTTATCAGGAACAAAAGAGGTGACTCAGGGCTGACAGCACTGGGGGAATTCATTTCTCTCTCTGTTGGTGGTGTGGAGTTCTGGCACAAAGTAATGAAAAACTATGATAAAATCTTTCATTTCCTTCTTGTTTATGGGTGAGCAAATGGTAAGCTAAATATCCCCGGCTGCTATTATTTTCTCTGGGTATGCCACAGCTGTGATGAATCACGCCGAGTATGATCCGCAGAAGAATTTTAAAGACTTGCAGTGCCCTTTCACTCCAATGTAAAACATTACGACTTTAAAAATGTTTTGCTAATGATAACTGACAACACAGAGCTTTTCTACAGCCTAGCTTGCGACTTACACTGACTGCAAAACATGTTTCAGCATCTACGCATTTGACCAAAATGTGCCTATTTTCTTCTGCACAACCCAAAAAGAAGGTGGTTTGAAAACCTTTGGGTTTGAGTCTGCAGCACTGTTCACCACATTCTCAGCACGGAGCAAATGAAAGGATCATTTTCCAGTAGCTTTAAGCACAGCATTGTCAGAGTTCAACAGCCAAGCGACAGACGAGTTAGGAGCCCCCCAGGGCCCTTCCATCCACCTCACTCCCGGTTGCTTTGTCCAACAGACACCGAATATGTGAGCCTTTGTCCTGACCTCCTCACATCTGTTGACCCACCCAGCCCCCACCCACAATGTGCTCCAGAGAACTGATACAGCCATATCTCAGTTGTCTCTGTTTTATGTCTGGATGTACGTCAGGTTTGCACTTGCTGCAGGCAAAGTGGTGAAAAACACCTAAATGATGCCTTGTCCGTTGATTACAATTATGCTTTTGTGAGTTATTATGTGTACATCACATTGTTTTCCATTGTAAAGTTTATTCTAACTGGTATGGTGTACCTGGAAATCTTTAAAATGCTGTATTTCTGTTCATCTTATTGTTTATGAGTAATGTTGTTTTTTGTGGAGGGTGTCGTGGTTCTTAAAATTTGTTTCACTTATTGACCATTTGATTGTTAACCTGAACATATTAAGAATGAACAAAAATGTAAAGATGACACATTGTGTTCAAACCTTAGCCAGTTTAGTAACTGGAAATTTTAAATTCCTTTTGTAATGTTGTTTCAGTATTTAAGGGAGAAACTGAGAAACCAAACAATTTTATTCAGGTACTTAATAAAAACTACAGAAATAACTCTTTCATTAAATGCACTGCAACTTGAAAAAAAAAATGTAACAAGATTGACGAGGAGAAGTTTAGCACCAACCGGGATGTTAATCCTATACCCGGCTTCTTGTTGTTATCATCATAACTACAAAGATTTCTATGAGCTTGATTTGGATCATCACTGCCCTGTGACAGCAAGAGTAGGTACTTATGCAGAACACATAAACTTTCCATAAACCTTAACCCCAAACATCTGCATCAGCAGTTTACTCACATTAGCTGGACTACAGTCATAGCCCACAAGTGAAAGACGTTAATGTTACTGCAGAAACCTGTTCATTTTAATCATCGTTGGGAAACGTGAAATAGTTTATCTGAACTCAAGAAATCATAAAATGCTTGTGTTTGATTGCTTGGATAAAGTCTAGCAACAAATGTCATCTTAGGATCTTTATCTGCTTAGTTATCTAGTTCATTGTTCTGAAAGTCAGGGATCCCACATTTTCATCGGATAGAAATTCTACACTTTTACAGACTCAACTTTCCAGAGTTTTACATTCATCTTGACAGGACATGTAGCAGACATTGAAAACAAAGAAGGAAGGTCAAAAGGGAGGGAGGTTGGACACAAGGAACCAAAGAGGAAAGAAAGGAGTGAAGAAGTACTAAAAAGAAAGGGAAGCAATGGCACCAAAAAGAAATGAGGACAGACTGGATGTAAGTAGGATAACAGGAATGAAGAGGAAAGGAAGTGAGGACGTAATGTAATAAGGAATGTAATAAGGGAGGAAATGTGGAGGACATTTAGAGCACAAGACAAGGAAGGAAGGAAGGAAGGAAGGAAGGAAGGAAGGAAGGAAGGAAGGAAGGAAGGAAGGAAGGAAGGAAGGAAGGAAGGAAGGAAGGAAGGAAGGAAGGAAGGAAGGAAGGAAGGAAATACACCAGGAAAGGAGGCATAAAAGAAATAAAGAAGCGAGGTTTGGAATAGGGAAGCAAGAAAGGACAAAAGATAAAATTCAAGAAACATTTAAAGTGAAAAAATACGTGCAAATATTTTTCAATATTTTCCTTTTCCAAACTTTTCCAGACTGTGAAGGAAACATGGAACCTCTCTTGTGTACTTCACCAGCTCACTTCTTGTCTGTGTGAATCCCCTCAGTTTCCTTCTCATTTTCTTTGCCTGTCTGCTTGAGGTGTTACCATAATAATTTTGTCTGATTATTGCTTGTTCTTGCTTGTTGAATTTTCCTTTAAACTTAGATTATCCGGCTCATTTAAAATGTCTTCACACAATTCGGCCCACATTTCTACCAAAGCACTGCAGCTCACAACTACTATTTCATGTTAAGCTTTCTTTGTGTTTTTTTCTTTAAAAACAAGCTATATATAAACATGTGTTTCAAATAGATTAAAATGGTAAATGGCTTGTACTTGTATAGCTCTTTATCAATTCCAATAACCCCAAAGTATTTCACACTATAAGTCATTCACCCATTCACACCCTGACGGTGGTGAGCTATGTTAGTAGCCACAGCTGCTCTGGGGCAGACAGACAGAAGCGAGGCTGCCATACATCGGTGCTACCAGGCCCTCTGACCACTGCCAGCAGGCAATGCGAGTGTAGTGTCTTACCCAAGGACACAACAACTGAGACGGTTGGAGCCCGGGATCAAACAGGCAACCCGACAGTTACATAACAAACTCTTTAACTCCTGCGCCACTGTGATTCAGTTGTATTCTTCACATTTGGCTGATTCCTTACAGTTTGAACCCAATGGCAGTAGGCAGTCTGGTGCTGCTGAGTGTGCACCATTCTGCACAGTTTTACTTTCTTCTGAGATATATTAGGGTTGGAAAGGAGGAAATGTTCAGTCAGTGAACATTTAGCGCAATTAAAAGTATTTTAAATACAGTTCTAAAATCTGAAGAAAGCATTCCCAGAATATACAATGGAGCAACAACAAGCTGCTTTGTAACAATATTTACTATCTAGAAAGTGTGCAAAGACAGTGCTTTTATAGTTAGCAAAGCTAACTGTGCTGACAGCCCTTATTGCTAATAAAAGTTGTTAAACAACTTTCGAACTATCACCATCAAATGTTCTTTGAAATAAGAAACTTATCTTCTATTGAGCTGTTTGTTGTTACTTCTCTCAATCTCACACAATTACACAATCTCACACAATTACACAAAAACACAATTATTAATTATTGACCATTCATGACAGGCAAGCTCAATAATAAGTAATTTGTCATTTTAAACTATCACTAACTTTTAAAATCGAATATACAAACCATCCCTCCCCTCCACATGCCCAATTTCTGTCTTCAGTCTTTATTTAGATTCAGCAGTTGTGCAGATAACAAAAACAGACAGGAATGGATGATTCTGAGGCTTATATGTTGATCTTTTAGATATTAATGCATTAATGCATAATGCCACAAAGTGGGGTCTAAGCTTCAGTGTGAAAGTAACCATTATAAGCAGAAAAATTGGTACTTCTGAGATATTACTCTCCATGCCACATATCTGAAGGACTTACCTGAAGTGCAGTAAGGATGTTGGGAAGTGCTTGACCGTAAGTGTCATGGCAGTGAACTGCGAGAGCACTGAGGGGTACATCCTTCATCACCTTCTGCAGCATCTTAAACATGGAGCTGGGCGTCCCAACACCAATAGTATCTCCCAAGGAAATCTCATAACAGCCCATATCATATAATGTCTTTGATATCTAAAGAAGGGGGGAAATGTGGTAAAATATTCTCACAAGATGACAATTACACTGAAAGTCAATAATCCAAAAAAAGACTGGATGCCAAATTTGACTTGGTTCTTTTCCACTCTGTTGTTTCACAAAATGTAAGAAGGAATGATATACTTGGGCTGCAAACTTTACATTTTTATTAAATAAACTAGAAACAAATTGGAAGATATTCATAAAGTAAGTAATAAATAATTGTAATCAGTTAAGTAATTCCATTAAGAAGGTCTGTGTACATTTTTATTTTTATAATGTAAAAATAATTATACCTCAGCAACTTTGGTGGGTTCGATGTGTCCTTCATGGGGGCATCCGAGGGCACATGAAACATACCTGAAATAGAAAAAAATGTTTTCTTATCTACGCTTAAACTGTCAAAAAAAAAAAAGCTATAAAACATCTATAAAACTGATTTCAGTTTAAGCTAACATGAAAAACTTCGGAAGCTGTTGTTTATTTGGTTCTGGAGACTCATTGTTGTCTCTGTTGGGAAAGACTCAAGGCCCATTTGGACTTGTGGCTCACGCATAGTTCAAAATAATCTGGTTACCATCTGGAACTGTGCTGTGTTCTTCTTTTTATTCCTTCTTTAAGGAAACCGTTTTTGTAATTTATGGTAAATTTAGATGTCAGCGTGAAATTGGAAGGAGAGTAAGAAGTTTAATTCTTCTTTGTTGTAAGTGACAATAGATGTTTAGAGTACAAACCCACGAACAGGGATTTGTCGATCTTTGGCAGCACTAATGACTTCCTCAAACCGCAGCATGCTTTCAGCGATAGAACAGTTGATATTTTTTCTGCTGAAAGTTTCAGATGCGGATCCAAACACAGCCACTTCAGTGGCACCAGCTGCGACCTTTGCACAACAAAGAGTATTTTCAAAATTGTGTGCATCATATTTTTGTATAGACAACAAAAGACAAAAAAGTGAGTAAATTGTGACTAAATGGTGACTAAATTCCATTCCTTACTACACATTGCACTAATCACTGCACTAAAGTGACAATGAAAGCTTACGGCATCCTGAAAACCTTGCATGTTGGGAGTCAAAACAGGGTATCGAACATGAGGCACTCTCTGGATTCCTTGGAGGACATCGGTGTGGTCTGCCATCTAATTGTGGGCACAAAAGAGGTGAATAAGTGTAATGCATTTATAGCATGACCAAAGCATGTTCTGAGAGATAAACATTTATCACAACCACCACATCACAAGTTTCATGTGAAGTTTTGTGGAACAAAACCTTTTTTTTTTTTTTCAATAAACAAATGTGGTGTAATTTATGGCAAGTAATAAGATGACAGGCACACCACAAACTAAAAAAACAAAAAAACATCAGTGGATCAAACCATAAGAACACATTTTTCTCAGTACATATGCAGGAAGAAATAGTTCCTTATAAATCCCTCAGCGCTCTGCTATTGTGCACAACAGGCTTGAGCTATTATTACCTGCGGTACCCACTTTGAAGAGACAAAGCTGGTGGCCTCAATCACAGACAGGCCTGTGGTTGAGAGCATGTCTATCAGCTGGATTTTCACCCTTGTTGGAACAATATCCTGGGGAACAATAAAACTGAAACAGGTCATTCAGGATTTTACTCCAAAAACATCACCTCTTTAACATAAAGGTCATACAAATGCTATTTGCATTTGCTATTTTTTACAATGTATATTTCATCTAACAGGAATTTGAAATAAAAATAAAAACTAATCCACAAAATTCAAAACTAGTGTTTAATAGGGCAGTGAAGAAGGTAGAGCATGCTAAACACTTCAAACTGTTTTCAATAAATACATATATAAAATACCCAATGTAGGCAACTCAGATGTCTAGTATTGTTAAGGTATAAAATAAATATTTTTTCTGGGGTAGTAATAGTAAACTGTGGTATACCTTTTCATTTTGAAGTCCATCTCTTGGCCCAACTTCAACTATTTTCACAAACTCTGGATACTCTTGTTCTGTAATGATCTGTAGAAACATCATAGAGGAACAGAAATAAGACTAAAGGAAAATATAGTTCAGAACCATAATGACAACATATAACTTCTCCCGTTGTGCTGTGATGGAATGCCCCAGGGCATGTTATTCGGAACATAAATAACTTTATATCTCAAAGCCATGTGAAATCTGAGAGACTAAACACAAGCCTGTCACCTGGTTATAAAGTAAACTCAGGAGGTTTGTAAACAGGGAAGGACAAAGGAAAAGTGATAAAGTAACTCCACTCAAACTACAATAAGAATTCTGCTTATAATACCATGGGTGTTGTTGTGGTCAGAACCTTTTCAGCACTTGAATGAGTGAGTTTTTATTTATTTTGTCCCATAGTAAACAGAGTACAGTGAAACAATTATTACACAACATGAAAAAGAAAAAAAAGAATGGTGCTGAATTAATTTAGCAGGTTACCCGTGAAGCCTTTACACTTTGCTTCCTACCTTGCAATGTATGCTGGTATGTTAAAGTGTGTCAGATGGGACTACATGTGAGGGAATTAAGGTGATTTATTTTTCAACAAATAATTTTTCAAGTGTATGTTTCACTTTTCCTCCACCCCTGTTCTGAGTACCGTGTGTGTATATTCAATTGCATCAGGACAGGGTATGTCATTTTTGTCTTTACGTCACCTTCTTGTTGACTTTTTTCATAGGGCTGATCATCTGAAAATGAGATTTCAACTTTTCTAATTTTTACAGTTGTCAGATAATTATATGCCAAAAAGTTTTTCAGAAAGTAGGTCAAAGTGTCAGTACTATGTTAGGTTTTAAGGAAAACATTGTGTTGGGTGAGATTCAGTGATATTATTGGTGAAATATACACTGCATGAATTGTGTACCAGTGGCACAGATGTGTGGTATGCATGGTATGTGAGAGTTTTAGCTTTAAACTAAGACATTGTTTTAGCAAAAAATAACAAGAACTAACCTACAGTGTTCTTTTCTTTAAGATACATGCTAAATTTAAGGATAAACCTGATGTTGTTGTTGATGGATTTTTTTTGCCATATATGGAAAGTAGCACTTATGGGTAAATGAAAAGCTTAATTTTGAACGCACTGTAATTCTTAAATATTAGCTTTTTAAAAATATTGTCAGAAGGTATTGACAATGATTTTAATCAATCTGGAACTTGGACATTACCAAAGAAGTAATGAAAACTTGGTAACAGATAATTATGTCAAAAATATACTTATCATATTTGGCTTTGTACTGTGAAAGCAGTTGTAGAAAGAAAAAGAAAATTGTTTCCATCTCACGTTTGGTGTATGAACTCTTTTTCGGAAGAGCCAAAAACCACCTCAAGTATAAAAAAATATTTTTGGTGAAATCGAGGAAGCTATTTCAAATTTTGCCATGTCCTTTAACCTTTTCTAATGTAACATTTTAAAATACTGATAAAAAAAACATTGATGACACACATAATAATAATACATTTTATTTGAAAACACCTTTCAGAGCACCCAAGAACACTGTAGTAATAAATGATCAAAAGTTACAATAAACATGCAATTACAGTGAGAAGGCATTATTGAACAGATTTGTTTTGTGTTTAAACTTGAAGTCAGAAAAGGTTTCAGTATTGCAGCTGCATTTTGGGAGAGAGTTCCAGAGTTTGGAAGCGGAGCGAGAGAAAGCTCTGCTCCCCATGGTGCTGAGACGTGAAGGAGTAACAGCAAAGTGGATGGAAGAGGAGGCTCTAAGGGTGCAGGACAGAGTGGCGATGTGAAGGAAATCAGAAAAGTAGGGTGGAGTGAGGCTGTGGATGGACTTGAAAGTGCACAGAAGAATTTTGAATTCTATTTTGGATCTAACCAGAAGCCAGTGGAGCTGCTGTAGGACTGGGTTAACGTGGTGAAATGATGGGTTTTGGAAATAATGTGAGCAGCTGAATTCTGAACCACCTGAAGGTTATGGAGCGATGTTTTTTAGGGCGACCATAGAGAAGAGAGTTACAGCAGTCAATACGGGAGGTTAACATGATCAGTATACAAAATTTGTGCCGAATTCCAAACGGCACAAATTCAAGCATTTACTAAATGTGAAATATACAATTACGTAAATAGCCATAATACAACCTGAACAAAATCGATCAGTTTAGTTGTTTGTGGCTAGGCAGCTTCAGCACTGTGACGAGTGGCTGCTTTGAGGCCTTTCTGCGATGAGATGTGTGGCAGAGCATGTGCAGCAGATAAACAACAACAAAAAAAAAAACAAGAAATAATAAAATGATGCTCACCTTCTCTTCCTGCAGCCAGCTTCTGAGCCAAGGGTAATCCTCGATGATTTGCTTATAGCTCAGGCAGTGCTTTACTGTAGTGGGTACGTTACCCATCAGGCTGACTGTTGCGCAGCTCTTCGGGAAAAAGAAAAAATGTATCAGAGCAAATTGCTGAGCTGCATTTGTGTACTAACTCGGGCCTGTATGGTGGACAGCCAAGGCGCGTTGGAAGATGACATTAGAGGAAGGCTGCTGACTGGCTGGAGAGTGATTCAGCAGTCGTCATGGCAACCACATCTCTGGCAGGAAGTATACGTGCGAGGCAGGGAGGGAGGGAGGCTGTCATAAAAGAGAAACGGAGAGGGAAAAGAAGCGTGAAAATGCAAAGAAAAAACAGGAACAAATGAAGAAAGAAAAAAGACAAGGAAAAGAAAAAACAGGAACAAATGAAGAAAAAGACAAAGACAAGGGAAAAAAAGCAAAAACAGAGAAAGGGAAATCATGTGGAAGAATTTTAAGGAGCATATTTTTTTTTAAATGGTCAAGCAAATTAAAAATATTCTGCCAAACTAGGCAAATTAAGAAAACTCACGAAAAGTAATTCACAATGACTGATTATAAGGTGACTTATTCACACTTACTATGTGTTTATGTTAAGTTAACAAGATGAGAGACTTTCTGTTCCCTGCTCTGCTTGGAGCTGAAGGCTTCAGGGAAACAGCCTGCTTAGATTGATCTCATGTGACCTAAATCATTGAAGGCTTTCATTGCCAGACCTGCCACTGCTGCCAATGTCAACTGCATGGTGTAATAAAACCTCCAGTTAAAGCAGGTCAACATTTACCATAGAAAGGGTCTTTCTGAATCCAGATGTTAACAATAGAGGGGCTTAATGAAGCCCTCGCATTCAACCATTGCAGCACACTAAACTGTGCTGTGATGAGAGGCCTGTTCCTTTCTCTCATGGGGAGGAGAGAAACTCTTGGGATCAGTATAAAAAAGGAGGGGTTTGGGAAGAGGTACCAGACCCTAAATGTTAAACCCCCTGTGATTTTTGACTTTAATCACTTGTTTGGGCTCTTAGGGTGCTGAAAAAGTGCAGCAACTCAAAGGTTATTTGGATCTGATCTAATTTTCCTTTTTTTGTCTTTCATGTTGATGAATTTCATGTTTTCATTTTCAGTATAACATCTGGCTGTACAAAACTTGAACTGTAAATCAATAAAAACAGATTTTTTTCAGATTCACTTGAAGTATAATTACATTTGACTCTAACTGACCTGCACTGTAATGAGTTCAATAAAACTAAATTAAACTGAATATTGCTGAACCAACAAGAATAGAGCTGAAATGAATTAAAAAGGAATTAAAATCAATCTGAATTAAACAGCAATTAAATCACCTGGAATTTAAGTTAATTAAAACTAAATTAAACTGAAATTACGTTCATTTACTTGAACTGAACAGAACAAAATCAATCTGCATTGAATTAAACTTAATATTTTCAAACTGATCTGTAGTGTCCTGAAATAAATAGAATTAGATTAAATTAAAAGTTATTCAACTTGGATTTCATTTTAATTAGAAGCAAATCAAATCTGTTCACATAGTGCAGCCTCTAGTGGAGCACTGTTCTAGTTTAGTGCTTGTCCCAAGCATGGGGCAACAGTGGCAAAGGAGCTAAGGAGTTTGTCCTGCAATTGGCGGGTTGCCTGTCCGATCCCCCGTCTCAGTCATTGTGTCCTTGGGCAAGACATTTCACCCAAAATTGCCTGATGGCGGCGGTCAGAGTGCCCAGTGGCATTGATGTCTTGCAGCTTCGCCCTTGTCAGTCTGCCCCAGGGCAGCTGTGACGTCTAACATAGCTCACCACCGTTAGGGTGTGAATGAGTGAATGACTATAGTGTAAAGCGCATTGGGGTCGCCTGACTAGTTAAGGCGCTATACAAGTGCAAGCCATTTACCATTTAAATGCAGATGGTTGCTTCAGGAAGGAAATCCAGCGTATAACATTTGCCAAATTTACCATGCGAATCAAAAACATGATCTCCATGTCAAGGCTGCAACTGGTGTTAGTGACCAACACGGTACAGGTGGAAATTAGGATACTGTTGGTCACCAAAAGAATGAAGAAGAAGAGGAGAGAAGCAGAAAGGCAATGCTCTAGGACTGAGAGTAGCGACTTTGAATGTTGGGATTATGACAGGAAAAGAAGGTTGGCTGACAAAATGCTGAGGAGGACGGTGGGCATACTGCGTATTTAGGAGGCCAAGTGGAAAGGTGGCAAAGCTACAAGATTATAGGAGCAGGGTTCAAGCTGTTCTACCATGGTGGGTGTGGGAAGAGAAATAGTGTTGGAAAGGGTGTGATAACAGAGTTACAGCGAGAATAAAATGAAAGGTGTACAAGATGGTGGTGCGACCACTGATGTACTTTGGTTTAGACACAATGGCACTAAGGAAGAGACAGGATGCAGAGCTGGAGGGAGCAGAGATGAAGATGTAGAAGTTCTCTTTGGGAGTGGCGAGGATAGATAGGATGAGGAATGAGTACATCATTCCTGAGCTCTTGTTAAATGTTTTGGAGACAAACCCAGAGAGGCCAAACTGAGATGGTTTGGACATGTACAGAGGAGGAATTGTAAGTACATTGGTAGAAGGTTGTTGAACATTGAGGCTGGATCTGCCAGGCAGGAGGCTTACAACCTGGCCAGCCAGACTAACTTTTGCCTCTCTTTTTGACACGGGTGAAGTTAGTCTGGAACTCCTCCCAACGAGGCTTTTTTCTGGGGCGGGGTTAATATATATATATATATATATATATATATATATATATATATATATATATATATATATATATATATATATATATATATATATATTTTTTTTTTTTTTTTTTTTTTTATAAATAAAATGCAAAATATTTCAGCACATGACTTTCTCAGTACTTGATAGATTTAGAACATAACATAAAAGTATATGGCATTTTACATTTTAAAAGTTTTAAGCCCCCCCTGAACATGAGAAAATCCTTGTTATTCGATGCTGTAGTGCACATATTCCCTAGTTACTGGGGGAAAACAGGGAGTACCAATATGGCGGCTGGTGGCTTCAAAGCGACTCGTTTTAACAGCGGGCTATTACCACTCCAGTGTATAATATAGCTCAGTGTATGGGAGCAGTTCCGGACTCAGTTCGCTGTATAGCAAAGCGAAAGTGAAACTGAGTCTGGTCAGCCTAGGGGGCCAATAGAAAAACCAAAGAGGAATTTTGTGGATGGAGTGAAAGAGGACATGAAGTTAGTTGGTGTGAGAGAAGAAGATGCGGATGACAGATAATTAACAGAATGAGTAAAAGAAACTAAACAACCCACGACAACCATGGACACAAACACACTGACCAGTGGGGAGTTGTTTGTGCTAGTTGCTTTCTCCTGTTTTCATGCAAAGAACCTTACTTATTTTACATTTCCTCTGTGCTTTGTGTACATAGCAGAATATTACTGTCACATGTTATCAGCTCCCTGACTCTTTCACCCCCAGTGAGTGGTGTTCATGGATAAGTTTGCTTGTCACACTTACAGGACCAATTTGAATAACAAGTTGTTGTCACAAGGTCACCTGACAAGGACCCATAAAAGAGAAACAGATAATGCCGTTAGGCAGGGTAGACCCACTAAAGCTCACTGTGATCTCTGTCTGTTCTCCTCATGCATAAGCTTCATTAAAGGTGTGTTTCGATCCTTGATAATTATTGTTACACTAAACAAGATTACTTTCAAGAGGGACTTTTCCTCTGTTTAAACATAAAATACATTATTCGGGGGAAAAAGGTAGGAAGCAAAATGTACAGGGGATATTTTTATTTATTAATTACATTTTTTTGGAAGGTTTGTAAAGATGTATTGTTAACAATTTATTAGGGGAAGCTCTGCAAAAAGAGTTGTATTGTATTGTATTTTTTATGTTGACAAATGTTCATTAAATTAAGGTTTAATGACAAGAGGATGTCTTGCTGTTATTTTCTGGTATCATTCCCAGATATGTCCTGATTCTAACAATGTAATATCTTAGCAGTATAATAAAAGACATCCGGCATACAGTCAAATAGCACGACTAAAGTCAAATATAGTTTTGGCCTCAGGGATTGTTTAACATCGTGATTGTTTGCATTTGACCTTTAAGCCTTTAGTTTTATGTGTTGTTTGTTGTAAATTGCTGCATAGTTTGGAAACCGATTCGGAGATGACTAACCAGTAAATAAGGAAGCGTTCAAGCATGGTAGCATATCATTTGAGGAGCTTTTATTGCAGACCTAAATGCTTTATGTGTTGTCAAGGCAAATATCTTTCTCGAACGCTGGCATGCAAAGGAGAGAAAGTGGGAAAACAACAACTGTAAATCTGTTTTACAGGGCTTGCAAAACAATGAAATATGAGTCTTGCGTTTTTATTGAACTGGCCGAGGAGTTCGAGTCTTAACCCATGCATTTAAATGCAATTTTAATGCCAAAGGAAAAGGAAACAGTTTTAAAAGACAGATACTGTTTGAATCCACAGGTGCGAGGGCTAATGTTAATGGAAAGCGACAGCTCGGTTCATAAATAGTCCGTTGTAGCTCAGAGAGCCCTGAACTCTTCCCCCTCAGCGCACGTATGAATAACAAGCAAGTATAACCGCATTTCTGCGCCACCCTCTGTGAGGACACATTCCTCGCTGTCCTGCTGCACCCTTGTCATACCAAACAACATGTAAAAATGTGACCCATATGGTCTCCCTTTGGAGAAGCACTGATTGAGCTGTATGGAAGTTATAGCCCACCCACAGAAGGCGAATAAGGAGAACCATATGTGGTGAGATGAATTAGGTAAACTGCACAACATTTTTAATAGATACAATTTCACTTGCCATGTGGATGGACTGGAAGGTGACACTTTGAAAATAAACGTAGAGCCCCGGAAAGAAAGGGATCCCTGGTTAACACAGGAAAAGCCAATGAAACACTGTTTTCAGTAAACTAAATGAACAATAACTTAGTTTTGTGCCTAAAATATGATCTAAATTAGCATTATCTGCATCATTTGAGTTGCAAAGATAGAGTAGAGACAGTATATTAAATACATTTACTAATTTAATGGTCTGCCATGAAATTGATAATGCACTCTGACAAAATACATTTCAGCTTAAGTTTATTTGCGTAAAGTCCAACCGCCCTCTTAGGGCCTTAAGGCTTTAATAATTCCCGCTGCAAATGTTAACTTTCTGAATACCGCCTTTCAAAAGGGAAGTGTACAAATAACTGAAATGCTCTCTAAACAAGTTAAAGAATGTTTTTAAAAATATTTAAACAGGAAGAAAGAACATGGACACATGCATTACATAATTACAACAGTCCTATATTTTTTACATTATTGTGTGCTTTCAAAGACTTCAGCTCCTCTGAATCTTTTCTTTTTATGTGCTGCATTTAGTTTACTATGAATCAGTGAGACGTTACTCTGCTTTTGTGCTTAAAAGACAGAAACAAGAAAACACATCATTCATGCTTGTAATCTCTGGTTCTTATATCGTTCAGGACATCTCTGACTCGCCTCCGGCACAGATGCCGTCTCTGTTGGTGGTCTGATAAGATTAGTTGCTGTTATGTCATCATTTTTTTTTTGTATTGGATTAGCTGAATATTGTCACTGCAGTGCTACTGGAGATGGTTTAAATCATATAAAAAAACGACCTGAATCTTCCACCACTTGTGGCTTTTGACAGAAGGCCAGGTCCAGGAGGGTCAGAGCTCTGAGGTCGACTGAATGAAAGCACATGTTTTTAGCAGCTGTTGACATGCATGTGTCTGTTTTCTTAATTATTCAACAAGAATAAATGAGTTTGTGAAAAGAAAAAAAAATGATATCAGTACTTGGAAACTTGCTGTTTAAGCGTTGCCTTGCAACATTATTCACACCCCTTGACCATTTTTATATTTTGTCATGATCCAGCCACAAACTTTGAATGCAATTTAATGGGGTTTTATTTGATAGACCAACAAAGTAGCATATGCTTTCGACATATAGGATGGAGGATGCATTATCTTTTAAATCTTTTATTAATTAAAAACTGAAAAAGTGGGGCAGTGTGTTTGCATTTACTCTGATTCCACAAGATTGAATTCAGAGCTGCTTTCAGAAGTGAATTTAAAGAAAGTGAGGGAAAAAAATCACCCGTCTCTTATTGTTCTGACAATTTGCAAATAGAACTAATTCTGTTTATTTTTACCTGACCTAACACAATAAAAGCCTTTACTTATTTAATGTCAGACTGTAGGGAAAGAATGGTTCGGTGTCGCTTTACAATGTGTATGTACATTTCTGGCTTCAGCAGGATTAATTCATCAACAAATTATGCTAACATGCAGGTTTTTGGACTATTGGAAGAAGCTGGAGTGACAGAAGAGAACCCATACGTGCACGGGCAGAACATGCTAACTCCAACCAGAAAGAACTTTTTGTTTCAAGGCATTAAGTATCTTTTTCCTTTAACTTTAACTGCACTACTTTGTGTTAATCTATCTGATAAAATCCTGATAAAATACATTGGCTTTTGTTGCTGTAACAAAACAAAATGATAACAATGGGTATGAATACCCAGTGTGAGGTAGTTTAGAAATCCAAGGGACATTAATACAAATATATATGAAAGAAATTAAGGAATATTCAAAGAAACAATTAGCATAAAGTATAAACCCCAGGGTTGTGACCTTTCCCAGTTTGTTTCAGAGTTGACTACATGAATGTAAAGGCTCTGCTGGTTCACAGCAGATTGTTAATTAGCTGCAGGGTCACCATAGTATTTTCCAATATATATTTGCATTGTTGACCCTTTCTTTCAATGTCAGCACGAGGTCAAAGTCATAAGGGTCGGGTGCTGCTGTGGTAAACTTTAATAGATATTCATTCACAGCACTTCCTGTATTGCTGACACATACAAGAAATCCTGCTGAATTGGAAGGAATCCATTAATTAAAACAGTAGATGGGATTGTTAAGTGCAGAGCAGTGATCACGCCAGGCAACCGGCCGCAGGAATGCAAATCAGGCCTCAGGCCAAAGATTTAAGCTAGCAGGTGGCCTCTTCTATTCACCGAATGTCAACACTTCTTTTAGATGGAGCCCATGCAACATCTGGGCAGGTCAGCCACCGATTTTAATTAAATGAAATACAGTTACTCAATGTTCTGCCATGTCAGAGAGAAAAAAAGAACCTGGAAAGAAGTAGGAAGGAATAACATTGACAGTACATATTCTCTGAAGGTCAGAACAGTTGTGCAAACAAATATTAAACCTTCAGCTAATCCCAACATTTCCAGGATAATTTGAAATCCCTCTGTAATCAGAATACTCCTCTGGATGCAACACGATCCCTTGCACCGTTTTTTTTTTCTCTGGAAGTTATGTTTATTCTGAACGAAAGGAAAATGCGATAACCCTCACTCCTCACCTTTGCTTCAGAGGTTAGTCTAAGCTTTAAACAGAGTCCAAAATACAAAACGTCCATTTTTACGACATCCATTTAGGCAGAGGTAAACATACAAAATTAGATAAATACTGATGGAGGAATACTGTGTATGTTTGGCATAACTGGACACCTAATAACACATGGTTGTTCAGCTAAACTACGTTTTAACTTTTTGCCCAGCAAGGAGAACATAACTACAGAAGCAGCCGAAAGGCCCATGGTAAGTCCGGATGGGCTACAGAGATCCAAGGTGGGAAATTCTGTAGGGCATTCATTAGTTGTCCACTGGACCAAACAAACCTTTAGGGAACTCAGTAAGAAGAAAGCCACTTGTAAAAGAAAGCCTTAAGAAGCCTTTTATAGTTTGTCGCAATCTATTTCTTGTAGGAGATAAGACAACGTGTTCATGTTTTCAAGTGGCCTAGTCAAAGTCCAACCTTACAATTCAGAATTAATTCCCAATAAAGTACATTTAAGTTTAGTTGCAATCGATCAAAATAAAACAAAATAAAACAAGTTGAATGTCAATACTTTTGTAAGGCAATGAAAGTATTGAGATAATATATATATATATATATATATATATATATATATATATATATATATATATATATATATATATATATATATATATATATATATATTGCCCTCTACAACTATTACCGCACTGCAAGAACATGCCTGTGGTCTACGTCAACGTTGTAAAACATTGATAAATCTGGGACAGTAGTCCAGCAAAGGAGTGCAGAACAGTGAGGGAGCTCCGAAAAGAATACAAAAGGCACAGGATGAGTTTGAAAAGGTCTGGGTGAGTTACATCTGGTAAAGCAGTGAGGAGTGGAGAGGGCTTTTCTTATAGGGTTAATTTTGCACGTGTTTATCAAGTTTAAGTTGATAATTTAAGTAAGGAAAGCTGCAAAGTCAAACAAAGCAAGATTTTTTTTTCTAGTGGAACATTTATTAAAAATACAAAACATTTTATCATTAAGTTATGCTTCCTAAACACAAGTTAGAATTAGCGTGGAGCTAAGATGGTTGTAGCTATGAAAAAGTTCACAGAAAAAATGACAGTGTTTAGGTGGAGAGGGTTACATAAGCAGTTACTGTTTAAAATAGCATTATTGGTCAAGTTTTCATATTTAAAAATGTGTACATATTTTATAATTAAAGGGTAAAACCTCATTATAAGGCACAGATTTAGAATTATCTATTCAAAAAAAGAATCAGCTCGAAAACATGTTTATGTGGTTTGCTTTAAAATAATTATGAAAATCTTGACCCAGTTTGATTTTAAAGTGTTCAGCTTTGTGATATTTATGCAAAAAGGAGCATACTGGGCACAAACCAGTGTTAATTAAATTTATATCAGCAACACCATTCTTTCCGGTTTAGGAATGTATTAATGATCCAAAGCAATGACAATGACCATCTCACACAGAATTCATCGCTGATGTAAATTTTCTCTAAATATTTACAGCACAATTTTTCAACTGAAACGAAAAAGGCAAAGTTGTCATCATGACTCCAGTGAAGTGTTTGATCAAAGACGATTACAGATAAAAGTATATGCCAGCGGACGCACAAATGAAATGATAATGCACATAAAGTCAACTCAACAGTCTTTACTAATCACTTAAATATTACAGTATTCAGTGCTATTCTTTTAAAGGGAAATAAATTAACCAATAAAACTTTATATACATAATACTGTACATCAAACCACACCTGCAGCAGATGTGTTTTCCAGCAATTCTCAGCTCAGGCTCCATAAATTAAACTGCCTCAAAACTAATGGCACCCACAAGATCTGACCACCATATTTCTATATTTTTTCAGAATAACGTTTGAGCTGTCATCAAAGTAAAGCACTGATATTGCGTTGAGCTTGGTTGGGGCACAGCAGGGCTTTGGCACGTTGTCAGGAAACATTAAGTGGACCTATAAATGAGAAGTAGAGGTCTTTTTAATGATACAAATATTGCAAGGCTAAACAGGTGTACAATGCATTTTAAACAACACTTACCAGGGTTTGCACAATAGCATGATTTGTTGCATTCATTTGAGCATTGAGCGGAAAAGAGCATTCGCCGTCACAATAAAAAGCAGCATAGCCCTCCGGTGCAATGATCCAATCCTTGGCAAAAATAAATAAATATCCAACAGTTAGCTCCTGTACTTTATAGCCTGGAGATGCTTATCCGTGTTCTCGTGATTTAATGTTACCATCATGTGGCGATCGTGTCAATATTTTTCCAAGAGATTTGAAATGTTAGTGTCTTACCTGCCAGCCCAAGTCTCGAAAGCTGACATAAAGCTCATGCTTCTTGCAGGCTTGTTTCTGTTCACTGGTGTTATAGTCTAAGAAAAAGGGATTAAGAGAAAAGAATTACAATTTAATAAAATATTGCATTATAAACCCATCACACTACCTGTTTTGCATTTCAATGCCATAGGAGGATAATAATGCTTCACTATTGCCTTTTTACACATCTTGTCTTGTGGCATCTGCGATTTGATCTCTTGCCATGTCAAAAACTTTAGCACCTGAGCCTCACCAATCTGTCATAAACAGCATGTAGGTGTCACCAGAAACATATGTACACCTTTTAAAGAGACTAATAACCATTTTTTCCCCACAGTTTGACATCAAATCAATAAAAACCTTTCCGTTGTTAGGTTAGTCACTAACTTAGGTAACCAAAATTAGTCCAACCTATTTGGACAAATAGGTTGGGTTTTGTCTGCAGTAACATGGTAGCTGCTCTGGTCTGTTGTGTGGAAGAAAGAGCTGAACCAACCGGTAAAGCTCTCAGTTTGCCAGTCTATCTACGTTCCAACCCTTGCCTATGGTATTGATTATGACCAGAAGATCCCAGATAGAAACGACCTAAAAGGTTGGGATGGTTTGGACATCCCCATGGGTGCCTGCCACCAGGGGTTTTCTGGGCATGTCCCACTGTGAGGGGAGACCCCAGGGAAGACCCAGAACTCATTGGAGGGGCTATATATATCCTGCCTGGCCTGAGAATACCTTGAGATCCCCCAGAATAAGCTGGAGGATGCAGCTGGGGAAATGGATGTCTGGATTTCCCTCATGGACCTGGTGCCCAAGCAACCTGATCTCGAATAAGTGAAAATGATGGATGGATGGATGGATGGATGGATGGATGGATGGATGGATGGATGGATGGATGGATGGATGGATGGATGGATGGATGGATGGATGGATGGATGGATGGTATTGGATTGTAATATTGGCCCTTGGGATTTTGTTGAATATAATAATTTTCTTAAAGTAGGCATTTTTCCATTACTGAAAAAAATTACTGAAATAAAAGTTTGGACATCCTGGGAAGTTAGCTTTAAAATAAGGTTTTAATGTGAGATCATTGTATTGCGATAAACAGCATACCCTTATTGTAAAGCCCTTTACCCATAACCAATAACTGTATAAAATAAAGAAATGATCAAACCGATTAACATCATAACTGCGTGCTCAGTGCTCACCTCCAGGTTTTGGAATCCTTGATGATTCTTGTTTATTAGTAGATTTATTGCGGTTTTGGTTCTTTTTCTTCCCACCCACAGCTCTCACCGAGCGAAGCAGAACCCCACTGGCCTTAAAGAAAGCAACGACGAATGGCTGTTTGGACTGTGGCCCATTCCTTCCAATGATTCCAGCAGATTTTATGTTGATACTCCGTCCTGTAAAAAAACAACACAAAAAGCAAATGAAAATGTATCATTTAAAATTAAGGCTTCACTTTATTACTTATTTTATGGTGAGTCTTAATATTAGTCCAAAATAGCTGTTGGTGATGACTTTATGACTTTCTTTGATCATACTACTTTTTTATATTAAATGCCGTCATAGTAGAATGTGTCACAGGATGTAAGTAAATCTGTGGAGGATTCTAAGATAATCCTATACAGAATACTGTCAAAAATATAGCTTAAAGTAAAAATTAGCTTTGCTTACCATCCATTGTTTCCACACAGAGCTGAAGCCCAAAATTTTGCTGCGGGTTCATCACCCAGTGGTTACTGGTGGCTGTGATATCAAACACAAGCCAGCCCCCGTTAGAGGCCTGCACCTTTTTGGAGTCAAGCAGGAAGGTCTCGGCATCTCTGCAAATGCAAAAAAAAAAAAAAAAACAAGCATGTTTGTAAACTGAACAACAAAAGTAATTTTTTTTTGCAGGATATTTAAATCGTGATTTTTCAAGCACTCCTTTTCCATGGTCTGCCAGTAAAAACAAACTAAACTGGAAAAAAAAAACTTTGCAGCTATTGTTGAAAAGCTGTATACTGTGACAAATTGCACTTTTGTTGTAAAATCTGTGCCAGCACTTTGATTAAAAAAAAGTATTTTGAGGGCTATGAATCATGTAAGCTAGCTTTTATGTATTTTTACCATGAATTTGACAGAAGGCAACAATCAGCCCTCACTTCCAAATTTTATAATTAAAAAAACAACAACATAGTTTTCCTCCAATTCCTTTCAAGTGGTAGATCGGATAAGGCAGCAGATGTTAGTTTTTTTGCGGTTTCACAGAGCTGTTTGGAGACATTTGAGGTTTTTCCATGTGGTCTCAATTGTTTTGGAACTAATCATATGTTTATAGAAAGGTGAAATAAAACTGAAGATTAATTCTTTAGAGGGATTAAGTGTTGAACTTCCTCTTTAAAGGGCAGTTTACTTTGTGCCGTAATTTGAACCGTAATGGTGAACATTTACTGATCCAATAACCATATTTATGAGGTAACATATTTTTCTCAATCCTTATTGAGTGTTGGAAACCACGATCAAATGAGAAAAATGCTGTGAGTGGAAACAAATGCAAAGCGATGAGCCTTCACTTTGACACAAATATTCCCCCGTGTGCTAAACTGAAGTCAGTCACTTTTCTTTATAAGGAGTTGTGATCAAAAGCAAAGTTAAGGAAGCTTTATGAAAGATATATATATACAAAGTGAAGTGATATTGGGCTTCTGCGATTTAACAGTATTTTGTCCAATAATGTACGGGGGATGGTGGCTTGGCTAATTCAGCAAGATGACATCAGTGAGGGTAATCTGTGTTACTTGCTACCAGGGAATGCAAAGTTCAGCTCAAAGTAATCTCTGGAGATTTAATGTGGGGAAAGGAATATTCGATCTTGAGACGAATTTGAACCTCAATGGTTTTATATATCTTTTACCTGTCAAGACTGTTTTTAAATGATTTCCTTTTTCCAAAACCATAAAAAATATATAAATACGTTTCAGGGTATAATCTAAAAAACTTCCTCTAGCCTTCTTGCTACAAGTGACCATAAAATATTACGTGTAAGACAGCAGAAAGCAAAACAAAAATCTTATGCTAGTGAGATTTCCAAGACTGCAAATATTTACCAATCCTGCATGTTCCTTGACAAACGGAGGGTGAAAGTCAAAAAGAAAATAAGAGCAAATGGCAACTTTTTGCTGTGCCCTGATCAACCTTCCTGGTATCTGACCTGAGTCTTGCTCTCTCAGAGGCGAAATGAACCACACATATGTCTCGACATGTGGTAGAAAATTTGTTAGTTTCTAGCGTGTTATAGTTCTGTTCATTCGCTTTCCTCATCATTTCAAACACCTGGTGCTGAAAGGGGTTAAGCTTTCTTAACTCGGCGACAACGTCAACACTGAACAGTGTGGTTATCAGTGCAATGTAGTAGCACTAAGATGCATTTAACAATTAGAAAAATGTTCAATTTTTACAATTTATGGCTTGTCAAGGCCAAACAAGCTGAAAACTAAAATAAAACTAGTGTCCCATGTTTCAGATAATAAAAGCTTCAGACCCAGTTTGAGATTTGGTATTGAGGCAAAAAAAATGGCTTAATGTGTATTTTCACCCTGGGAACATGGACACATTCATTTTTAAAACGTTTCAGTTTCACATTTGTTCAGCTTAGAACCAGTTATGTTCTCATTGCCTATTATTCCATCAGTGACTGCTGGACTAATAAAATGCTTTCAATAAATAAAGGGAAGCCAACCCGCAATAATTGTATGAACTGCAACTATACAACTATAATAATTAAATGAACTAAAGGGTGTATCTATAAATGTACCATATACTGTAGTATCGGTAAAGTCTCAATCCCGCTTTTGAACACCAATCAAAATGAGCAATTCTTGGTGAAAACACGTGTGAAAACATGAACTGAGCCCTCTTCACCTTTGAGATGGCCGAGTCCATTGACTTGGACCTTTTCAACTCCCTGGAGGCCCATATCTCACCTTGGATCACTCACACACATTTACGGCAAGCAAATGTGAGCCCACTTTTAAGCACACCCTTGTGGATTCAGCTATGTCATGCTTTCAACTTCCGTAATATTCTTATGCAAGGCAGGTGGTGGGCAAAACAGTGATCATTGTCTCACCCAAGGGAGCGCCCTCTGCCCCCACATTAATGTGGTCCCTAGTTCTTCTAGTTGGAACACAGCCAGCTCGGTAGGCAACACAAGACGGGTGATAAGTGATGGACTTTCCAAGCTATACAGGCGCTCGACTTGCTAATGGGGTTCTCTTTATCCAAGAACTATATTTACCAAGGCAGACACGGTGCCAACAAAAGGAAAGCAGACTCTCTGATAGAGTCTGAAAATTCAATTCCTTTTTATTCCAAGTGCCTTTGGATGCTTTTAACATAACAAATAAAAAACATTGAAACATCACCTTGTTGCAAAGATCGGAAGGTAGCAGAACTGATTTTAAGCCTTTTCAGACCTGATAATCTCATCTTCCCAAGAGAAAAGATACAGATGAAACCACATATTTAAATACACTGTATAAAAAGGCACATAACCAATTGCAATCTGTTCAACTTACCTAAATGAGTTCTACTTATTAAATGCCAATGAAGAAGATTAAATCAAGGAAGATGGTGTGAGGAAGAGAATTGTAGAACCCCACAAGTCTGGAATTTATACCATTCAACAAATAAACAATTTTGTGAAAGTATAAACACCCCGTGTATGTCTAGCCATCATAACATTCAAGAAAGAGATGGGTTCTGTCCCGGAGATTAGCATGTTTACAGGAGAAACGTGAGTATGGACCCCAAACAAAAGCCAAAGACCTTGTGAAGATTCTGGCCATACAGAACTTACACTATGGATAATGATACTTGCTTACCAACATATCACACTAGGTTCCAATGTGATGGATTTATTGTGATTTATGTTGGTAAGAAAGTGTCATTATCCAGAATGCAACAAGTTCTGTTTGACCACGGGGTGAAAGGCAACACAGACAGGAGGAAGCCTTTACCCTGGTGAAAATAAAAGTGAAGTGTCAGGTCACAATAAAATTGTCATGTGGTGAAGAATGACATCATGTTGTGTGGTTGTTTTCCTTCAGCGACTCGCATACTTCACAAAGGAGATGGTTTTTTAACTAAAGAACATCACGTGAAAATATTGAAATACATCTCAAGATGTCAGCCTTGAATTGGCCGCCAGCCTTCTGACTGGCCAATGACAATAATCATGTCACCAAATAAGATGCAAAGTGGCTTTAGGATAGAAACATCAGCTCACACCAGTTCTGTCAGGGGGGAATGGGACCAAATTCCACCACTGAGAGCAACTTGTTGAGGAATAACATTCTAATACTTTCAACTCATGCCATACAGTTAAAAAACAATGGTATCAAATGTTAAGGAAATTTATGCAAACTTAATTTGAAGTGTTTTACTGTCAAAAAATTGAGGGACTTAAGTTCAAAAACAAACAATTATAGGAATAACGGGCAATTTATTTTAATTGGAAGTGTTAAGAAAAATAATAAAATATATATTTACAAAGGCTTTCTCTTTATGTACCAAATTTGATACATTAGATGTTTATCAGCCCAATCAAAACCCTGTTTTCTGTATGCTTTAAAAACACACACACACACACGACACAGTGTTTACAACAATACATTAAGCACGTCCGGTTTTCACTACAGTACAAACTCTGTTGACGAGTTATGGTCTCTGAAAAATATATTTTATAAAAATTATAGATTTGTCATTATATGATTATTTCTGTCAAACTACTGGAATAAGTCCCTGGAATGCATTACATTAGAGAAAAAGCTTTTAGACTCGAATTTTAGGATAGATAAGAAATACTTTAAAAAGCATGTTATGATGCTGTAAATAGCTGGAGAGTTTACTCATTCGGAAAAGTATAACAGCTGCATATGAAATGGTTCACAGTAAAACAGTTAAGTGGCAGAAAACCAAAATCTTTTGGTAAATAAAAAAAAAAAAACACGTTTGTAAATTTACCAAGTTTCAATCCAACAGTGCCATTGACGTGAGCGTTTTAGCTGACTTAAACTTACTTGTTCTGATACTCTTTGATGACTTGATATATGGAAACCTTCAGGGTGATATTGCTGTGGCGAGCGTGACTGCGGTCCTTATAGATCCTAAATTCTGCCGCCGTCACTGCCTCTCCATCTGGGATCTGAGTCAGGTCAAAGCGGAACTCCTTGTAGTGTCTTCTCTGGTGAGAAAACTCCTTATCTTTCTCCACTGGGAAAAGAGAATAGTTTATGATGAACTTCTGTATTACTGCCAACGAAATTTCAGCAGAAAATATGAGTTCACCTCCTGAACTCATGAACCGCTTCTTGTGTTGCATGACAGAGAAAAGACGGCATGAGTTGCAGGGGAGAAGAAGAAGAAGAAGAAAAAAAAGAATATTTATCGCATCTTCTTTTACATTCAAGGTCCTACCCAAACATTTTGAGTACCAACAAAAGCACTTTCCAGTTCATTAAATCAGTCAACTGAATACAGGTAGCGGTTCCCAGACAGGCCCTCTACTGTGCGCCTTACTGCATTCTCCGGCCGTGATGAATGGGCTGTCAGTTAAGAAAAACAGGCTGATTTCAATTAAAGACACTTTCCGCTGCAGCAGAGCAGAAAGAAAAGAACAGACAGGATTCTTCATAGCCCAAGTGAGTGTCTGCTCTGACCTCCTTTCTGACCTGCAGCTCACCTCTACTAAAATCCCCCGAGGACTTGTTCATGTTTTTAAGATAAAAATTATATACCCCTCGCTGCAAGAGGATCCTGACGTATTTCTGCGCGCAGAATAAAACCTACGACGCAAGCGTTGTAGATAACGAGCTGTTCGACAGAGTGACTTCAGCCATCTCTCACATCCCTACCTGGCGCAGAAGGGAGGAACGCGGCCGAGGTCAGCGGATGTCCTGAGGACTGGTGGTGATATCATGTGGGGTGTTTGCTTGATATTTTATCAAGAGAGAGCGCCTGTGGTTACTTAGCACAACCAAGTCAGAGGTCAGGCCTGACTTTAAACCGCTGAGTGGCTTCTATTAAATTAGCCACAGGCTGTAATCTGAAGCAGAAGTGCCACCGAGAAGAAAGAGCTTTTAACTGTTGAATGGCTGAAGCTTCAATAACTTTCCTCCATGCTAAGACTGAACAGCGTGCAAGCCGTTCCCCGATAATTGAAATCACCAGAATTGCCGATTGGGGCGCATTTTCAATCCCTTTAAAAAATAATTACTATAGTTACAGTTTGGCATGCGCTAGTTAATAGTATCAACGTATTCTATGTTTTAAAATATGGGTTAAAAAACCTTTTTGAAACGGAGAGCTACTTCATTGGTACTGTGTCACACAAAGGGCTACCTGAACTGACCTTTGAACTACAAGAGTCAGCACTCACCAATAAACATATTCGCAACGCTTTTCTTTTTAGATATTGTCATTTTTAAATCTATGCACGTGGGATGGCAAAAGCAGAGCAACAGACTAAAATAAAATTTTGGATGCAGCTAACTGGAGGGTTTTGCTAGAGCCCGCGGGCACCATGTTGGTGACCCTTTGTTTTAAAAGGTTACAATTTTTAAACCCCTAAAATGTTCCGTAATACCGCTCCAACACTTTAAAGTTATTTTAATGAGATACTCAGGAAAATACAGGAGAGGCTGGAATTTGCTTGAGATGTATTCACAAGTCTTGACCCTCCCCTACGTGTTGCTGTGAATGGCTGGTCATCAAGCTAAAGGAAGGCTGCTACGCTTCTCCCTCACTGACTAGAAAGACAGATTTGGCTGAGTGGAGAAAATTCCAGTCACAAAAAAACAAGTGCAACCACTTTCAAACTTAATCCATATTTTTGCTTATGTCTGTTTATTGAAATAAAATTATAAGCACATTATTCAATTCATAATAATCAGTATTTTAAATAATTTTTCTAGGAGCGGGAATATTTTTTTCAGTTTTAGATAAAACCAATTAGATCATGTTATATATTTTTTTTGTAAATACAATCAAACAGTGAGAACCGCATAGAGGCCCATGCCTCGTTACAGTATTATGCTGCATGAAAAGAGCCCCTCGATGTTTTTTTTAAAACAGTTTAGCTCGGCCGCTGCATTGAGCGTACTGTAATAAAGACAAGAGCCTCTTTCAGAAATTCACTGAAAGTCCCCCAGAATGAGAGCAGAACTTTCAAGGCTGACAGTGTACATGCCCGGGTAGAGTGGTAAGTGGAAACAGATGGCCTCAAACTAAGGTGAGGAGTTATCCTTTAAGGCAACGCTACGCACATTCACAATTTTATTTTTAAATGTTTTTATGTCAAATATGATGCTCCACCCTGAGATGCAAGCACTATTTTACAAAGTAAGCTTTGTATATGTTTGCAGGATTCTTTTTTTTTAATCCCTGCTTTCTATGTTCTGACCTCCTGCTTTTTTGAGAAATTCACCAGGTGCTTGAATTCTCTTTACAAGGCAAGAAATACATAAAACAAATACATAAAATCTCACAACCGGTTGTACAGCTCTGTAACAATGACAGAATATCGCATGCAGGCATCCATCAATATCACCCCTCCCTCTCTCCCTCTCTCTCTCTTTTAACAACAGGAAATAATTGAGACCAATTTTCTCAAGGTCAGACAGTCATCTGATAAGCTGCTCTGAACCGCTGGGTTAAGGGTTGCAGCTACCGAACAAATACAATCATTATACAAATCCAGCGCTATTTTCACTGGTTAGACACACAACTGAAAAAGGCGGAAAAATGTTAGACTGGAATGTGTAAAATACATCAGCTACCAAGGTATAAGTGGTGCTTGAAATAATCATTTTTCTCAAGTTTTATATTAAAATGAATAAAAAATTCCAATTAAAAAAAAATATGGCCTAATCAGGATGAACACTAATTTTATAGTAGAAGGGAAGAGTCTAATTTATTCCTGCTTTAAGTGACATGTTGCCTTTTTTTAACAAGTTTATACACCATTTCATATTGGCAGCTCTAAGAGATACAGCTGGTGCAACTGTTGGTATACCAATTTATTAGAATAACGCAGGATGGAAAGATTTTTCTTTGAATTCGTTAAGAGCCTATCACATTCTAAAAATTAAAATGCTGTAAAAGTGAAGAATATTTTATTTCCTAGCGTTTTATGTGACCTGTTTTTTTTTTTTTTTTTTCAAGTTTATATTCAAGTCAAACACAAGCGGTCAAGAGACGCAGCGCAGTGAATAGGTCCTCATGTGTTAACCTTCATAAACGGAACTGCTTCATATTAAAACTGGAAACAAGAGTTAAATGTTTGCCATTCGAGCACTAAAAGTCGCCTCATGCCTGTTAGTCGCTGTTACCGTTTTGAACGCATCCATCACTGCACGGCCCAGGCAGACACTCACCCAAATTGACAAAGCTCATAACCATATCAGCATCATTGAGGAAATTGGTGTCGTGCGCGGTGGTTAGTGCGGGACTGTGCCCCAGCAGAGGGGCCGCTCTGTAGGGCTGCGGCACACGGGAGTACCCGGCATGCTGCGGGTTGTAGTAACTTTTCTTGGAGTGCCCTTGAGCCTTGGCACTGAAGCTCTTCCCCGCGTTCCGGTTCAACACCGCCACCCCCTCCGCCTCCTCCTCCTCCACGGCCATGGCGTTGTACAGGTCGAGCATGAAGAGCGGCGCGGAGGACGCCTGCTTCCCGGGAGAGAAGGGTCTCGGACGGTGAGGCAAGCCCAGGATGGAAAGGATCTCTCTCTGGATCTCCCTGCGCTCGTGATTGCGCAACCTCCTGTAAATAAAGCTGGAGTGCACATGGTTGTCAGTGAGAGCGCACTGGGCGCAGGAAAGAAAACTCAGACTGCTCCACGCGAGTGCGAAAAGCGCGCGGTTCAGAGGAGTATGCAGCGCTGTCATCCTGGCAAATGGCTCTCTTAGAGATGCGAGGATGAGCTACATTGCATTTTCTGAGGGGGAAAAAAAACAAAGCACAAAACAAAAATCTTTCAAAGTCTGCCAGTACGGATTCATAGGCTTTCCATAAAAAAAAGTAGAGCAGACGCACGTTTCACGGTGATAAATCAGGAGCCAGTTTTGGTACAAGTCTGCGGGAGAGAGAAAAAAATCGGCGCTCCTGTCCTGTGTGAGAACTTTCTCTGGCAGTAGGCCCTTTTACTCCTCCGAGGTCTGTCCACAGTCTCCGAGTATTTATGAAGCGGTGACCCCCGTCCCTCACCTTACTCCTCTGACTTGAAAAAAAAAAAGAGAGAGGTAGGTACGCCCAGGATGTCGGGGGGGATTATACGTTTCCAAGTGGATGAAATGTGGTGAACTGTGTCAAAAATAAGGAGAGAGAAACAGTCGTCTCTTGCCCCGGCTCGTATATGATATATATAAATTTCATGAGAATGTGCAGGAACTGGGGCCACAGTTGCCCTTTGGGTCCATCCCACACTCGGCTCTTGTTTTCCCATCCTCCTCTAGCGGCCGCAGTAAAATTTCAGGCCGGGTCCCATGATGAATGTGGCGGCCTCGGAGTGTAAAAGGAGACACTTGAAATACGAGAGGCCAGTCTTAACGAGTGAAAGAGTAATGACAGAGCCTTTTAATCACCTCGACTTATTGAAGTCGGAGTGTTTATAGGTGAGCCCTCCAGCTGCATTCACAGTTTTTGTGACCCCACTGTAAGTACTTTAAATGTAGAGGATTCTTTTTATTTTTTTTTTTTTTTTTTTTTGCCTTTTTGCCTTTTTGTAGTTGTCTTACAAGGGCACAAAAACGGCATTATATACTTCGTTAATTTGGCGAACTGTAGGCTACATCCGCTGTTGATTTAAATGCAACAGCGAGCTTCAAATGCGTTTTATTTACTGTAAACAAAATTATCTCTGCAATAAAAAAAAAAAAAAAGCCTTTATGCAGAAAATGCATTCCACCGAGCAGCTTAAACCATCATGGAGAAAAGCGTAATAGCGATGCTAGAATAAATAAAAAAAGATAAAGCTTCCAAATGGATTAAAGCGCTTGATTAAATTACGCGGCTGGTGTTGTCCTATCCTGACATCTAGTGGACAGTTAAAATATTATTAGTTATTAATAATCATTATTTCAGCCTTTTCCGCGCTATTTACTATGGCTTTCAAAAGTAGCCACACCCATTGAGCATTTGACATTTTGTCACATTTGAAACACAAATTTTGATGTATTCTATCGGGATTTAACATGATAGATCAACACCATTAACTCAAAACTGTGAAATGAGAAGAAATATATAACTAGTGTTCAATTCGTTTTTCCAACAAAAACCTGAAAAGTGCGTTGTGCGAATCCATTCAGCCCCCTTTTATCTAAAACTTCTTATTTATTCAAACCCACCTCTTAGTCATGCACCCAACCATTTTCTTTAGGAGAGTGTCAAGAAGAAAGCCATCGTGGAAAGAACAACGTGTAGGTAACAGAGCACAGCTATAGATTCTGTATATATTTTGTCTGCACGATCAACACCAAGTCAAATTACTTGTAAGTGTAAACCTACTTGGCAACAAACCTAATTCTGATTCTGAAAGCATCGCTATATGGTGAAAACATGGTGGAGGTAACATGACATTTTAGGGATATTATTTTTTTTTTTGTATGGAGAAGGAGGCTGGTCAGAGTCGATGGAAGGTTGGATGGAGCTAAATGCGGGACAATAATTGACCAATAAAAAATTATAGGCAGCAAGATACTTGAAACTGTTTGAAATTTGCTGTAAAGCTTTAAAAAAGGGTGCTCGCATACTCTCTTCTTCCTATCTAAGAACAAGCAAAACTGTTGATGCGAACCTCTGCAAGAGACATGCCCTAAGATACTTGCTGGTGTAACCGCAGTGAAAGGTGGTGCTATGAGCTGTTAGACTTCATAACCATCACTGCTCCCAACACACTGAATAAGTGTTTATATCCCTGCTGTCTTTGCATTTTTTGTCATGTCATGTCATGTCTTGTTTTTTTTTTTTTTTTTTTTTTTTTTTTTTTAACCAGGTTAAGACACAACCATTGAGACCAAGGTCCCTTTTACAAGGTGGACCTGAGCAAGAAGTCAACAGCACACACTTCAGACACACATAACATAAAACTGTAATTTACACAGTAAGTGCAATTTGTTACAAACAGTAATTCTGAAAAAGCGGTACAGGATGTTAGAAAGAAGATAAAGTGCAATAACTGTCAACAATATAACAAAGTACAGTTGAAAATCAGCTAAAAGGTGCACTTTCCTCTGTAACATCTGTAAGACACTGGCAATGTTTTGTGGATGCCTTTTGCCTTTTATGTAAGAAAAAACTGAAAGTTTTAAATGAGACAAGTTTAGACATTTTCAATTCAGCTTGGACAATGTTCAAAGCAGAAGAAGCAGAGTAACTAAAAGCATGATTTCCAAACATGAGGCATTCGCAGGTGGAGAAAATCAGTAGAGCCTAGAGCATAATGGCTGGCGGTTCTTTTGAGAAGTACACAAAGAAATGATGGGGCCAGGTCAAGTAGTGTCTTATAGACCAACATCATCCAATGAGTGTACCTTCACATACTTGGGGAAGGCAGAATTAACAATGATGGGTGAGGCGACCGCATCCTGTCACAGACCTCAGAGCAGAATGATGAACAGTGCTAGAGGACTGAAGGCATTTGGATAAAGCAGACATGTACAGAGCATCACCATAATCAATCAGAGGTAGAAATGTTGCTGTAAATAGTCTGTGGGTGTTTTTTATGCACAAAGAGCCCTAAACAGCCAGGCCCCAGGTTACTTGTTTTGTCTTCTAATAAAATACACACCAAGGCTGTGGAACAGCCTACCTCTATAGCTTTAGTTGACGTTTAGTTGACTCTGTGGACTTTCCTGTTTAAACAGGCTTTTTGTTGACTATTTGTTTTCATTGTGTGTTTTATTATCTGGCTCTTCATTTTAACAGCTATTTGGTTGGTTTTCTGTGCGGCGCTTTGTGATGGTTTCATCTGTAAAAGGCGCTTAACAAATGAGCTTACACAAATACACAAGCATGTTTTTCTTTTTCCAATCGCCTTTCTCACTTCCACACTTCTTTAATCTGAATATATTCTTAACAACTGTGCTGTTTTTTTTACCCATGTTATAAATTTGCCTTTAGTGTTTTTTTAATTTGTGTCTTTTGTTTTCTTGGGGGGGGGGGGGTTGTGTGTTGTACATTGTGTGTATCTACAGGCTTCAATTAGCCCTTTGCATTGCTGCTGTTACACCGGAATTTCCCTACTGTGGGACAAAAAAGGATATTTTTATTCTACCATGTTCTATTCTACACCATCTCTTTTTTTACTTGATAAAAAACAAAACAAAAAAACTTTGGATCTGTTTCCTTTCAAGTCACAATCATGCGCTCTATAAAATCTCAATGACATGTTTTGAAGTTTGCGGTTGTAAACATAGGGTATGAATACAAGGCACTGTAGTCACTGCCTCCAAAAGCATTTTAGGCAGTTGTGCTGACCCAGTTTCCCAAAATCCTGTAAAAGTGCCATGAGAGGAAATGCCTGATGGGGAGGGTTTTGTTTTGTCCTCAGTCACCTTCATCCTTTTACATGTGTCAGTAGACATTACATCCATCTTATGGATAAGATCAGTAAAGTGGCAAAATGCAGCTCTATAATACAGGTACAAAAAAAAAAAAAAAAAAAAAAAAAAAACAGTAGGTCTTCAGAACTGTTTCTTTTTTGTTGAAACATTCCATCTCTTCTCCGAGATACTTCTTCGGTCTGAACAGTTGTGGATAAACTCAGCCTTATAAGCAGTGCCTTTGCATAGTGAATCAACAAGTTTAACTGTGACAATCAAAACTGGTTGTTCACATGCAAAAGAGGACCATCAGGCCGCCAGCCAATTGTTAGTTTACTGATGGCTACTTACTGTTCCCATGGGGCATTGGGATATTAATGTGACATTATGTTAAAATGCAATTGTATCCATGAATGTAAGCATGAAAAAAATGTATTTCTTAAAATGACTTTGAAATTTTAATTCTATTTTTTAAAATGACAAAAAACATACAAAGGTCACAAAATATCACCATTACAAAAGTGTTAAACATGTATAACTTCTCAGATGCACAGATATGACTCTTATAAATAACAATAAAATACCTAATACAAAATTAAAACTGATTCTGGGGCGTGGAAATGAAGTAATAGGTCAGACATTTTACATTACAACTTTTTTTAAAATCATGTCTATCCTAAATATAAAGAAGTGACATTTTAAAATCTTATTTTTGTGGGGGCAGTGCTATTTTATCTCAGGTATACACAATATAGCTGCTTAAATAGGTAAAAAAAAATGCTCACAGAAGATCAGAATCAGTAAAAGGAAATGAAAACATGTCAGTTTTATACAGAATGTATGTTGATACTGACAACAGAACATGTAGTTGATGTAAAAGCTTTATTTTGTTTCAAACATGAAGTATCACCCACTGACTGTGCAGTGGGGTTGATAGCGAGCATCATGCACCAAAGCAACACCAGGGGGCACTATAGGGAAGTGTACCAGCCACAAGGACATACAAGAATTCAAGGTTCTCAGACAGAGGTATTCAAAGGAGCCAATTTTCTGGTCTCGCAACACCCTGAAAACCTCAAAAAATGTTAAAAGACATAAGAAGAACAATATTCTTCTTTATATTTAATATATTAAAAAAATACAATGATGATGCATGAGATCACAAAAATAAATGTCAGAGGAGGTACTTTGTTTCCATGTTAGAGAGAAACTGCAGAGATGAAATCTTCCTGAGAATGGCTGTTTGTTCCACATCAGCTTCAGATTGGCGCCGTTAGCGACACTGTAATCTGTCAATAGTTTGGGCCTTTGCTGTAGGAGCTCCTTCTCATTATGCTAGCATAGCACATGGATGGGTCACATACCCCGGGCTGGCCGGGGACACCGGGATTACCTGGTTTACCCTCCGCTCCATTTTGACCATGAAGCCCAGGCTTACCAGGAGGGCCTGGTTTGCTGTACCCTTGGGGACCAATGGGCCCTGTCAAGATAAAAACACATTATCTGATATGCATGGGTAACAAAGCCACAATGCTGCTCAGAACCAGGGCAGAAATATCAAAAACTAACTTCAATACCCTTCAGAAATTAAATGCTTTGATTTACAGTTTTTGCCACCAAAGGTCTTTGTTGGGTGCTTTGGGCTCCCAAAGCATTTCATGCTGCTGCAACATAACTAGGTTATAGGTTGAGCTTCAAAAATTTAAAAAGAAGAACCAGGAGCAAGAGACAAAACAAACAGAAAGAGCATTTTATTAAAAATGACATTTAAACTCAAACAGGCTGTTGAACAGCTGATCAAACGTTGAAGACCACAATCCCCAAACAAAGCTAAAGACGTCAAAGAAGGACTCAGTGAGTTGCCCAATCACTCTGATTCTTTCAAAAATGGCCTTAGACATGCTTGTTGTAAGTGTTTCCAGCTGGCTGGTTTAGATGTTGCTCCATGTGAAGATAGCTTCATGAAGGGTGCCTGCAGTCGTTTTGTAAACTGCTCTTGCCATCCACCCCACACGTATTTAATAGAGTTTAGAGAAATAAATGCCTACTCTTTGCTTTGAGTCTTTTATCTCATGTCTTCTTTTTGCATTTTGAAAACATTTGTTTATGATCCACACACACAAAATGTGAATACTTGTAATTACTTCATGGTCTTTGATCAAAAGTGCATAGCTATGCTGAATCACAAGCCTCAACACAGTTGAGAAAACATTTTAAGAATAATCATATATACATTTGAGACGTTTAATCAATGTGATGAGACCTATAGAATTTCCCAAGATGCTATGTCCAAAAGACAATGATATGTACAGAATGAAAACAACATTTTCTTACCTGGAGGCCCAGGAGGTCCCTGGTCGCCAACCATGACTTGACCTGGGCTCCCCTTTTCACCTTTATAACCTGGTTCTCCTACAAACAAAGTTCTAGCTTTAGAGAAACAGGGCAACATACTTTCTATACTGCTTATAGGACTCTGCTTTTACCTTTGAGCCCAGTAATTCCCGGACGCCCTGGCCAACCAGGGTTTCCTCTGGAACCACTAAGTCCTGGAAGACCTCTGAGTCCCTGGGGACCAGCTGGACCTTGTGGACCAGGTGATCCAGGCTGGCCTTGACATCTTGTACAGCTACTCTGCTGGTTGCTTAGCAATAATAAAGGCAGCTCACCTAGGACCAATGACAATAAAGAGATTTCCCATGGTGCAGTTGTGTAGAATCAGCTCATTAATCAGTCTTTAGAGCTACTCACTTATAAGAATGTCTCTGCAGATTTGCCGAATGTGACTGTCTGACATTCCATTTGTCTGCAGTGGATCAACATAACTTGTAAGTCATCCCTGCACATCACAACATAATGACCGAAAACCTTTCGTTTTCAAAAAGTGTCAAACTTACAGCTCTGCCTTCTGGTCCAGGTGGGCCTGGCGGGCCTGTGTCCCCTCGCACCCCTTGGGGCCCAGTTGGGCCTGACTGGCCTGGTTGTCCAGGCCGTCCCATTTGACCTTCTGGCCCTCTCTGCCCTGGGTCCCCTGCTGTCCCTTTCTGGCAAGAATACCACCCTCTTGTTAGAAATGCATATAGTTCTACATGTGGCATTGATGTATACTAAACACTTTGTCTTCATCTTAACATACCTCTCCTTTTATTCCCACTGTACCAGGTGATCCCTGATAATCAGAATAAATCAGCAAATACATTAAAAAGCTATGAAAGCTAATGTCTCATTTCAAAATATTTTATCATCTACGTCAACATGCACAACAAACAACATTTATTATAGTTCTCGGAGTCAAGATGATGAATTCATAACCACAGGCAGCTCCATCACCCTTGATTAGATTTTCTTATGGACAAAAGTACTAATAACGCTAAAATTAGCAGAAACTTTTTATATATAATGCCTCTGAATGATGTCAGCCAGTTATGGTGCAGATAGTTGAAATCAGATATTTCCATACAATATATAAAAACACACGTGGCCATTTTATATGCTCTCTAACATTAAATCAGACACAATATTCCTGTTTTAGATCAGTTTGTAAACTAGGTCTATTTACAAATGGTCAGAATAATCAGAAAGAGCTTTTAGATTATTTTTAAAAGATGACAAACACTAAGATTTTTACACCTTTAATCAATTAAAGAAAGCTTTGAATCATTTTGTTACTGAAAAGCGCAATATAAATAAACTTGCCTTGATGATGTAATGGCTTTGGAAGTTTATGGAAGTTTACAGACTTCAAACACATAGCTTCCTTTTATGACTTTACAGCAAAATAAAAGATAAATAAATAAAAAAAACAAAATCAGGAAGAGAATGAACATCCACAAGTCCTTATCTTTTGGTGTCGTTTGAAATGCCTGAATGTGCCACATGCTTAAACAAAGATATACAAGTATAAATGGCATGGCAATATCCAGCCATCATATTTATATGCTTGTGTAAAATGTGCTCATCAACCCAAGACCAAGAGAAAAGGGCCATCTGAAGATGCTGGCTCAAGCCGGTCTAAGAGTGTCACTATTCACAGTGAATTAAGTGCTGTACCAACATAGGCTAAAAGACCATGCAGAGAAGTCACTGGTCAAAAACCAACATAAAAAGTCAGGGAACAAAAAACACAATGGTACATGGCCATTATGACCATTGTAACATTTCGAGGAAAAGGGGGAAACCTTGCCTGACACCATCCCAAAAGTGATGTATGGAGGTGGCAACATCATGTTGATGCAGAAAGAACATCTTGTGGAAATATTGAGGCAAGAAAATTACAGCTTGAGCACAAATGCCTCTTCCACATGGACTAAGGCTCTAATTATACCATGAAATTAGTTACTAAGTAAAGGACAAAAAAGTCAGACCTGGAGAAAATTTGTGAGCAGGGCTGAAAAGTCTTTGTGAGTAAAGGTCCCTTTGAACCTGACCAAGTTACACAAGTTCAGTCAGTATAAAGCAAACCCTAGTGAGAAGCTCTGGGAATGATACCCGAAGCATCTGGCTCAACTCATTCAGTTTAAACGCAATTATATCAAATACTGAAGAAATGCAAAGTGGGTAAAATAAGTAGTAAACACATCAATGTTCAGTCTAAATATTTCTAATGGGGCCACGGAGATAAAATGCACACAAGACATTAAAAACATCCCAAGTAATCCAAACACAAAATGTATGTCCAAAAAGGTACAGACAGCTGAAACCAGCTGAGATCTGGCAGTGTTTAGAAAGCATTCCTACAAATCAGTATCAGTTAGTTTAATATTAACTGATAGCCTGTAAAAATGTTTCTTATTACCAAATTATTGCACAGATTGGTGATAGATAAGATGTAACTGTACACACACACACACACACACAAACACACACACACATATGTTAAAAATAGGGACCATACCTTGACTTCCATTTTTTTTCCAAGCCGTTCTATGGCCTTACCCCAACCTTTACCAAATATATACCTAGCCCTAATCCTAACCTGAACCTATTAGACACCTAAAAATAGGTTCAGGTAAAGTGAAGACCAAAAAAGGCTCCCCACTTTACATCGAAGACCTCACTTTACTAGTAAAATGTGCAAAAAATGTTATCGCTCAGCTGCAAGTACAAGAACACACACATATACACACAAATCCACTTACTGTTGCATAACACGCAAAGGGCAAAAGTTACAGCTGCATTTCAAAACATCTGAATGATCAAGTGACTGGTGTTTGAGCTATCATCTGGAAGTGGAAAGAAGATCATTTTGCCATAAACCACCCACGGCCAGGTGGCACTCGAAGGATTTCTGACAGTGGAGTAAAAGAAAAATGAAAAAGTTTGTCCGAGAGCCAGACATCAGACACTGCATTGCTCCAATTAAAATGAAGGGTATTTCTGGGAAGAAAAACTCTCCATAGAGAAGTGCTCCAGTAGTTAGAAGTGAAAAAAGGGAGTTTCGAACGCGAAATACAAAAAGCGAAAGACTAGACTCCAGGTTCACTATGACATCGAGAAAAAGAGACTTTATGGATATGACTTAAAACTGAAAAATGCAAGGAAATCTTTCCTCTCTCAGGTCATCAGCAAAAACATTAATAATGCTCGTGCCTTATTTGCCACCATCGACAGGTTAACAAACCCTCCGGTGTCTGTGGCATCTGAACTCCACTCCACCAGGGCCTGCAATGTATTTGCTAACTTCTTTACTGAGAAAATCCAAAAGATCAGAGGGGCAGTCTGTACATCCATGTCAAATTCAGTGCCAAAGTTGTCTCCAACTAGAACTGATTTTGACAAAATGTCCCTGTCAGGTGTTTTCCCTGAGTTCCTAAAAACAGCAATTGTCAAACTGATGTTGAAAAAGAACAAGTTGGACAAACTACTACTGCAGAACTACAGGCACATCTTAAACGACCCCTTTATCAGCAAGATTACTGAAAAAGCTGTATTTCAACAATCTAACATATTCTTAAAGGGGCATGACAACAAATAAAATTTTTCTAAGGTTTTTGGAGTATAATATGATCTGTTGTGCACTGATACGGCCGTCTCAATGTCAAAAGTGAATAGCAAAGGACCTGTTTAGGGTCGGTCAGCTTTGGTCCAAAACGGTCAGACCAGAACGCGGGTTGTCTTCCTATGCATTTATTATTCTCCAATCAGAGCACACCATTAAGCAAACAGCCTTCCTCCTTCCCCTCTGCCCACCCCCCCAGATAATGCACCTGCTGTGAATGACGCTACAAGGTCTGACTGCTCCACTTTAGAGGAGGAAGGTGAGGGAGTCAGCAGACGGGAGCCCCAAATCAGTCTCCCTGTGTCAGCTTGAACAGGAAGCAGACGCTGCTGAAGCCGTGGAGAGCAGATATTCCTACAATTAACTTGAAGCTAACTTTACAGCGGTTGCTAAAAAGGGCCGTTGATGTGTCCGATGGTGGTCTTAAATGCATGCACTCAATCCCGAAGGACGAGAGAATCACAGAAGAGTGGCTGAAGTTAGTTTATAGGGACTTTACTGAAGACAGTTTTCTGTGGGGCAATTCAAGTTGTGGTTTTCAGACAAACAGATAAAAAAAACATCTGCTGTACCAACATGGAAGGTGGCGACCACAACGCTGTCATTACACATAAATTTATTTATTTTCTAAATTATGTCAAATCTAAAAAAAGGTGTTTTTATAACTGAAAAACCCAGATGACTGAAGCTAAACCGCTGCCAGCTGCATGATTTTACTGTCGCTGCCCGGGAGAGGGCTTCTTTAGGTGGGTTCACTTAAAGGAGCCCAGAGGCAAAGACCACCCTTGTCAAGGTGTTTAATGACATGCATATAAATGCGGAGTGTGGAAGAATCACAGCACTGGCATTATTGGACTTCAGTGCAGCATTCAAAACACTCCATTCTGTTAGAGTGCCTGGAAAACTGGGTCAGTCTTTCTGGTACAGCACTGGACTGGTTTCTTACTTAAAGGACAGGGACATTTTTGTGTCAGTAGGTAACTTTACATCAGAGAACACAAAAATCACATAGAAAGCTTCCCCAAGGGTCCATCTTGGGCCCCCATCCACCCATCCACCCATCCATCCATCCATCCATCCATCCATTGTCTTCCGCTTATTCGGGGTCGGGTCGCGGGGGTAGCAGCTTCAGTAGGGAGGCCCAGACGTCCCTCTCCCCGTCCACTTGGGCCAGCTCCTCCGGGGGAACCCCAAGGCGTTCCCAGGCCTGCCGAGAAACATAGTCCCTCCAGCGTGTCCTGGGTCTTCCCCTGGGCCTCCTCCCGGTGGGACGTGCCCGGAACACCTCACCAGGGAGGCGTCCAGGAGGCATCCTGACCAGATGCCCGAGCCACCTCAACTGGCTCCTCTCGATGTGGAGGAGCAGCGGCTCTACTCTGAGTCCTCCCCGGATGACTGAGCTCCTCACCCTATCTCTAAGGGAGAGCCCAGACACACTACGGAGAAAACTCATTTCAGCCGCTTGTATCAGGGATATCGTTCTTTCTTCTTATTTCCTGCGGCTGCCATGGTGAATCGCGTTATCTGCGTTCCGTTGATGAGGGCTACTTTCATGCTCGGGCTTGACGCTGAGTTTTGTTACCTGATTAATACCACCTGTTCTGAAACCAAAAACGCTAAGTATGACAGAGTGAGGTAGAAATACTCATAGTAGCTGCTTTCTCCTCAGAGTAGATCAGCCGTTCTTTATAAAATGGGGCCTGGTGACTATGAACCCATTCAAGCACTTAGTAAACACTTGGAAGAAATCAATGCACTGATGTGCAAAAATGTTCTTTAGTTAAATAAAAACAAAACTGACCAATAACTGACTTTTGGACCAATAGAGGAGTGATCAAGAGTTAGCTCACAGCTTCAGCTGCTTCACTGATCAGGCCTGAAATCTGAGTTTAGTGAAGCACAGAGCTAAACCTTCAAAGGCGTCTAAAGACAATTACAAAGTCCAGCACCTGAAGAACATTTCCAGGATTAAATAACTAATGTCTCAATAGGATCTTGAAAAAAAACTTATCCATGCATTTATTATTTAGAAGACTTGATTACTGCAACAGTGTCTTCACATATCTGCCAAAAAAGTTGATCAGACAGCTGCAGCTGATCCAGAACTCTGCTGCCCACATTCTCACTAAGACGAAGAAAGTAGAGCACATCAACCCGGTTCTGAAGTCCTTACACTGACTCCCTGTTTCTCAGAGAATATACTTTAAAATACTCCTGTTAGTCTATAAATCACTAAATGGCTTAGCACCAAAATACATCACAGACTTGTTATCAGTGTATCAACCCTCCAGACCTTTGGCTCAAATCTATTCTGCATTCCCAGAGCCAGAAGCAAACATGGTGACGCAGCATTCTGTTCTCAACTTATCTGGAAAAATTCCCAGAAGACTGTAAGATTGCAAAAACCTTGAGTTCCCTTTAAACAAAGTTAAAAAAAACTACTTGTTCAGAGTTGCCTTTGAATGGTTATGTTGCCCTTTGTTGACTTCCCTACATGTACAGCATTCTGAATTGTCTTCTTACTGAAATGTGCTATTCAAATAAATGTGCCTTGTCTTACCTACTCTTACTTGAGTCAAGTTTTTGGCTACTCTACCCACCTCTTAGCCTGGCAAGCCAGATTGATCATGTGTAGCACACATTCAGCAGAACCTACCAAAGGTTGGTTTTAGCCAATCACGGTATCAAATTAAAATGTAATCAGCAGGTGTAATGAGAAACTACAACAAGTTATGCCAGAATAACTTAGCTGACTTCCTGTAGGACCAAGGGAGAGACATACCAAGACATGGATCTTGATAGGAATATGAAGATGAGATAAGTGTGGATTTTTAAGCCAGACAACCGTTCCAAACACACAGCCAAAGACACTCTTAGCTTAAGAGAAAGAAAGTAAAACTAACCCAGTCAGTCAGCTGACTCGTATCCAAAGGAAAATCGATGGTAAGGAATGCTCAAGCAATAATAAGTCCCATCTGAGCATATTGACGATGTAGTTACCAGAAAATGCCTTTTAGTTCTATTTATGAATGTCAGTAAGAGTGTAGTACTTGTCGCCTGTGTCATTAAAAGTTTTGCCCGTTCTTAATTTTCGAGCCAATTTGAATTGATTTCTTTGTGAAGGTGTGCTGGCAATATCTGGTGGGAATTTTATGTCAACGTACCCCAATAAGATGTTTAAACTGACAAACACTTCGACTTGTCTAATGCTTATTTCAACCCGCTGCAGAGCACCTGCTGACTTTGAGCATAGTTGAATAATGTTATTCCTAACTGACCTAATACAGAAAGGACAATGAGAAAAATATGTAAATAGTCAATTTATGCAGTGTCTGTAAATATGTGGTTTCAACTGTAGATCACAAGATATACATCTTCATTACATCTTGAGAATCACATTTAAAGAATAAAAAAATAAGAAAAGTCTTTTACAAAATATATAAAAATTTTGGTAAAGTGAAGGAAAATATCTCACCAGACCAAACAATTTTAGGAGATTTAGCTTAACTTTTTGATTGGTGGTAAACAAGATTTGAAATATTAGGTACATTTATTATTTTATGATAGAGTTAACTGAGTTTTATTTACCCTCCCCCCAACCCCAAAACATTAATTAATTAAAAACACATTTTACAGTGCACATATAATTCTTTTGAAATTTGCACCATATAACAATGTAAAACAACATATTATCTTGTTGTTGTTGTTGTTGTTATTGATTTTTTTTTTTTTTGTCTTTTGTCTAAATATCCATTCTGAGTAATCTACAACATTACATTAGAATTGAAACAAAAACTCACTGGAACTCCTGGTCGTCCATGTTCTCCTTGATCACCTTTAACTCCCTGGTGAGATTAGAGATTTAAATCTCAGTCACTGCTTTGATTACAATTTATGGTTGAATTGACGGACCTGTGGGGTAAAACTTTATCCAAAATACAATTGAAGCATTTAAAAAAAAAATTAAAAAAAACAACAACACAGAATGAGTTTTTCAGCATGAGTTGAGTTTCAAATAACTGAATGTTTAATGTGTGTGTGTTTCTTTCTTATTGGCATGTCCTGTCTTGGTTTAGCAGCCTTTTGTGACATGAAACTGTGCATCTATGTTCAAACCTTACCATTGCTCCTGTTTCACCCGTACTTCCTCTTTCTCCCTGAAAAAAATAAAGATGTGACAGAAAAGCAAAACCAGAAAAAAACTTTAAGCTAGCAAATTCTATTTTCATGAAAGCACACACATGTAACCTGGGCAGCCAGACTATTAATGTGATGCACTCAACATTCTGCACATTATCAATCTGGAATTACTCCTATCGGAACCTGTTGAGAAGGGTATAGCTGCAGCGGCAGCCAGCAGAAAACACGCCCCCTAACACTAACCCTAAAGTCAGTGGGCATGTTGCACATATGTAGGCATGTTGTGCGGGACAGGATGTCTGTTTTTCAGTCTCCAAAGCTGCAATTATTAGTAATTAAAACCGTTTGGGGAAAGGAGCAGAACTCTCCAAGCTGATTGGATGAAGCGCCACCTAGTGCCCGCCTACCAAAGGTTGGGTTTAGCCAATCACGGTATCAAATTAAAACTTTAGCAGCTAGTCAAGATGCTTCTTGCTGTTCTTTCAATGATGAAATTGTGGATTCTGACAAAACAGGCGTGATAGCAGCAGCTATGCGTGTGTCCTCCTGCGCTGCCATGTTTAGGTTGGTTCGGCTGCGGACTTTTGCTTTCATTGCACCTGTATGTCTCGCCTTACACCATAATACTGCAGCGTGATTGGCCCGAACCTTTTTTTGGTTCGGATACAAATGGCTGTAGCTGGAGCGGTACAAGATGGATTTGTGTGTTTCTGAACGCACAAATACCGCGAGAATTCATCTTGCAGGCAAGGTTAACGTATATATATTATTCAGATGTTTTATCACACTGGGTTAGTACCTACAAAGAATTATGAAGAATTATGAAAGGTAAAGAAGCTATCCTGTAATATTCAGATTTTTATTTATCTTTTTGTCTGTTTACTTAGTTTGGATAGTATATAATTTGTGTCTCTAGTGTTTTTTATCTGTCCTTTGTGTTAACCACTTTGTGTTAAACCGGCTATATGAAAGGTGTACTTGATTGATTGATTGATTGATTGATTGATTGATTGATTGATTGATTGATTGATTGATTGATTGATTGATTGATTGTAAAATACCTTGCTTCCTTTCAGACCTGGCATGCCTGGGTGTCCCGGCTGACCTGGTAATCCTGGTTCCCCTGCATTCCCCTTTAAATATATTAATTACAAACCAATTTAAAAGAAATAAAAGGAAAACAAAACTGAGTTTACTAAGGGAATGTTGTTTACAAATGAAATATTGCATTTATTAGTCATTAATTCAGTAATCCTATTTGAGCAAGAAATCAGGTCTAAATGACAATGTTTTGATAGTAACTCACCACAAGCCCCGGTGATCCTCTTGTCCCGGGGTTTCCACTTTCACCTTTGTTGCCCTTTGTTAAACAGGAGATTCATTATTTTACAGAAAGTCATTGTGTTACATGCAACAATTGACTGAAAAATCGCTGGCATTTTCACCTCATCATAATTCTGTTTCACTTATGCAATCTGGTTGATTTTAAAGCTTAATATTTAAAGGTGTAAAGATACAAGCCTTCTTTCCCCAGTTCAGTGATCGTCACCCCTAAACGATCAGAAGACAGACCATTAACCCAAGAAAAGTCTAGACTTATTGCATTTAAACTAAAATTACCCAGAACAGAGAAGTGGGTCTAGAGTTCTGTTTAGATTTGCTCCACCAAGAGTGTTTTTTTGTTACAACATATTTTAGTAGAACACTGACCAAGCAAAATATCTAAGGCTGCTGAACCACATAATTTTCCACAGATTTTCTGGTCTGGTCTCCTAGAATGCTCCAAAATATCCAAACAAATAGGAATTTAGGCTGAAATGTATTTTCTGATGGCTATGCAACATTTACTTTGAGAGTATAATGTCCCTGAACACTTGGCTGCTCTGTACTTTGTTGCGGGGCAGATTTGAAAGTGACAGAAATCCCGTTTTTCCACGATGTCCCCACTTATATGTTGTGTTGGAAATTTATGGGGCCAGGTTGATAGGAATAGCAACTAGTTGATGAGTTATTAGCTGTAAAGTCAAAGAAAATGAATAAGTTCATCAGTCACTGTTTTAGCCCTGCCTTAAAATTATTCCCTAGCATCCTTACAAAAACCTCATCATTAACTCAAGTCATTGTCTTAGTGAGGGCTTGGTGGCTGACACTCTGTGTCTAAATTAAATTAGAGGATAAGAATGGCTGCTTTAAAGTGGAGAAATTCTTAATATCATTCTTCTTTTGCCCAAAATGACTAGCTGTAGGGAACACATGCTGACATGCTTTTAGAAGCCAGGGTATTGCTGCTAAAAATATTGCACCCTTAGTTATTAGCTTGCCACCAGTGCAAAGCTTGCTTAAGAATAGCAGCAGGCAAATGTGAGAGGCTTTTCAGGTTACACTTCAAGACAATAGCCCAGAGTCAAGAGGGGCACTTTAGAAGCCATTTCTAAATAAAAAATGGTAATTATTAAATGTTAATTATTAAACATTAGCACATCACAGGAACGTCTGAAAAAAGACATCTAACAGCACTGAAAAATAAAGTTTGTAAAATAAATGATTTCTTTCAATCTCAAATATTTGCCGAAACCTGTGAAATTTGCTTGGAGTCAACTGAAATTGAGACACAACTCTTAGTTTTCCTTCTGCTTGTTGCAAAAGTTAGCATGTGAGATATATGTATTTGCAGGGCTGATCTCTTGATCCCACTAATGTCACACAAGCATCCTAATCCCCTCACAACTTACCTTTTTTGTTCTTTAAAACTGTGCTTTTCAGGTTTTTCTAGCCTCTCATATGAAAGTTAATCTCTTTTAAGGTTTTCCTTTACGATAACTTTGCTAACACTTTGAGAAAGGTTGAATATTGCTTTCTAACAGTTCTGAATTGCTTACCTTGGGTCCAATGGCTCCCTTTACACCAGGTTCACCATGTAAGCCCATTTCCCCCTGCAAGAGAATACATTTTTTAAATAGAGCCCGCCAGACCTAAAGTTGCATGTAGGTACGGGACCATGCTCTCACAGGTGGGCCTGTCGATCCTTTGGTTCCTTTTGGTCCAGGCTCACCACTTTCCCCCTTAAATAAGAATCATTCCAGTCAAAGTCGATTTTAACGCATGATGGTTTACTTTAACACAACAGCAAATTTTTACCTTTTGTCCATTCAGGCCTGCAATTCCTGGCAAACCAGGAACACCCTGGAAACAATCAAATGTTACATATCAGTGCGTTGGTAATAAATACAAAAAGTCCAAACATAAGAAGCTAAATCTCCATAAAGAAATGGTGAAAAAGGATGTATCCTTTTGGACTTAGCTTTCATAATGTTTATAACCTGGAAAAATTTACCTATTTTCAGGTTTTAATTAAAGTCATTGTGCGGTCGGTTTACAACAACTTTAATCTTTTTTAAATGCACAAAGTAAGTTTGAGACTGGGACTTTGTACTGGCCAATGTTTATTCCTAAATACGCTCAGTTTAGTATCAGGGACAAAAAGTTTAAGTTTGGTCAATTTACCAAAACACTGACATCCAAACAGATTCAGTCGAGCTTTGATGATTTTTGTTAGTAGAGAAGATGGCCTTTTATTTAGTAAGCAAACATAAGATGTGTTTCAATTGAATATACTTCCAAAGAAAGATGAAATAAAACAGGCGTTTCAACAAATTATGATCTCTTTTTTCAGCAACTCCAGCCCCATTTTAGCGTTTCCCTAAAAATAGAGTGCTGCTCTCCAACATGGCGATCCTTAAGAAAAAGAATATAAAGTTATTTTTGAATTTATGTGCACCTCAGGGGCGCACTAGCCATCAAGAGCACCAGGAGTTTTTCCTGTCAGTGTATCACCAGCTTCCTGACTGACTGGCAGCAGCAGGTGATACTGAGGAGCATCTTCTCCTACACAAGAACCATCAGCTACGGCGCCCCCCAGGGGTGTGTTCTCCCCCCCACTCCTTTTTTCTCTGTACACAACTGACTGCACCTCAGCGGACCACTTTGTACAATTCCAGAAGAGTGCAGATGACACTACCAACATTGGCCATATCTAGGACGGTGACAAATCTGCATATAGAGAGACTGTGGATTGGCTGGTCTACCAGAGTCAGAACCACCTGGGGCTCAAAATGCTCAAGACAGTGTAAATGATGGTGGACTCCAGAGCACTGGAAGAGCACATGCATTTATGTGTGTGTGTGTGTGTACAAATGAACAAAAAGTATCTTTTTTTGTTTCTACTCTTATATATTCATACTTAAAGTGAATTCCCTGAGAGCAAAGTGGACCCAAAGTCAGTTTCCTTGTGTGCACAAATTTCTCTATTAAAGCTGATTCTGATTACTACAGCAATGATGGCAAGATCTATTTAAGCGTTTCTTTAAGCATGTTTTTCTGCCAAGAGTAGTAAAAAAAGGAAACATGCATTAACATTACAACAACAGCAACAACGAAGCTAATCAGGGCATGAGAAGCTTGGTCAGTTCTACAAAAAAAAAAAAAAATTCTGCGCAACTTTAACAAATAATTCTGTATAAAAATAAGACAATGCTAATTTAAATTAAAAAGCAGAACATTGTCTAAGGAACATAAAGGTAATAGAGGTGCAAAATGTGAAGAGGTTATGAGGTGAAACTGCTTTATGTCATAGTTAAAAGCTGGCTCCATAATTCTGGAAACTGTGCTTGCAGCTTTCCATTCTTTAAAACCAAGGCTTTGACAAAAATAATATTAGTGAAACAAAAGATGATGACATTATTTCTGCTGTTTATAGCAATATATTTTACACTTTATATTTAATTATACTATTGTTTGTTATGGTGGTTTATTTCTTTATCAGATATTGGGGTCATTATCAAAATGCTACATGTTGTTTAAACTTAAAGAAGTCCAGCACAGTCTTATCATTCTTGTATAGATGACTGCTTCTCTGGTTCTCATCGGGTAGAAATGAATTACATGCTTCTGGAGCTTTTGACTCATCTTTTGTGAATCTGTCCCAAACTTTTAAATAGCGGCATTGACCAAGATCAGCGTGATGGCTCCCCAGCTGGAACAATTTGTTCCTAAAACAAAGTTCACAACAGCCTGTCTTAGCTTTATTTCACTGTCTAAGATTGAAGCCAAAGTGCCGGTTTGTTACATATCAGGGGGAACCTGGGAAGACCTACTGGAGAAACACTACAAACTTACTGGCTGTCAGTGTTAATCTTTGTAGTGGTGATGTTAACACAATATATTCTTAATTCAAACCAATTTAGGCAGGCTGTTGTTTTCTTTTTGTGATTCGTAAAAAACATGAATCGTGACTCACCAACCAGGTTTTGATTTGTTTTGTTTTTTTATCATTCTTAGATACAGGTCAATTTTGCTAAAGTCAAAACACCAAGACTTTAGAAAAATGGACTGAGCCATTCAAAAGCATTTTTATCTTTTGAACCTTTCACGTATTGTTGCACAGCAACCATTTTATAAGATATGTCAAACTGCAGTACTGCATATATGTCACAATGAAGGAAAAGGATACATTGTTTTTGGTCCTTTTCAAAAATATGAACTGGAGCAGTGTGGCATACACTCGTATTCAGCCACAGCTCTCAACTGGGTTTAGAATTGATGCGTAAGATCACTCTGACCACACCAGAGGGTACCCCAGGCAGCTCTAAACCCAACATCAAAGGTGTAGAAATGGTGATGATAGAGAAGTTGACAGTGTTACCAAAGGCAATTTTGCCTCATCTTCCAAAATGAAGGCAAAAAAGACAGGGCATTTTTTTCAAACGAGTCGTACATGAAGTCAGTGAAGTTATTTCAAGTTAACCACAGAGAAATCAATGATAAAGCCCAAGTTTTAATACCCAACTTATACCCAACTCAGAACATGTAGTAGTAACTCAAAACAGTTACTGCTGTAGATGTTTTCTTGCTGCCATTGATAAATGGCAAGAATGTACAGTGAAATGTTGTATTAGGATTAAAAAGTCTACATTATTCTACCTGTTAAACACTGTTCAAAATCAGAATTCTGTTCCTGGATCATAGCCAACAAAGACTGAACTTATGCACACAGAAGCTGCAACATACATATCTGCAAGCATGTCAATTGGATATTGACTGGGTCATTGAAACACATGAATATAGTTAGAGCTTCTGGTGTGCGTGCGTGCGTGCGTGCGTGTAGATCTGACGTCCTGCTGGAAGGTGAACCTTAGTTCCAGTCTTAATGGGTTGTTTTGGGCCTCTAACAGGTTTTTGTCCAGGGTTGTCCTTTAATTAAGCTCCATCCATCTTCCCTGGCCTGCTCCCTTGTTCATGTGGAAGAAAAGCATACCCACAGCATGATACTGTCTACAATATGTTTCACTGTGGGGATGGTATGTTAGGGGTGACATGCAGTATACGTTTTATGCCACACGTAGCAATTTTTGGTCAAAATGTTGAGTTTTGGCCAAATTTGACCAAAAACCTAGTCCATGTGTTTGCTGTGTCCCTTACAAGGCTTTAAACATAATTTGCCACCAGATGTTTTTGAGATCATGACTAACTGTTGTATCAACTGATTCTTCTACTGCTCACACCATAGCCTTTATAATGGTTTAAAGTTTTTTGCAACATTAAATCCCAGGCCTGTTTAGTATGTTTCTTGCCCTTCATAACGCTGTTCATTCTCTAATACTCCAAAAAGAACATATTAGGTCTTCACATAACAGTTTAATTTGTATTAATTTGTATTCATATAGAAAACCCATAAGCGGACTGTTCTCTAATTAGCACAGTTAGGCATTTGGTTGCAATAGATTCATTTTAGGGGTGCTGGAGGAAAGGGAAAGGGTACTGAATACAAATTCAAACCAGACTGTTCAGATTTTTGTCATTACGAAATATTTGAAAACTCTGTATCGATTTCCTTTCATTTTATAGTTAAAAACTAATATGTGCTGGTCTATCATATAAAGACCCAATACAAATCATTAATGTTTGTGGTTGTAAAAAGACAATACATAAAGAATCCAAGTGTTATGAACACCTTTGCAAGGAACTATATACTATTAACACATGTATACTCACAGGATGACCTTGCCTTCCATCAGAACCAGGAATACCATTGTCTCCAGCTTCACCCTAACACAACAGAAAAAGCATATCAGATTTTGTTGGAAATGCATCCCTGAATACTTTGCAATGCACTCACTGTTCTATCTATATAGAAAAATAAAGGGAAAAACTGATGTTAATGAATGTCCCCCTGTAGTGACTGGACGTGGACATGAGTTTCCCTTAGTTTTAGTTTTAATATTTGACAAAACTCAACAGCTCTTTTGTTGGCAAGTTACTTATGTGCACTGTTCTGCAACTACTTGCCTCCTCTTATTTCTGAATGACCTTTATAATGTGCAACACTGTCAATGCTACCAAACCTTTTGACCTGGATTTCCTTGAATCCCATCTTTCCCATCTCTCCCAGAGAAACCCTGAAAATAACAGATAATTTGCATTCAATACTGTATGGAATAAGTGGAATCTGGATTTATAGTCCTGCAAGCTGCAAACGTACAGGAGTTCCAGGTAAACCAGGTGGCCCGGGAGGTCCTATACTTCCTTTTTCACCCTGAAAAGATAACACCATGCATTTAAAAGAGTAAATATTGCATCTCATGTTTTGCATGTTGGACTGTTTCCTTGAGCTGTTTTAAGCCAATAGGACAAAATATATCCTTACCGTTTTACCAGGTATACCAGGTAACCCTGTTATTCCTGGTAATCCTGTTGATCCCTATAAAAGATAATAAATTAGATGTTTTGCAAAGATAGGTCCTTCTTTCCATTTGTTGAAATAGCTTAGCTAGTTTTTCAACCTCGCAATTATCTGATTAATTTGACGGTAGTTTGCGAAACGGTAAATCTACATAGCAACAAACATTCAGTCAGTGTTTAACAGGTTGTATTCTGAGAACTGAAGAACTATTAGAAAACATCAGTCAGTTATTTGATCACACTGACACAACTGTGTTGTGGTCTGGGGCCTCATTTCTAAAGGCTGCAAACGCCCAAAAAGGGGCGAAAAACTTGCATACGTCACTTTCCACACAAAGGTTGTGTTCTACTAAGAAAAACCTGGCGGGAGACTGTGCAGTCCCTCACACAAACTCTGACCCATGTGTATGCCCGTTTTGGAGGCAGGGGAAAATGGCAATGCAGATGTTAAAGTGGTTAGTAGCGGCCAAACTGCATGAAGATTTGTCTCAGATGTTCAATTTCACTGTAGATCGACTTCATCATAACCACTTAAAACCACAGTGCTATTTATGCTAGCACTGGTAGGCCATAACTATACATAAGGACCTTTCAAATAATTGAAAAAGGCGCAAAAACCAACATGGTGCTTTGCATTGATCATTTATGATTGAATATGGGTGTGTAAAGGGCAGAACATGAGGAGGAACCAGGTACCCAACATTTCAGGTGCAGCTGTGATACATAAAAGAGAAATTGCTTGCTGGTGTGCATGCGTATGGTTTTAGAAATCTGGATTTTCTTTTATTTTAATTTTTTTGCCATATGCCATTTTCAGCCTTTGGTCATAGACAAACTTTTCACACAGATCTTATGCAATGGTTTATAAATGAGATCCCTGGTCTGTCTGCTGTTTTCATCCTGCCACTCCTCAGACCCCAGTTTAATTAAGCCTCATTGGCTGCACCTGTGAGCCTGCTTCTTCACTACTCTGCAATCAGGCTCATCACCTCCACCTGTTTCTCCTCCTTTAGTTACCTGCTGCTGACAGAAAAACAGAGCCAGATTATTTTAATTAGTAGATGTCTGGCGGATTTTCCCTGCCTGATCTTTGCTTATGACCTCAGCCAAGCTTCTCAGATTTTCCTGTCTTGCATAGTCCTTGTGGGACATCTACTGTTGCCTTCTGTTTTTCTGGACAACAACCTTGGACTGTTCTCATGACCTCGATCTTAGTGTGTCCCTTGGATTTGTCTGCCTGTCTCTGTCTTTCTGTTATGACTCACGCCTGTCCAGCAGAACTGATCCCAGTCTATGCCGACCTGCCTTTCAACGTCCGCTGAGAGCAGCCAGCTCACAGCATTGCCAAAATACTTAGAGCCTAATTGGACTAATTGGAAAAATTAGGCCAATAATGCATTTATATATTACCATTTGAGACAGAAAAGTGTAATGTTGAAAATAAACGAGATATTATTTAAAGGGATAGTTCAGATTTTATTAAATTGGATTCTGTTAAAAGGTTATAAGGAGTTTTACTACCCTACCTTCATTTGAGAACTCTTCATTTAGAATAAATCCAGATTAGTTGGACCCAAATGTTTAAGCTGACGTCTAGTCATGGACGCGCAAAGGCTGAGGTAGACTTGTACTGCCCTAAAGCATAAACCACTGTAATTTTTCTGGAGATTGGAGTTTGTTTGAAAACCATTTAAGTCCTCTTTAGCTGTGGCCCCTCACGGACGAGCCAGGATATTTAGTCTAGCTATATTTATACACTGTATATTTATAATCTATATTAAAACACTTCATAAATTCAGAACTATCCATTTAATTTACTTTCCCATCTTTTAGTCTTTTGCACTACGTTAATTACATGCAGCTTGTATGACTACACGGAACACATCTTGCTTTTAGTGTGAGCAACGAATTAAGTACATCTCCGTTTTATAAGTGCAGACATCTTGCTTTCATTAAGCAAGTAATGGGGAACTTTTCATGAACAGGTGTGTGTTCTTGATGGGTAGGCACTGTTTTTTTTTTCCACATGAATGCCACCCATGTTCCTATTTTATGAGCCCAAAAACTGTTCATTTGACAGTTAATCAAATGGTCATTGCATACTCTAAATACAAATGGTCTTGAATTATGCACTAGTGTGGTTTGATTTGACGGACAACTATGACAATATTGGTTTTCTCAGCATTCCAAATGTCTGACATATTGGAACACTTTGGAGAGGTAGACACAAATGTGTGCGTAGGCAACAGGGGAAAAAAGACTTTAGTCTAAAAGGGCATTGAACATAAAGAAATTCTTAAATGAGTCCTTGCTGTTTGGGAAAATCAAGTCTCAAAACCAATTGTTTTTTTTTTATTATTATTATTATTCTGTCATGCATAAAGGGTCCTTTCGAGGGGCAGAGAATTGGACTCATGCAAGTGGAAAATCAGTTTTATTTTTAAAATGTGTTATTTTCACTTGGCTCCTATGAAGACTAGTTTAAAAGCGGATGGCAACAGTTTTATTTGTGGAGGACTCAGAAGCACTGGAGCCTGCTGCTGTTTTAAGTCAAACATTTAGAAATAAAGATTGAAGAACCACATATAACTCGGCTTCGACAAGACTGACTTTGTTTCCTAGCTGAAAACTGTCTATCCATGTCAAAAACACAGATAGTTAATTAGTTAGGTAACAAAACCAAAGATCAGAAGATAAAGCCTAGAAAATACTCAATCCAAAAGCTGAACATGTATAAAGTAAAAGAACATAATCTTGTTTGTTACAGTCCCATGACCCACTCGAGTTTGAACACAAGACACCCTACTGACTTCATGAGCCCATAAACAAAGGTTGACAAAAACTTTCTTTTACAGTTTCCAGTCCCCAACAACTCAAACAATGTATTTGCTTCCACAAAAAAGGAAAATACCACAGGAAGAATTCTTGCTTTTCTCCAAAAACGTTAAGCGTTGAATGCTAATTGCGTGAAGGAAACCGATCACTCTCCTTCAAGGAGTCTAATCAAGAAAAACATGTGATTGCTCATTAGAGTAAGTGTCTGCAGGAATTGTGCAGCACTTTGTCACAGCCATGGTTGTTTTAATGTGCTTCATGATTAAATAAAGTAAGTAAAGTAAATAAGGCTTGACATCCTGAGCTACATATTCCTATTCTTTGCACACCCAACCCCTACGCCAAGCCCTCAATGTCTATCTGAAAGTACTGGGATAAAAGCGAAACCACTGTTAAACCAGGGTCAACACTAACCTATTATTTGCACAGAATCCATTTCTGCTACGCCCCGCCCTGCCGTTTGCCACGATTCCTTTAAGTCCTGATTAACTGATTTCTCCAATGTGAGATCAATAAAGCCTATCTTATCTTAACACTAGACTGAAACCTATGAGTTTAGAGGCCCCACTGCAAAGCCCAGAGGTGCTCCAAGAAGCGTACATAGATTGCACAGTAAAAGCCAGACAAAAATGCAGAAGTCAGACAAGTCAAAAGTTATGTTCTACAGCGGGTTAGTACAATGAGTATTTTGGTGCATTTACTGTTTGATCGTTAGGCTTTGTTTACCAAAGCTAATGTATATAGCCCAGAAGTTGATCTAATTGATCAAATGTATATAATTGTTAATATACACACAAATAGATATATAAGAGTGTGCATCGTCATTAATGTAGCGAGGTAGTAAATCTAGGTTGTCTTTAGTGAACTATTTTAAAAATATGGATGATGTGATCATTTATTTTCCTGTTGGTGAGGCATGATATTTTTATATTGACAAAAATAGAATCAAACCTATTTTTAGCAGATGGCCAACCACACACTGCCATCATATGCCCCCCCCGCAGAGACTGTGTAAACACTCCCCTTGAATATAATAGGGGGTATTCAAAACAGAGTTTGCACCGGAGCGGAGACGGACACTGATAAAATTAGGCGGAACCCCTTTATCTAGTACAGATTCTTGTATCTTGTATCTTTTTCGATAATTTTAAACAATCCAAAAATAACATGTAAGCTCATGTAAGATGGCATAAATCAATTCACAGTATAATGAATGAAGGCACCTTTATTTGGAAGAAACCTGATATTTGATTTATTAAATCCCCACAGATTAATCTATCTGCCGTGCTCCTTTCTACCCCCAATAAGATGCCAGCCTGGATTGTAAGTCCATATGAAAAACCATCACTGTGTTATATATATATATATGTCTATACAATCACATTTTCTTGTCATGATTTAGGTTTTTGTTTGTTTTGCTTTTGGACTTTTCTGGACTTGAATCAGCCACCACCCTATCAGCCTGTCACCTCTCATACACCAGCAACTATCCAATCAGCTCAGTCTCCAGCCAATTAGCCCAGATCAGCTCCACCTGCTGCCAGGAATTACTGTCAACTCTGCTCACCTGTTCACCTGCCTACATATACCTGCTTCAGTCATTCACTCACAGCTAGAACGTCTCATCTGATCTCATCTCATCTGGTCTGTTATGATGTGCTCTGCCTTTACCAGTTCCTGTGTGCTCTGCTAGCTGGACCTCTTCTGTTGAAAGTTTCCTGTGTCTGCATGCTGCACAAGTCTGCCTGTTTCCCCATGATTTCCAGCCACTAACTCTGCTCATTCTGGTGGTTCCTCAGTTCACTTCGCCTGTTCTGATCAGCTCCTTCCTTCTTCACAGGCTTGTCACTACCTGCATCTGGTCAAGTCTGGTTCAGCCTGCCTGCCTGCCTCATCATCCTCTACTCATCATTTCAATAAACCTTTTGAAAGCGTAACTCTGTGTTGGTTGAATATCGTGTTCGTTCTTGTAAACATTACAATTCTATACCAAAAATCAATGTATCTGGAGGTGAAATAGTTTTTAGCCAACTTGAAGGGGCAGTCACAAAGATTACACAGTAGGCTGACAATAAGATTAGGTGCTTCATCTCTCAGATATCATTAAACATAACATTTTGTTAAATGTTATCATGAAAGCCTGTAGTCTCCATTGTTGTTTCAGATCTGGTATTTATCATTGCAAATTACAAGCTTAGCTAACCATTGCTGTGGTAAAACCTTACTGACTGCATGCTGTGTTTTTACTTGTCTCGATGAGACACACCATGTGCTTTGATCTGTTTTTCTTACCCTTAGGTTTCATGATATTAAATAAGAAGTAATTAATGAACAAAAGGTTTTTTTGGTCTTCAATATTGATTGTTCTGAACATTTTTGATGGTCTGCTACAGATGAGGAGCTGAGAGAAAAATCTTTAATAAAAGAAAAACATTCAGAGGTAAAAAAAAATATTAAAAAAAAGATTATCTTGTTTGTATCTCTCGAGGAAAGGTGCACCAGAGAACATACAAAGAAGTGTATGTAAACCATTTAGTTGTTACTAGTGGCACCGATATCTTTTTAAGCAAAGAAAACAAACACAAAAAAAACTCTTTCCTTCATGCTACAAGGGTATTTTTACACTCTCAAGAGATCTTGCTTTATATTTTAAACATGTGGTTTTCAGTGTGATTGATGCAACCATTTTCAAATCTGAAGTAATGTGTGTAGCAGGAATTTCCTGAAAGTCCGACGTTTGATCTCATAAAAACCTTGACAGGTAAATGTGCTTTTGCACTTGAGATGAGAATTACGGCTCTTTCAATGGACCCGGATCTTGTGGATCTGTTTTCCTTTTTATGCGTTTACATTTTGTGGTGTGGTTTCAGGAAGAACTTTCTTGGATGGCCAGACCAGAGGAGGTTGGCGGTTTTTGTTATCAGTTGTGAAGACCTCAAATAGCTCTCTCGATCCTAACAGGGTGTTCCCCCTAACTTTAATAGTCAGAATGTACCAAACTAAATATTTAAACAGTACAAACCTCTGTCAAAACTCTGTAATGATGTTCCAATGATGCAATATGCAGATGTGATTTTAGTTATCTTTAGTTGGAATAAATGTGAGGGTGTTTTCAATCATTCCTGAGCAGAAATCACACTTTTTTTCAGTTTTTATAGTTTTTTTTATACTATTATAAATTTGTAGTGTCACTACATTTTATATTCAATATCCACATGTCAAAATATGTTAAAAAAACAACCTTTTCAATAAAGCGCACAAATTGTTTGCATGACTGTATCCAATTGGTTCGAATTCTTATGAAATATTGATTACAATATAATCTGACCAGATTTAATTGTGATTTTTTTAGATTTTTAATTTTTTTATTTTTTTTTTTACTTTAACCTAAACAAGAACTGGTCAATAGATTTATAGTCATGAACAACAAAGCCCTACTTTCTTTAACTTGTTCTTTTTTCTTTTTTGCAGAATTATTTGGTCAGTGTAATCAGATTCTATATAGGCTTTTTTTGTATGAGTTTTATTATATAGTTAAAAAGCTATTTAACTACATAGGAGCAGAAATAAACTCAATATGTGTAAATTATTTAATATTAGCACCTTCTCTCCTTGTTGTCCTGGCAGTCCAGGTAATCCAGATGTACCCCTCTCACCCTGAGCGAAGAGAAAAAAAACAGATTGCCACAAAAAAAAGTCGGAAAGCAGAAGAAGACTTCTGTTCAATCCACTTTGCCATAAGCAATGTTTTGACCTTCCTACCGAAACACCCGGTCTCCCTTGCTCGCCTTTGTATCCATCTGCTCCGCGTGCCCCCTGATGAAATGAATACAAAAAACAGACTTTTTCACCACAGGATAATGATCAAAGGATAGATGTTTAGGTATACCAACACAATATCTATTTACCTTAGGTCCTGGTGGACCTGGAAGCCCAGGAACTCCTCTTAGGCCAGGAATACCCTTCAGATTCAACAAAATTACATTGGGTTGGTTAAACAGCTATTCCCCTTAACTGTGTCCATATCCAAGGCAGGACACAATTCAGGAAACTCAATTTTAGACAGCGTCAAAGATCAATTTACTATAAGAAAAAAACAATATTATCAGTATGATTTCATCACCAGAGCTCTCAACATTTCACATATACTGTATCTGATACAAAACACTGGAAATTGTGAAGAATGATGTTAAAGGTCCACTCTCTCTTGTGGTAGTACAGGAACTAATCTAATAGCAATCAGTCATATACTGTAGGTTACAATATAAATACTTTGTAGATTACAGGTGTGGTTGTTTAACTACGCTTATATAATTGTTGATTTAACGCAGCTGAAATAAAGAGCTGTCTAAATATTAATTTTTGTCACATACATTCTGTTCACCAGGCAGCAACCTTCCTTCATGAACTCTTGACCAATTCAAATATTTGGCATACATAGCTCAGTATGCCACTTTGAACTTGTTTCTTCATCAGCGCAGACAAAGTCTCTGCTTAGAACAGTAAGAGATTGAGGGGTTCTATTATCGGGTCCTTGAGTTAGCATTTATATGAAGATTATGTAGGGTCTGTACCACTTAAAAACATATGTGGCAGCCTGGCTTTATTTGAAATTAAAATTACATATTCAGGATAAAATGTATACAAAAGCGGTGCTCACAAATTGACCACAACCTGTGTTTTATGTGGATTTTTATATTTTACACCGAGTCACACATTATCTCCTTTGTGATCAAGTCAGATGATGTTGCTGTCACTCACTGACAACCTCAGAGGTCTGTCATAGAACACAAGAGAATAGACAGCTTTGCAAACGCCAACAAGCACAGTACACAGCATATTGGCTTATAAAACAATATACCAAGCTTTGAACATCGCATAAATACTGTTTGATCAATTATGTGAGTGTGGAAAAAGGTGCGCCCAAACTGCAAGCCAATATGGCTCCTAACAAGAGTAGCAGCCAAGAGACCCAGGGTGTTTGTACAAGCTTGGTGACAGGACACCTTTAAGTTGTACATTTGACACATCAGGCCTTTGTGGAGCTTTAAGAAACCATTGCTGAAAAAAAGTCATAAGGCATTTCATTTAATATTTGCCAAAAATCAATGAGAGGATACAGCAAACATTTGGAAGAATGTCTGTAAAACACGGTGTATCTTTTTCCACCACAAACACAATATTTTGCATGTAGGCCAAAAAGTTATACTTTGGTCTCGTCTGGCACTACACATCACCCTGAGCAGCCTATGCCCACTGCCTAAGATGATGGTGTCAGCAACACGCCGAAGGGATATTTTTGTTTCCCACAAGCACAGTAAAGAGGGATAGAGTAAAATACATCTCAATCCTGGGAATAAACCTGTTGGAGACTTGAGACTAGTGTAGAGGTTCACATTCCAAAAGGACAGAGATTTAAAACATGCAGCACCAGCTACAATGGAGTGGTTTAGATCAAAGTATATGTATTTGTTGGAATGGCCTAGTTAAATTCCAAACTCGAAACCCATTGATAATCCAATGTGGGACTTGAAAAGTGCTTTTTAAAGTACTTTCCAAAGACGAATGGGCAAAATGTTCCATATGTAAGTGCAATGCTAGTGGCACAATCATGACAAGGGCGACAGTAGCGCAGGAATTAGGAAGTTTATCCTGTAACCAGTGAGTTACTGTTTCGAACCAGCTTGCAGTGGTCAGAGCGTCCGGTTGCGCCGACTGTATGGCAGCCTCGCTTCTGTCAGTCGGCCCTAGGGCAGCTGTGACTACAAATGTAGCTTATGATCTTCAGTCTGTGAGTGTATGAATGGCTTAATGACTGAATGTAGTGGAAATCACTTTGGGGTCCTTAGTACTTCATAAAGCACTATACAAGTCCAGGCCATTTCCCGTAACCTAAAAGAATTACAACTGTTTTTTTGAAGTGCTACAAGGTACTAATTAACTCAGGGGGACTGAATATACAATGAATTTTTAACCTATCACTTAAAATCCCAATTAAATACAATCACATTTTGTTATAAATGTAAATGTGAAAAAGTTTAAGTGCTAGGAAATGCAAAGCACAAAATGTTCTGTGCAATACAACTACAAAAAATGTCTTTGTAAAACATTTAAAGGGACAGTGTGAAACTAATTTGGCTTTTTATTGTTAAATATCAAGTGTTGCTCTCATAAAAAACATATGCTGCCAAAGTCTAATAACAACCACATTAAAAATTAAAGCTTTCTCATAGCTTAGAATGAGAAGTTTATAAATACATAGGTAGCGGTGCACCCACTGGGATTTGCCGTTTTCTGTTGAAATGGAGGACCATCCATAGTCCTTAACCAGCGATAGGGAAGATAACTTAAAATCCGTAGAAAACGAGAGTCTAGATTGGCATAGCTATTACCAGGTGCAGAGCCTAAAAAAGCAACTTTGCGTTCAGAAACAAGCCCAAAGAACTGAAACACGTGACTCACAAAATTTACAAGCGACTATAGGAAAAAAGAAGGCCAACGTCACTTTTGCGCTTTAAAGCCCCAGTTAAAAGCCCATTGTGTACAATTTACACACTGATGCACCATCTAGTGGTGCACTGAAAGAATTACAAAAAGGCCTCGCTGTCAAGCACATTATAACTACTGCAGAAGGCGCAGAGTGTCATAAATGTGACAACTGCTGTAGACTCTTGTTTTCCTGCAGTTAATTATTTTTCTTTTCTTGGTTACTTTTTCTTCCCTCACACTGGGCAAAGAGTATTGATGGTTCTCCATTTGAACAGAAAATGGCAAAAAGAATGATCTACTGTCATCTTCGTTTGTTTTATGCTCCTCCTCCACTGACAGAATGTCTTCATACAGAAGACAGCTAGGGAAACGCATAAGGCTGACAAGTCTGTCCCGTTTTGGCTACAGTAGTCAAAAATGGCAACGTCACATGGTGTCTCCCATTGGGTGCACCAACTCCCATGTACTTATAAACTACTAATTCTAAGTTATTAAAACACTTTTATTTTTAATGTGATGTTATTGGACTTTGGCAGAATATTTATTTATGAAAGCAATGATTGATTTTTGCTAATAAAAAGCCAAATTAGTTACACACTGCCCCTTGAAGACAAAACCATATGAGCTTCGATATTTCAAACCAAAAAGAAATACTTAAAAATACCTTGTACATTAAATCAGCAATGATTGTTTTTATTGTTGCTTTTGATATTAGAAATAGGACCAGTTTATTTGCTGTGTGTTTGTATAATTATTTATGTAGTACTCACAGGCTTACCATCAGCACCAGCGGGTCCAGGCTGACCAGGGATGCCGGTGGTTCCTGTTTCCCCCTGAAATGTGCAAAGAGGTTTTTCAGCCATTTTGACCAGAAACCATTATCTTTTATTGAACAATCTTTATGTACAATGAACCAATTACAGACATCCACGGTGGCAACATGTTTCTGTTTGAGCTGTTGTTTATTTATCCATAAACTGCTGAGTAAGCTGGTTTGTCTAATGTAAGATGTACTGTTAGGAGCCATATGGAACATCTGCCAGCCAGTAATGCTCCCAGCATTTTGGATCTATTAGTAAGCGTTGTAAAAGCACACTTGGTGACCTTATAAACAAAAAAGCTGCATGAAACCATGTGTTGAAGGTTTTAATTAACAAGTTTGTTTTTTTCTTGGCCAACCTGATATCTAAGGATCTTGTGAATTAGCTGTTGCCTGTGTAATTCACTCATCAGCTTGCACAAACATGCACGTTTTGTTCTGTGCTGTTTGTGATCTCTTTTTTTTTTTCTTCGAGCATCGCTTCTTTTTAAGCAAGTGGTCTGGAGTTTTCTTTTCCTTTTTTTTTGACAAGTAACACAGAGCATCATGATCTGAAAATACCAACTTCAACTTAATCCTAATGGCCAGCTTCAGTGTGCTTAACTGGTGAAAATGTGTATCCATCAAAAACATTGAAATAGTAGGGCTCCCAAACTGTTGTACATAATAATCTGATAATTACGTTGATTACATCTGTTAAATTTGACCTATTTGTAAAGTGCAAATTTGTGGGCTCATTGGATGATTGCAGCAGCATTTAAACGACTCTTGGGAGCTCAACACAATTTCAACAAACCTAGAGTGTGAGTAAGCGAGCTGGAGACCCATTTTTCTAACAGAAATCTATTTTTTTTTCTTTGCACAGTTTTTAGGGATACATCAACAATTTAAGTTTATTTGTGCGTGATCTGTATTAACAAACAGGAATGTTTGATCTGAAAGGTTAAGATCATTGTCAAGGCTTTGCATTAAGTGTTGCATCATGTGCATGTTAGACAACTGAGCATCATCCCGACGCAGGATAAAAAGAGGGAGGGAAGAGTAATAAAGGAGAAAAGAAACTGACTGTTTCTCCTGGAGGTCCAGGAGGTCCAGGAGGACAAACACAAGGTTCCCGTGTTGGCTCAGTGTTGGAGCACTGTAACAGGCAAGCACAATAACTTAATACCATCTTATTCATATCCAATATTATTACAACACATTCTCAAAATCATGGGGATTTATTTGAACTTACACATTAAAGGAAGCGGATATTGAATTACATATAAATAGATATATTGGCATCAAAAAGCCTTTACCCCTTACAAAGTTCTTTTGTTCTGGCTTTTATGTCACACTTAAATATTTCGGATCATGAAAAGAATAAGAAAACTAGACAAAGATAACCCGAGTATACCTAAATACAGCGTGTAGGTTTAAATGCATTATGTAATTTTTTTAAAAGAAAAATTTACTTTACAAACCAACCTGATCTAATGTGAAAAAGTAATAGCACCGGCCTAAATCATGAATTAAATTTGATTAACTGGGTTCAATTTCACTTGCTGCACACAGGCCTATAGAATCAAGTAGTCCCTCAAAGCTATGGTTGGTGATAAAGAAAGTAGTTAATGCATTATGTGTTCACAAAAAGGAGGTTTAAAATTGTTCTCTGTGGGAGCTGCATGCCTGTAAAAACCATAAGCAATCAATGCCGTTCGGTCCAAAGGGCATGGATTTGTCAGAGTTTTGTTCCTGCTCTCACCTCCCATTGTCCCTCAAGTTCTGTGGGAATAGCCTTATCTATTGGTCGTCCCACATGCCAATCATTCTGACACGCTCACATAACGGCAGCGTCTGCGCTCGTTCTTTCATAGTTTCCGCTTGCTGGCTGCGCATGTGCACTTCTAGTGTTTATGTATCCTGTTAGCTTAGCGGCTAGGTTAGTGGTTAGCATAGCAGGTAGTCCTTCATTGTAGCTCTGCTGCTCTCGCCGTAGACTTTGAAAATGGCTGAGAGTCATATTTATGAGAAGAAGAGGAGGGACTCAGTAGAAAGAAATAAGAACAGAGTGTTTGGGATATTTCTTTTCATACAAACCCCCTAAGGAGACTCTAGCTTTAAATAGAAGCTGTCCAACAACATGAAATTGGCTAAAAGCTCTTGGAAAACAACACACCATTGCCTGATCTAAAGAAATTCAGGAAAAGTTCAGGGGGAAAAGAGGGATTAGCAGACATCAGTCTCGGAAGGATTGCAAAGTAATTTCTAAGATCTTTGGGCTTCGCTGAACTCTGGTCAGATTCATTATCCACAAATGCAGAATACACGGAACAGTGGGGAACCTTTCCAGTAATTTACTTCAGAAGATAATTGACAACTAATGCAGGAAGCCATAAAAAACCCAGAGCAACATAAGCTCTGTAGGCCACACTTGCCTCAGTCAAAGTCTGTGTTCATGATCTGACAATAAGAGAAAGGTAAACATGGCATCAGTTTGAGAGTTCTAGGGCAAGACATTATGATGATTCCCAAAAACCTTTGGGAAAGCAAAAAGGTGTGCATCCCCTTACTGACATCCAAACATGGTGGTGTCATTGTAATGATCTGGGGCTTATTGGCTGCTGCAGGACACTGGACAACTTGCTGTAATCTAGGCAGCCATAATTTCTGCCCTCTACTAGAAAATACTGAAAGGGGTTGCCTGCTCTGCAGTTCATGACGTCAAGTGGAACTGGTTTTTTATAGTACGACAATCAAAAGCACACCAGGATAAAAAAGTGAATGTTGTTGGAGAGTCCTCGTCAAAGTCCTGACATTAATCTTTTTGAGATGCTGTAGCATGAACTAAAACAAGCCATCTGTGCTCCAAAACTTCCAATTTGGAAAGCTGCAACAGTTTTTGGAATAAGAGTGTCTAAAAATCCCCCTTGGAGCGATGTAAAAGACTAATTACAGTTACTGCAAACACTTGATACTGTAACAACTGTTGCCTCCAAAGATGGCAGAGCCAAGGAGCAGTTACTCTTCCACATCAGTCAAGCTTTTTTCCCCTTCATTAATACAAAAAAAAACTGCATGTGTTTGCTTAGGTTACCTTAGCCTAAAGTAAAAGTTTGTTTAATATTCCCAAACGTTTAAGTGTGAAAGGGCAAAAAAAAAGAGAGAAGAAATACATTTGTCTTTTTTCAGAGCCCTGTAAGTAGACTAGAAATCATGGAAAACAGACAGAAAAAAGAAAGCAGTCTTAATTAATGGGAAGAATTTTAAATGTAGACTTCACAACGTATCCCTGCTGAAACGTCTTTTTAACATCTTCACATTACATGCAGTGATTTGGCAATAGCACTGTGGCTGCAGCAGTTTGAAGCCAAGATAAAAAACAGACCAAATCTTCACAGATTTACTGCCAGGAGGCAATAAAATTATACAAATACAGAATGCAACATGTTTGACTCTGAGCCATGAGTCTTCCTTCAGCAAATCGACTCATGTATGCCAGATGTGACTTTAGAATTACACGGTGAGTTTGCAACTTTCCTATAAAGAACGTCAAAACCTGCAGAGATGAAATATAAGGAAATAAAGCTCCATGCTGTGCAAAGCAGTGGAAATGGAGAATTTAGCACATCCTGAGATGCTTTGCCATCCTTCTGGGCCAAAAACCTCAGAGAAAAACGAGTGAGGTTAGAGAAGGTCACAGGTAACTAAAGTTATACTTACAACTCCTGGTATTTCACAAGCAGTCTCCCTCGTGTTCTGCTCAGGGTCACAGTAAATGCGAAGTTTCTGGATTTCAAACTAAACATACATGGTGTAAGGGGGAAAAAAAAGAATGTCACATATAAAACTTTGACTGTTGGGGATCCCCAAAAAGACAATGTAAAACAAGATGATTTCAACATAAGAAATGATTGTGTAACTTTAGGCTGTGTTTTATATGTGCAGTGCCACCAATGAATTTAAATTACCATTTTTTAAGAGCTAAAGAACAAAATAAGTGCCCTCGCTGGGCACTGGACTGCTCCATATTGCCAGACCTCCCTAGCTGTTCAGGCAACATTACGCTATTCTTCCATGAGTTGGTACTTTGACAACGCTGGTGGTAAAAAGGCAACAGAAAATCTGTTTCATATGAGCCCCATGTGAACAGAAAAGTGATCCTCGGGCAAGATTTGGATCATTTCTAGCCTCATAAAAACGCACAAACGGCTGCATAATCAGGGGTGTTGTGCAACAGATAAAAAAAAGGACTAGTCACAGTTAAACATAAGCAACGGTCTTAGTGTGTAAAGGTTGCAGGAACTGAGAGATGTTTAAGGTTGATATTACAAGACTCAATTCAGTAATTCAGGGATTTAGTGGTTTATTTAAAATCTGGTTTCAGTTACAAAAATCCAAAATAATAATAACTATAATCTTTTGGTGCCAAAATCAGGTTCATTTGAACAATGTACTGTTGTAGTGCAGTCAAGCTTTGCAGGGCTGAACATTTGGGGGAAAAAAAAAACATTTTTTGGGATATATTATGCTAAGTAAGAGTAATGAAATAACAAGTACTAAGCCCTTGTGGATACGATATTTAATTTATAATCAGTAAATAGGTCAAATTACAAATGACCAGGATACACTTACTGGCACAGTTGTTTCTTTATTGACATATTTTCCAACTTGGGTTTGTCCATTGATGAAAATGCCAACAGAGGGCTCGAGCGGCTGTGTCTCCATTTCCAGGTCATCGACATAAAGAGTAACGTCTTCTTCGGTTACCAGTAGCCGCAACTGGTGCCATTTTTCATCGAACAGCTTCTTTTGTCAGATAAAACAAATAGAAAGTAATGAGTTTACTGGCTGGTTGTGACCATCTGATTGACAAGAAATGGTTAAAAAAAAAAAACAGCAGCACATATTGGTTTGATGTTACAGAGAAACCAAGATATACTCAGTAACAAGTTGAAATTCTTTGAAATATGCAATTTTCTCAGAGCCAGAATTAAAACATTTAAATGTTACATGCTGAAAAGTTTTGGTTGACATTGAAAGATTAGATATAATCTGGTAATAACCAGAACAAGACATCCTGTAAGTTTGCATGAATTAATCTTAGCCGAAAGAGAAAGTGATGCCAAAAGGGCTATGCCCATAAGACAGTTTACCATCTAATGTGACTTTACATTATTATTTATCCTGCACTTGCTGCTATTGCACGTCTGGTTAGACCTTGTTACTGTTTCACCGTGTCCCGTCTACGGTGAAGCACCCTCGGTGGACCCAGTTCGTTTTACCCAGTCAGGCGACCCCCACTTACTTATTACCTGAATGGTAGGACCTTGTACCTGTACCTGTGTAATGACAATAAAGTTGAATCTAATCTAATCTAATCTTACTATTAAAATTACAAAATGATTGGGATATACTGTACAGATCTGATGTAATCCAAAATATATTTATTTCTTACGCTCTGCTGGCGTTTAAAAACTGTTGACCATAGAAGGAGACAATTGTTTGAATATCTGAACGGGGTTAAAATACAAATAATGTGCGAGGCTTCACAGACAGGTCAGACAGGCCTCGGAGACAACAGGGCTGCCGGTGAATGATAACAGATGCCCCAACAATTGGACTGGCGCAATAGAAAACAGAAAGTTATCATTATAAATGTAATGCATGCACCCATAGAAAATAGGTCTTCCAAGCCAAGTCTTTAAACTGCTTCTCAGAGAGTGTGGAGAATTTAGATACCTTGCCATTGCATTATGTGGGTTCACTTTGTATTGAAAGCCGAAGCCACAAAGTACTAACAGACTCAGAGGGCCGTAGTCAGAGACTTTGCTGTTTTGTGGTTATAAGTTGTTGATCTTGTGGCCCGCTACAATATTACTAAAGCCACACATTACTAACATGTGGACATGCAAGTTTTTCCTCCACCAATACCAGTCTGGGCCTCCATTGTTTATCCTTTCTACAGCTTTAGGTTAAAAAAGGCAGGATTTTTTTTCACAGTTTACATACCATGCCTTTATAAAAATTTAAAGTGTAACACCCTGCCAGCGAAGTGTTGTGTCAGCTGGAACTGCAGAGGAGAGCCATTGTGAACATTGATTTGAAATAAAAAAATGGAAATTTATTGGGCTTAGCAGAGTGGAAGTGTTACATCCCCCAAAGTGAGCGAGTTGCATTTAAGTAAACAGGGTAGCATCTTTTGTTGTAAATGCTTCTACCCCTTATATAAGCAAACAATATTTGCAGTGAGGTAAGGAGAAGCACACAGCATAGTCTATCTCACATATAGGTCACCCCCACCCCCCCTTGATATTTTCTAGTTGCTCCCATTTTAGTTTATTCTATGAACAGTAAAATACAGGGTGGTTTTGGGTTCCTTCCTTTTTAAAGGTCAGTTGTTACTTTCTATTTTCAACACATTGCTTAGGTTGAGGGAAGTCAATGACCCAATGAAGTTATACAGGCTTCCTTGAATAAATAACTTTTTACCATCTGGCACTAAAAACTGAATTTGACCACACAGTAATAAATCTAGGTTATGACTGGAATGTATAAAATTGAGTTTGAATCTGTGTATACGATTGGATTTATTTGATTATTTATGCAATTTCAATTTATGCATATTGAAATTATGTATTGACTTTAAACACAGGGATAAATATAACCATTGTAATATACAAGCCTAAACTGATGAAAATAAGGAAACACAGTATGACTTTTAACATCTCCAATCGGATACAGAGCCAACCCTATAAGAGAAGTGGACATATACTTTTAGACCTGAAGGATGTACTAAAGAAACAGAGAGGCTGCATCGAATGGGTCTAATTAGTAATGACTCTTTAGCCAAAGTGGAAGTGCGTCATCGCTCGCCATGATATGTGTTCTCTGAAAAGTGCAGTCAGAAAGGAAAGAGGAAGGAAAAAGAGCCTGTATGCTTCCTATCATAGTTCCTTTAGCAAAGTGAGCTTACAATGTCCAAACTAACAATAAGGAGTCCCACAATCCTTTGCATAACTTGACATATAAGCACAGCCCACCTCACAGAAATGAAGAAAATGTCTGGAGAGAAGAGAGTGTGTACGTTGTAGTTCTTTTTCAGAAGGCTGTAGACCTGGATTCGACTAGAATCATCTATGTGTGTTTCTGTCTCATAATGACCCATTAGATAAAGACTGTCACACAGCTGTCCAAAGCTCCTTTCCTTCCCATGACAGAGTTCTTATTGTTGACCCCATGAAGGTCAAGGAACAGGAGCCAGGAGCTATAATTAGACCATTTCAGATGCAGCCAGAATTAAACCATTTAGCATTTTTTGTAGACTTTCAAATTAAAACAGAAGATCTCGTTTGTGATACAAATGAAACTTACCCTTGCTGTCTGTTGTGAAAATGTAACCGTTTGGATTTCACTTGGTGCATTGCTGGTTGTCGTGAACATAACGGTATTATCCAGACCGTTAAGAGTCACCGCCATCTGAGGCTTGCCATCACGGGTCTGTATTCTCCATAGATCCCACTGCTCTATGGCTACAGATCCTTTATACCTCAGTGTGGCCACAAAAACATACGATGGAGGGAGACCATCGGGGAAAAGGCTCCTAAGAGACCAGGGGAAAAACGTAGTTAACTATCAAATGGATTAAAGATGAAGAAGGAATTCAAAGGGTAGCTGTGATTACCTTGTAGCCTCGCTCAAGTCAACAAAGGATGTAACTTCATATGCCTTTGTGCCATAAAATGACCCTTGTGTCTTTTTGGCTTTTTTAGCCAAATTTAAACTTAAGAGGATGTCAAAGCCCTTCTCACCACGGGAATCTATGGGAATTCTTGCTGGACAAACCGTTTCTGTAACAGGGAAAACTCATGACCTAACAAAGAAGTATAGTGAAAATACATGCTAATCCGCAGAAGAAGAGACTCTTACCTTCACATAGTTTCTGACGTATGACCTGTATAATCCTGGAAATTGCTTTGTAGTCCTCAACAGAGAACACATAGGTAGAAGAAGGTTTGTTTGCAATGTCCCTCAACTCAGCCTCTTCCGTCTCTGGCCCGACTCCAATTGCAAACAGAATGACCCCTTTTTTTCTTGCTGCCTCGGCCGCGTTCATGACCACATCTTGAGATTTCCCATCTGTGAGGACAACAGCAATTCTGGATATCCCTGATGGACCCCTTTCAGAGAGTCCAAACAATCTGTCAGTGGCAAACTTAATGGCAGTCCCAGTCCTTGTGTTTCCTCCCATGTACTCAATATTCTCCATTGCTTTGATGAGGTCTTTGTTTGAGGAGAACTTCCCCAGAGGTATTTCTAAAATTGGGTCATCACTATACTGGACCACACCGACCTGAGTAAACTTCTGTCCAATGTTGAAGCTGGTTGTTATGTTGACAAGCCATCGCTTTACTATTTCAAAGTTGACATCCAAAACACTCCATGAGCCGTCTAAAATGAAGACTAGATCACACGGTGCGGTCCGGCAGCCTGACACGAAACAGAAAACAGTGGAAAACAAAAATAGTGTCAAGTCATAAGTGAATCTGGTTTATTAGGAATTTGCTAAACTCCAGAAGTCTTTTACTAACTGAATGCGATTCACTGATTAGGACACGTGGACAAGCATGTTTTAGGTGCAACAAAAATATGATGGAAGTTCTCTTACTTCTTAAATCTTCATCTTGAGCAGTGCTGAAGCAGTGCAGTGCTGACAGAAGCAGAAAGCACAGGCATCCTGGGATCCAATGCTTGGAAGGAGCTTTGTAGCCCATTATACAGCTGTCTTGTTTTTTAACGGTGCACCTAAGGTAAAAGGGAAATCATGCTTTCAATTCCAAGCAAAAAGAATGGACATATAATCGATTTCCTGACATGTGGTTTCTGTTATTCTTGATTTGACTAACACTGTTATTAAGGAGCTTGAAAGGAAAAACATACATGCAGCATGTCATGTTTAAGTGGGTCATTCCTGATCCAATCAGCCAGTGGTCCAGATCATGGCGTTTTTAAATGACCAGTATGAGGTATTCCCGACAGAACTCAACTACCCATACATGTTAGTCCACCGTCAATGAGAATGTTTGCCGTACTCAAAGTGAGACACAATGCTGAGATTTGCCTGGCCATTCTCTCATGACTTATTTTCATGCTCATAGCTTACAAAAGTATACTATAGTTTGCACATGTTATCTTGAAATCTGTTTTCTTTATTTTGCCTAATATTTCAGATTATTCTTTTCTTCCGTGATCTACAAATCTATGTTACGCCTTGTCACAGAGGGGAGCGGAAACTTACTCAACCAATATTATGCCCTTTGTGCACCTCAGGAAGTTGTAATAAATCTTCAGCCTCTATGAAATGTAAGGGGTGATATAAGTTTGAAGCATGGATGTGCTTTAATACAAAGGGAAGGATAGCTGCAGCAGCATGAGTCTACAAGTGTGTTCCAAGATGCCTTAATGTGATCTGAGAAATATGTGTATTAGTAGAATCTGGTGAAGATAATGTCATGCTGAGAGTCACACACAACCTGGTTTACATTTAAAGTCTAACAAAATCCTGGAAATTTTCTTTTTTCATTCATTATATAATGGCGAACTTGAAGTATCATCACTAGCAATTTTGTATTAACATGTGCTTATATGGAGTAGAACTGTATTTTTAAAAAAAATCATATCTGTGCTTTTTCCTGGGCCCTGCCATCCTGGCATCCTGTTACTCAAATCAAGTAAAAAATATTCATAATTGTGACGTGCCAACCACACCAGGCCCCGGAATACCAACATGCAATAGATTCAAGGCAATAGGCAAAGGAGTCTTCACATCAAAATCTTTTATATGTGACACTGTGCTTAACACATTGATTTGCTCAAAGCAGGCAGTCGCAAGGACCCGCGGTGTCAGAGCCTCTTCTTGTTACACACTGACAGGTATGTGGTGGGTTCCTGCTGGAGAAGAAACGGCTCTAGGTGCTAAACTAGCTCACGGAACTTGCTGCTATCCATTCCCCACTTTGTGCCACTGGAAGAAGCTGTGGGAAATATAGGAATTTGTCACAAGAACTGAGGGCAACAGGTGCACTTGACTATGAAGGGTAAAACGTCCGTGGAGAGTACGAGCACAGTATGTGAAAAATGCAGACTGACAGAAATCCCTTACAGTTAAAGCCTGCACTTCATAAGCCACACCCCTTTGACTCCCTACTGTGATCTTTTCTGTCCACTGCATTCAAATGTCCAGAGAGTGTAGGAAAGAGAACTGCACAGAGTGCAGCTGAAGCACCTGTCATTGAGTTTTATGATATTTAAAATTACCCCCTAAGTGTCTTATGGTTGTGAAAATCTTTATCTGTGTTTCTTTTTTTAATTTATTTTGGTCCCTACACGATTAACTGGAGCCTTGCTCAAATAAGCTGAATTATTTAAGAGTCATATCTAAACAGAGTAAACATGTTTGTAGCAGCCTAGCACTAAAATAGCCTTATATGTCAAGTCAGACCTATGTTAATCAAAATCCATTGTTGATGCCTTGCATTTAAAACTTAGTGAAATACACAGCAAAAACATCTTCATTTGCAATTCGGATGATTTTTTTCTCATGAAATCTTTCACACACCAGAAGAAAACAGACATTTTTGTATTGAAGCTCATGTTAACATAATTAGACAGGAGACTATGTTGCTTCCATACATAATCATGGACATTTATATTAATAAAGACTGAAAAAAACTATTGTTCTCCACAAGATCACAAGAAGTACCACCTCAGGATCATTGTAAAGCATCAACTTTTCTTTTTACCTTTTCCCCTGTTGTGTTATTTCATTCTAAAAACTAATTTGAAAATCTCACATCATGTGTCTGCTACATATCCAATCAATCAATAGTTGTTTCGATTAAGTCTTAATCGCTCACCGCTCTCACGGATTCCTCATGACTTTTGGGAAATCTCAGTTGCTTTTATTGCTTGTGTTTTCCCAAGTATACATTCATCGTATTTGTGCTAAACTTTGTCTTTCCAGTGAACTCTGGCTGTCCTCTAAATTTCCCCGACTAGAATCATCAACCACATCCTCGCATGGCAGTGCCAGCCTTACTTAATAAACAGCTGTTGGATTATCAGCTGTTTCCTCAAATCGCTCCTCATCCTTGGTCCAGATGCAACGCAGCACTGTAGGAAAGGTTTACTCCTACACTTTACTTGGAAATTGGATTTTCTGGGGGGTTTTCTCCTGATGCACAAAACCACTTGTAGGACTACATGTTCAGAACATGAAGTTATTTTAAGCTGTACTTGTTGCACAGTGCAAAAGAAGTCGAAGAGTAGTATCGTAGAATGGCATCTCCACAAATATTTTTATACTTAGCAAATTCTTTCTAAAATATTGGCAGGTAAGGGACAGTCAAAATTTGGGAAGATATTAGAACAATTTCATTTGCTTCAACCAAAATCTAAACCTAAAACAAATCTTCTTCCCACCCCTCCCTCCCAAAGCAGGCAGGGAGGGAGAGAAAAGAAAACTGTACATCATAATGAGACTTTCTTTGGTCATCTGTGATAGTAATTGTGTTATACTTAGAATTACAGACAAATAAATGTTCATACACAATTAAGATGTTGAGGTGCCACGGGGTCCTCTGCGTTATGTGATATGATCAAGAGATGGTTTCCAAATTAGATAGAATCTGGTTAAAAATCCGATTTGATAACTCTGTTAGCCAGGCTTCTAAACTTGAAGAAGAAATCTTAGTCGTATTGGTGCATGGTAGACTATTGGCTGGCATTTATACTCACATTCACAAAAGGAAGGTAACCGGTTTGAAGTTTGTGCTTGTATGTAAGCGTCGACGTTTGAAGTGTCACAGAGAACAAACATCTTAAAAGTCTAGCAATACTAACTGAGTCTACTTTTACTATCAAACTGTCGAAGGAGCAACATTTTGGGTTACATTGTATGTTAAAAATCATAGGGTCAGTAAATCATAATTCAACCGAGGGTAAAAATATTTTCAGATCTTCTAACACTTTATAATAAGGGGTATTAATTAAATCATGATGCTTAGTGATTTATTTCTCGGTCAAGCAAAACTTATTCATTCATCAATCAAATTGGGTCACTAGTAAACTCTACAGTGGCACCGATGGCCTTCGAGCCAGAAGGTTTTGGTTGAAATTTTCTTCAGCAAAGGATAAGTGACAGGGGATAACCTGCTTTATCAGGAAGTGGGTCCCAACATAAAATTGTGCTTAGAGCCTCAATCCCAAAGTCAGTTCTGGTCCAAAATCATGCACTTTTGTTAAACTGTACTAGCTTAGTTATCTGCCTAATCGCTGTGTGTCTACGTCGACCATGTTACTGACTGATGCCCTGCCTCTCAATGAGTAAATTACTTCATGTTAAAATGTTAGAAGGAAGAAATAAAGTTCAGTGTAAAGAAAACACATTGCCGTTTTGACAGCATAATAAAAAAAAAAAAATTTAACTACTGGATGCATTGTTGTATGTGCTGCATTCAACATGTGTGATATTAATGGAAAGCACGGCATGGGAGAGTTCTGTCAGCAGAAAGCAACTCCCTTTGCAAGTTGTTTGTTTGGCTGTATATTTTATACTAGTTTCCAGTTTGTGAAACTGCTGACTTCCCTGAGAGAAAGCATTTGTAAATGAGGACCAGATACGCCACACAGAATAAAACACAGGGAGAGGAATGTTACTGGGGACAAGTCCCCGTCCTCCTTTTAACTGCGTTAAATCATGGCACGTGTAAGTCACCAGAACCGTGGCCAGATACAACCCTTGCCCTTCCCAAATGCTTTTATTCCAGTGTAGCCAAACAGGGGTTAGACCCTACTACATGGGTGCATTTTTTCCACCATGTAAACTCAGCGTGGAAGCAGTACTGTTTGAGGGGGCGTTCAGCTGCTGTAGTTGTGTAAGACGTTTTCCTCAGAATTTCTCCCCCCCACTAGGGACCTGGAGGAGGCTGTTGGAAAACCCCCTTTCTGGCGGCATCCAGCTGCAGGGATGAGTTTCTCCTCGACTGACTTTCCCCAAACCAAGAATTTCTGCGCCTCGGCTTCAGTCACATGGAATTCATTTATGCTGTCGGACAGTAAAATTCCTGCTGCCAACGGTGACCAAACACATGTAATCATGGCAGAGGGAATCATTCTTCATCGAATAATAATAATAATAATAATAATAATAATAATAATAATAATAATAATAATAATACATGCAACATTGCAGGTGCAGAGTTTTATGTCTACCTTTCAAAACATATGCAGAGATATTAAAAATTCTCAGCAAATGCATCAAAGCGACTTTCAGTAAACAATTGTAGAATTATAATTTTATAGAAATGTGGATGACATCCTTCATAGGCAGACCCAAGCCTATGATGCAACAGTACAAAATAATTTCATTAAAGTCACTATCAGATACTGATGATTGGTCTTTTAACTGGCAAATAAAGGTTTAATGTAAATAAAAAACAAAATGCTTCATATTCTTCAGCAGCAGTTTTGTTTTTTCGCTCAGGACGTCATTCACGAAACTGCTGAACAAAGGACTTTTTCCAGATTAAGACTCATCTGCTCAGGTTGGGTGAAACCAAATGATCAGGCTGACTTAACGGCTCCATCAGATCTGACGTTTAGTTCCATTTGTCATAGTGACTTTGACGCAACCTTTGCACCAAAAGTACCGAGCACTAAAACAGCTTTTCATGTTCTGCAACAGAGGATTTGAACTCCGTTTGGACCCCTAAAGTTACACATATCTGCTGCAAACCTGGCAAGAGGAAGAGGTTTCTTTCCAGAAACAACAACCGCTGTCCAGCACGTGCAGTCCTTGCCAAGGCCAAGGGGGATTTAATGCTGCCAAATCTGTTCAACATATCCCAACAGCTGAATGGTGCCATGTGAAACATTTTCTCGTTGAGCTCTTGGCTTCTTTTTCTCAAGCATCTTTACAATTAGATGTTTTCAGGTTTCAAAACAGTTAACCGGTCTTGCTGCACACGCAGATCCCTTGCATGAAAACACACATGCTGATACTAGTCATGCAATGATGTGGTGCAACGTTGAGAGCATTTAGACGGAGTTATCAAAAATGAAAAAAAAAAAAGCAATTCCAGGACATGAAATAACGAGTAAAAAGATCCAGATGACGCCGTTCGTTCTTGACATGGTGATAGAGTGAGAGGCGATGACAGACTTGATATCTTTGGTATGAAGTGTTTCAGTAACATTAGAGAATCACACATGCTAAACAAAGTCTTAATACATCTTTGTAGCATCGGTGATGCATTTAGAAGATATAGCACAAAAAGTCCCGATTGTTTTTATACATTATTGCATATACCACAGTTGCATAATAATGCAGGACTGACATTACAAAAGTGTGAAAAGAATCTTGCTAAATGAAAGATAAAAATCAGAAGAAATTACACAAAAGAAGGCCAAACGTTACCATCAAGTGTCCAAACCTTTGGCTGTAATCCCGGTAATCTTCTCATTGAGAGCCAGTGATCAATACTGCGCGCAGCCCACTGGTTTACAGAAACTGGACTTGGAAAGAAGTGCACATGTTTCTCAGCTGAATGAGAGCCTGCCCTTTGTAGACGCTCTCTCTGTCTTCTGTTTCTGTCCGTCTTCCTATCCACCCTCCCACCCCCCTTTAACTCCTGACTTTTACTGGCCCACAGCCACAGTCAATTACCACGGGTGGAAAGAGAAGCTAACAAGGGGAGCATGAAAATAGTGAAGCAGAAAAGCCCATCTTGGTCAGCCTAAAAGGAAAATAATAGTAATCGATGCAACCCTCTTCCAAGACTTGATGGTTTAACTACAGAGTGAACCTAATAAAAGGAAGGTTGGTATTTGTTTTTTTTTTCAAGTAGGACAAATATCAGATTAGCAGGAACATTTTTCTACAATTTCACACCGTCTGATATCCTCTGCTCTACATTCCACCACTCTTTCTAAGTCCACTAGATCACGCAAAGGAATACCAAATTACATGGGATGAATTAGGAGGGGACAAGGTGTGAAGGGGCTTCCACGAACAGCTGGAAGACATTAGAAATGCAGATCTGCAGCTGTTATCTGCGGAGCAGGCAGATTTCATGTTAATCCTCCTCAAACATGTTTTATCACGTTTGGACTCCGGGGGCCGCCTGCTGTACCTCATCAGATAACAACAGCATCCGATTCTGCAGACTCTTCTAAAAGCTCCACGCAGCCTTTACCCTGTGAATTACGCGTTTATAGCGGAGAGCAGTTCACAGAAGCAGACAAGCTGCTCACAAGGCTGACGTTAATGACCATGAAAATATCTAAAGAGGAAAATAATAATGCAGAAAATCATGTAACCGGGGTGAGATTAATTTCCAGGATCTACATGCCCAAGTCCAAAGTTATATTTGGTGAACTACTACCACTAAATAATATTTCCAGATCCTAATCAGCTACATATGAGAGAAAAATATCACAACTCACTTTGTTATCAGAAGAAATTTAGGCCCTGCTTTGACCAAACAGGAAACCAGGCATGCTTAAACATCAGCAGTAATTATCCACTGTAAAGATCTGCGCCATGTTTTTTTATCCAGCATTCTGACACAAATTGAAATGACTTTCTAGATTGATGGTCCTAAAGGTTTTCCCATTGTGTGAGCACGGCAGGGATTTCATGCTGACGGACCGGTTGACCCTGAGCCTCAGCACACTCTGGCGGCTCTCGAAGGCAAATACTGGGCCAGTGTCCTGATCCTGGGTGTGGCCAGTCTGTTTGAGACACCAGACTTTCCAATGCTGAGTAATTTTCTGTCTTCTCTGAAGAAGGTGCATGTGTGAAGGAAGCGACGGTGCTGAGAACCAGTGTGTTTACTTCTGCTGAGACGCTGGCTCTGATTTTTTTGTGGTCAGATTTGGAAGTATAACGATGGGGAAACAATGGAGAAGGCATTGCCACAATCATATTTCAGTTAAACCACTGTAATTAGGTAACATTTGTTTGGAGCTTAATGGAACCCGTTTATGATGTTTATTTGTAACGGCCTACATAAATCATGCACATTTGACGTAATTAAAGGGAGGCCAGAGAGTAAAAAGCTGTAATCACATTGTGAAACCAAATATTAATGGCAACATGACCAGAGACATGATTTCAAGTGGATTTGTGGCTTTGTAGGAGTTCTCCATCTTACATGCTTCTCAGACTTTTAATTGAGAACACCCGCTATGTAGAGGGAACCACATTTTGTACGGTTTTGATTTAAAAGTACATCAATTCATGTCGCACTGTCTTTCAAAAGTATTCATAGTTCTTAGAGCTTTTGCACACCATAGCAGCCATAAACTTCAATATACATTTTTTGGTGGTGGTGGGTTCGTGGGGGCAATTTATGGAGCAATACAAAACAGAGCATGACTGTGAAAAAGTAGGAAGAGTACATGGTAATACATTCAATGCTTTTTATCAAGAAAAAATAGATGTTAGCTTGCAGTTTTACCACAAGTCTTTTGGAGTATGTTTCTACCAGCTCTGCTCAATGATAGACTTTTTTTCCTTCTTTGCTCAAGCTCGGTTTATACTGGATGGACAGCACATGCTAAAATACATTTTTAAGTCTTGACACAGACTTTCAACTGGATCTGGACTTTGACTAGACCATTCTAACACATGAACATGCTTTGAGATAAACCGTTCCATGGCAGCTTTGGCTGTGTGCTTAGGGTCATTGTTCTGCCAAAAGTTGGATCTCCGCTCTGTCTGAACTTTTCTGGTATGGTATAATTATAATAATAAATATTAATAAATAATATAATAATAAAGAGTTATATGTTAAAACTAATGCTTTATTTGAAAGAACTTTCAATCATAATAAAGTTATGGATGTATTTTTAAAAAAACAAGACATCTGCAATGTTTTCATACCGTGACACCTGCAAAAAGCTGTGTCCCACAATCACACATTGCTGAAACTTATTTGTCTTTTTGTAGATATAAAATGTTGGGCAAACTATATTTAGCTATTTCTTTGCCAAAAAGTAATGCTTTGTATCATAAAATATATTTCTTTAACCAAAAAAACAGACAAACAGCGTTTTCTGCCTAAAACAAAAAGACATTCAGCTTGCACTCTTATAGTTAAATCTTGAAATCCAAATATTATTAATTCCTATTTTTGATGCAATCTGGACCTTGTGGTGAATAATTAGGCATGTGCTCATATATCACAATAGATGATTTTTTTTTTTTAAATATAGATACAGTATATAAAAACAAAACTTTATTCACCTTCAGGTAAATCAACAAAAACTTTTGTACTTCAGCAATAAGCTTTGGCTATGTCGCCAAGAGTTAAAAAAAAAGCAAAAAAACAAACAAAATAAAAAGACACACAACACAGAAAACTATGGGCACTTCTGGAAATTCTTGAAACTGTAATACACTGTATCAACTAAAGATCAGTTTTTGATGCAGCCAGTGGCATAATCACATATCATAAAGTAACTTATTCTGGGTATTGCCCTGCATTTAGCTCCATCTGTGCTGATCAGATTGTTGCCTGTGCCAACTTTGTTCCCACAGCATGACATTGCCACCACAATACTTCCTGGTGGGGGGTTGCGCTGATATAAATGCTGTTTAGGAGCAACATCCACCTTTTTTGTCACGTTCATAAAGACTTTTGGATGTAGTACATTGTGTAGGTCTGTCCAGGATCTGTGTTTTGCATTTGCGCTTATGGCACCCAAATGGCTAGCACTGTCCCTGGGTGTCACCCTCTGATTATTAAGCATGTAGAGAGTTACAATTATTTATCCAAAGTTCTTCCAACAGAGGGCACCAAGTTGTATGCTTGTATTTTGCATTAGGTATGCCTTTGAGCTGTCATGAGGCCATGCTGAACTTCTGATTCATCCCATGACATTGCCTCTAGGCCTAAAAAAAACTCCTAAAGTAATGTCATTCCAGTTTGTTTTTTTTGCCCTCTATTCCCTTCATCGGCAGACCAATTTTTCCAGCTAAAACTGAACTCGCAAATTTTACTTTTCGTTGTGTATAAAACAAAAAACCCTGTGGGTTTTTTTTGTTTTGTTTGGAAAACCAGCAAATGAATGTAGATATTCAGAAAGGTAAGATTAATCAAATGGCTCAATGATACAATTTGTGCAAAAAAAAAAAAAGAACAACATGTAGTTACAAATTAAACCAGAAAAAACGATTTATGGTTTAATATATTTTATCCACCCAGCAGAATCTTATTTTGCCTGTATGTTTACATAGCAATGTGGTCTAGCTTGTGTTGGTCTAAATACACAGATCTAAAGTTGTAGTTGCAGTAGCAGCCTCAAAGCACTCCCACTTTCACTTCAACAAAACTACTGTGTTTTTTTTACATGCACTAGCTTACATGAACACAGTCTGGCACTTGCTCTGAAACGTTTGAATAACCGTCTGGATGGATGACATAAAACCTCAAATAACGTCTGATTTAGCACCAATAATTTAAGGCTCAACTGTACAGGGACTTTTCAATCAACTTGTATGAATTAAATCAAGTTTATCATAAGCTTCTCTGGTTTGCCATAGAGATAAATAGTGAGCTTGTCTGAAGCAAGTCGTTGAGCCCAGAAAGCAAATTCAGGATTATAAGTTAGTCAAAGTTTCCATGACAGAGGTGGCTACTTTGGTGGAATAAAAGTGGGCTGCTAAAGGAAGGCAGTTGTGATGTAACAGCAACAAAAGGGGTTGGGGATGACTATCTGCAGCTTATCAAGTAACACATTTGGGGATGAAGCTATCTGTGAAAGTCTTTATAAATGCGTAAATTTAATTCTAATAATGAAAGGAAAAAAGTAAAACAGCATCAAAAAGCACATCCACTGACAAACCCACTGCCTTTTTTTTATTTTTTGCAAATTCAAAAGAGTCCATAGATTTAAACCCAATTGTGATAGCTTGTACTTCATCCATGCTTTGAATCTTAATCAGGTTTTATGTAGTTGACCTTAGATTGATATTATATTCTAAAAACAGGACTGTCAGCAGTTTACCTATTTACTATTTTTATTTACTCGAGTTAAACATCATATAGTAATATTTGTATAAATTATTTCACATCTCCAAACATGATTTACCTGTTACCCTTGGAATGACACACCATGAAATACATTATTTTATACTCTCAATTAAAAAAAAAAGCAATTGATAAAAGATTAGTTAGAGATGGGTAAATCATTTTATATAAACTTCAAAATTAATCAGTTAAGGACTTGTTTTCAAGCCATCGTATTTTGTTCTTTCAAACGATCGGTTGCTGTTCTCTAGAAACAATTGTTTTGAGACTACAGTTCAAGTTAATTTGAATATTTACATGAAAAGGTAAAATATAATGAAACAATTACATATTAACAAAAAAAAAAAAACTAAGAACTTTCTGCTTTGAATATCGGAGAAAGTCGACAATCCTAAACAGCCTCTTTTTCCTTTTAGGAGCGATTTCTCAGCCTCCGTGGTGCTGGCTGCCGTGTCCCACTGGGGGAGTTCTGCTCAGCACACCCAGAGGTGATACAGACACCAGGGGGTCCCCTGAGACCTGGGTGGCCCCCGAGGCCAGGCCGGCCTGCGCGGCCCCTTTCACCCGCTTTCCCAGGCTGACCATTAAAGGCTCTGCCAGGACGTCCACGCTGACCTGTAATTGAGGCAGAAATGCTTGGTCATCATGTTTCAGTCTGCTCGGTTAGCTGGGTAACGCTGTTCTTACAATTTCCTGAAACAAAGCATTTTCACAGGACTATTCTTCCATTTTAGCAAATAACACATCATGACTCCTCAACAAAATAACCCCACGCTGTTTCACCGGTACTTAAACCTCCAAATCAGTAAAACACAGTCTGCAAATTACAAGAAAGCACAAAAACACATAGTTTGATAACTTATTTCAACTAAATGAACCAAAACCCATTATCAGGTTAAGTTACCTTTTGGTCCCTGTTCTCCAGTGAAACCTGGTATGCTGTAACCTTTGGCTCCTTTATCACCCCGTTCTCCCCTGCCACCTGCAAATTATTCACAATTATCAGTCCTTTAGCAGAGAATCACAGCAGGAACAAGTATTGGCATCCTTCATGGTGATAATTATCTGTGATCACTGTTAAATAAATGTTTGGAACATTTTGGGAATAGGCTGTTATTTCATTAGCTTGCACGCGAAGGTGAAATGTTTTAGACATGATAGTCAGGCCTCAAATAACAAACCCTACATTACATTCACATGCTGTTTGCAACTATGGGCATTTAAAAAAAACATTTCAAATCACCAATGCATGTTTCTAATAGAATTCCAACAATTAGACTTTTCATGATTGTCTCTTGGTACATTTTGTAAAAATATTGTGGCAAAAACACCCAAATAGCTGCAGGCATGAATCCCATGTCTATGTTCCATCATCCTTTTTTATTGAAAACTTAAGTCTCAGATTTACCCCCTAGGCTCACATTACGAACATGAAAGCCGTTATGGAACTGATTTAGCATTAGCCGAGTTATTTTTTGCAGACTTTCATACCAGACAAAGACGGTCTTTGCGAGGTCCCCGTCACCATGAAGTGGCCTGAGAGTTCCCAGACTTCAGTCTGTGCTCTAAACATGTATAAACCGTCTGTGGGGATGTTGTGGTAGTTCAGTATTATGGTGGCCATATGCAAGGGGCCTGGCTAAAGGCCTGGAAGAGCCACCTAACATAACCAAACAGTTGGTTATATTAGGTGGACGATACACAATAGCATAGATTAGAGAATTCGAAGGAGAAAAAGGGATGTTGGCCCCATTACACCCACATGGGGCAGTAGTAGTCCAGGTAGTTCATTGCAATACTTTAGGCAGCACTAACGTAATAGGCATGGCATTACTTCACTGTTTTGGCTTTCTCACCGTTGCAGGTAAAACAAATAATCTTCTGTCTCCACAAAATACAAATACAATGTTCTACTGTTCTACTGTTGTAGTAAAGCTGCCTCCAGAAAAATATCTTAAAGACTTAAGAAGTAAACGCCTACTAATTTCTTTTGGTTTTTAATGTTTTTTTGGATTTCTTAATGTTCCTAATGATCTAATGTGCATAGACCAATGACAGTACAGTTAACATTTTGAGTTGAACAACAATTCCTTTTTATTGTGTGATTATATTCATTTATTGGAAAACAAAACGGTTACTAGGGGAAAGTAGAAACTGGCAGATACAAATAAAAGCGCGATAGAAGCTCAGGAAGAGCGGCTGCCTACAATTTACACTGGCCAGTGGGGATGGCCAGTGGGGGTGGCCAGGACATGGCACTGGGGGCCATGGCCACCCCCTGGTGGCGCCACTGAGGATGAGGTGTTGAAGGAAGAGGCCAGGGGGAAGAAAATTAAGCGTGAGAACAAATAGTTTGTAGTATACTTCTTTGTTATACCCTCTCTTTGTTCAGTGTTATAGTCTTTCTAATAAACATTGATTTCCATTCACATTCCTTGAATCTGGCTGTATAACTTAAACCTTGCGGTAAATGTCTTAGGACAGAGCTCCAAAGACCGCACATTTGCTTTGAAAGACAGAGGATCTTTGAAACTTCCTGGTCACATGGAAGAAGTTTTGAACTCCAACACAAAGCAAACGTGCTACACTCCCCGGTGATTTTATTAACCCCGTGATTATTGCCTTCAGAGCATAATCACGTAATTGGATCCAGCAAGGTGTTGGAAACATTTTTGGGAGAATTTGGTGCAAATTGACTGGAAAGCATCTTGAGGTTATTGCAGATTTTTCCAAAGCCGATCCATTAAGGCCAACTTCACACTCCACCACATCCCAAAAATGCTTCAACGGATTGAGATCTGGTGATTGTGGAGGCCACGGGAATAGAGTGAACTCGTTGTCATATTCAAGAAACCAGTTTGATTTGATTTGGGTTTCGTTAAACGGTACATTATACGGCTGGAAGTAGTCATCAACTTTGTATGCCAAGAAAAGATCATCCAAACCACGACATAGCTATCATTAGCCTGAATTGTTTATACAAGGATGCATCTATCTGTGCATTCACGTTATTTATGTCAAACTAACTCTAATGTGTATTGTGCTGCCATAAGTGAGAATCAGCAGAGCAGGCAACATTTTCCCTATCTGTTTGGCTGCTTTAGCCCTGCTGCTTCAAGGTTTGACAGGTTGAGCAATCAGAGATGATTTTCTTTATAGCCTGGGTTTAACTAGTGGTGATTTGAGCTCCTTTGCTTTTCCGTCCTCTCAAACCAGTGTGCCCATTCTCATCTGACCTCTAACAGCAACAAAAAATTTTTTTTCCACACCACCACTACTCACTGGATAGTTTCTCTTTTTTTCTGACCATTCCCAGTAAACCTCAGAGATGGTTGGGCATGAAAATCCCATTAGATCCGTTTCTTAAGTACTCAGATGAGCCAGCTGTCTCCAACAACCATGGCACACTGAACTGAGTTGCTGCTGTGTAATTAACTGATTTGCCATTTCTATAAACAAGTCGGTGTTGCTAAGAAAATGATCCATGAGTGTTTATCTATCATACACTTATCGCGCCATGTGAAACATATCTATGTGAAGTGGTGGTAGTGCTGAGCACTCATGGTGCACATGTAGCTTGCTTTCCTCTGTTCACAGCTCAACGAAAGATATCAAGGACCTCTGTTTTTTTTTCCTGCATCCCTACTGAAACTGGGATTTACTGAGTTAACAAGTTTAATGTTTTATGGTTTAGCTCATAAACAAGCTGGGTTTCCAAAGCATGATCTTGGTACCTGATTCTCCTTGTCGACCTGGCTCTCCGGCTTCTCCGTAGAATCCCGGTAGGCCTGTTTCCCCAGCAGCCCCATCCATACCAGGGTCCCCCTGGCAACACCATCACACAACCAGTTGTTAGAGATATAGCCCTTATTAAAAAATAGTGTTGTGGACTTAATGCAAATTCTTTACAAGACTTCCTAAGAGAGAGATGCTGTTCAGGTACTGTGCATTTGTCAATGACCAGCCAAACATCAGGTTAACCGACCAAAATCAAATATATTGGAACATTTTATAGAGTCATGGCTTTAATAATATTTATCAGCTTGAGTATCCCTGTGATGAGGAGCTGTGGAACATGAATTGATTCTGCATTGTATAATAATGTAGGGAAGGCTTTCCAATTGAAAGAGAGCCAAGAACCGCTCAACACAGACAAAGTGTCTAGTCTGTGACTCCTTATTTGTCCTCATGGAGACGTGGAAAATTGTAATGTTTTCATTCCAAGCTTTTCTGCCAAATACTTCAGCTCTCCCAGTCCAGTCCAGACTCTTGCAGTGTGGTTGCGTGTTGTTCAGCCAGGAAGAGCAAAACTGAGCAATGGACAGTATACATGTATACACTCAGACAGGGCTTCGATGCCAAAGGTCTGCAGGAGTTCAGCAAGATACATCTTCGGCAACACACATTCAAACTGCAGAACTCACAGGAGGCCCCGGGGGTCCTTTCTGTCCGGGGGGTCCAGGGGCACCCATGGGGACATTCCCGTAGAGGGGGCAAACCGCAGCACACGTCCTCTTTACGGAGTTAGCGAAGGTGGACATCTGCTCCAGGACTACTTTCTTGCAGACCTCAATCACATGTTCAGCAGGGAGCGTTGGGCCCTGTATGAGAAATCATTACCACATCCATCACTGTAGGTCACCTGGCTATGAGACAGGTCACACTGGCGCAATTACTCGTGTCTCTGAGGAGATGTAGTGAACAAAGCCAGTAATCTTTCCTGCACCTCATTGGAGCGGGTTTACCGCCACACTAAATGAAACTGGTGCTGTGAGTCACACACAACTGCATGATAACAAGAGGCTGTCTACATGTGTTCCCGACAGTAAATGTGTTACCAAAGAATGTGTGGGCTGCTTAGCGTTAGCATTACGGAAAATTATTACTCTGTTGCTCTTGGAGCCATTATTCAGTCCTAGATTGGAAGGTTATTACAGTTATACCTCAGTAAATTAGAATATTACCAGGAAGATAATTCATCAAAGCAATACAGTTCAGAAGCGGAAACTTGTATTTTAGGTAGATTCACTGCAGAGTGATTTCAAAAAAAAATTATGTGAGCTAATTTTGATTATAAAAGCTTACAGCTAAAATAATTTCAAAAATCGGCTTTCAGAAAAAAAATATTTTTCACAGAAGACCAATAAAAAAGTATGTTGGAAACAAAGATTGCCAACAGAGATAATTGCAGTCTTGAGAAGATTTTGAAGCCAAGCCCAATAAACAGTTATGGGAAGATTCACAAGGCTGAGGTTGGTGGTTGAAGAGCCTCCATGCACAGAAGTATCTATGACCTGGGCTTCAACTGTTTCATTCCTTGTTTTAAGTTGCTTCTGCACCAGAAACAGCATCACATGCATCTTACCTGAGCAGAGAGGAAAATTACTAAATTGTTGCTTAGTGGTTAAAGCTCCTCTTTTCATTTGAAAGTACATTTTGCATTTCATCCTGAAAATCAAGGTGCCGGAGTCTGAAGCACAGAATGCAGGTTGTCTCAGGTCTAGTGAGACGTTTTTACAGTTGTTAAAGATTTGGGGAGCCCTGTCGTCCAACTGTGTTTGTCAATTGTATTTTCTCAAGTCCAAAAGCAGCATAGCCATCTACTAGGACATTTTACAGTGCCTCCTGATCCTGTCAGCTGGCAAGCTTTTTGTAGATGCTAATTTCCTTTCATTACCTGCCACACTGCCAAAAATAACAATACCAGCTCTAATGACCATAGTATTACTTTGCTTCATTGGCCAGGAAACTCACTCAACCTGAACTCCATCAAGAATCTCTGAAGCATTGTCAAGAGGATGATGAGAGACACGAGATGAGTTGAAGGTAGCTATTAAAGGAACCTGAGCTTCTTTAATGCCTCAACAGTGCAACAGGCTGATCGCCTCCATGCCACTCCACACCGATCCAGCAATTCATAAAACAGGAGCCCTGATAAAGGTACTGACTGCAATTTTAGAAGGCCAATATTTTTGAATAGAAATATATATATTTTTTTAAATGAATCTTTTATAATGGTGCCATTGCCTGAGAAACTGAATTTTGGGTTTCTCATTATCTGTAAGCTTAATTGAGCAAAACAGGTTAATTACTTACTGGAGGTCCTGGGAGCCCCTGAAAGCCGTCGGGTCCTCCCTCACCTCGGATCCCCTTTACTCCAACAGGACCCGAACGACCAGGCGGGCCTGTAGGACCGCGCTTCCCTCGACCTCCCTGAGGACCTGGCTCACCTCTGTCTCCAACCTACAGAATATTAGTAGCACAGGGACAAGACAGAGAATCGGAAAAGGTAGAAAATTATGTCAGCTCAATATTTCAGCGTTTAAGGTACATCTTTCACAACTGCTTTCATTATTAAATATACCAAATCTGAGTGGATAAAAAACTCCAATCTTGTTATGAAAGCATAAAAAAGTTTTTTTTTGTTTTTTTTTACAAGCTTAGACGTTTGTAAGAAAGTTTCAAAACAGTAACTAAATGTGACAGAGAACATTTGACAAATGTGCAAAACTCATTTTGTTGCAGTAGTGGGCGTTTCTGCTCTTATCACATCTGCAGATGCTCTGGATATGTAAGGAATGTTATTTGATGGATTCATATTGGACCATTCCAACTATTAACTTTGCAAGTACCATCAAATGAATGGAGAATATTCCAACCAAAATATAGGCAGGAATGTCATATTTGGATACGACATGCCTGTATGACTTCTCTGCTGACTGGCAGAACCCATCATTGACAATCACTACTACTTTATTTTCATAAACAGAAATCAGAGCATTAGGGTCAGTTTTAGCCAATGAGTACACCCCGCCTACACAGCCAGCTATAATCTCTTTATAATGGATCAGTTCTCCTCTTTCGGTCATAAATTAAATGGTCACTTTATGGGATTGGTCACAATGTAAAACAATTGTTTATTCAGCAGTTTTGACTGAAGCTCACCCTTCCATTTGGACCCTTTGTTCCTTTTTCCGCCTGTAAAAGCAAGCAACAAGATGTTGAAAGGACAAAATTAAGAGGACTGATGCCAAACAAACAGAACAGAATATTTGATATTCAAGTTTTTACCTGTGCACCTTTAACTCCTTTAATTCCTTGGATTCCTGTGTCGCCCTGTGCAAAGCGAATGAAATACAAGGGTTTTGCCAAAACATTGTACTCAGCTTCCCAAAATATGTTGATTCAAAGTTTGCTAATTGCAGCTTTCACAACTTTACAAAGGGGCTGCTATGTTTGTATGTTTGAGCACAAATTAACTGAGTATTTAATGCAGGAGGGTTGGTTATATGGGCAATATCAAGGCACAAAATGCTAACATTCATTCTTAGCCTCTGTACAGATGACTTAATTAAGAAACTTTTTGCTAATAAGGTTGCTGGTACTCTTTCCTTTTAGGAGTATCACAATATCTAAACCCAAGTATCAGGTCCAAATCAATGCAGTTTTAAATTGTAAGAGTCCCTGGCTAAACTCAGCTTCTCTACCTGTTGTTCGTCTGTTGTGTGTTTTTATGCTGGTAGCACCTTCAAGCAAGACATGTAGGCTGTAGTTTGAGTTGTACATTTTTATAACATTTAATAGCTAAGTGAAAACAACAGAAATTTGCTAGGAAAACACTTTGCAGCGGGTTTTCATAGATTGTGGGATTGTGTGGATAGTGTCGATGTGTTCTGAACCAAGCAATCAAGCAGATTTGATGCCTCCACATGATCCGGCTTTGTGGTTAAAGCTCCACTTTTCAAATGAAAGTACATTTTGCGTTTCATCTGGAAAGTTAAGGTGCCGGAGTCTGAAGCGCAGAATCTAGGTTGTCTCAGGTCTAGTGAGACATTTTACAGTTGTTGAAGGTTTGGGGAGCCCTGTCGTCCAACTGTGTTTGTCAATTGTATTTTCTCACGTCCAAAAGCACCATAGCCATCTACTAGGACATTTTAGAGTGCCTCCTGATCCTGTCAGCTGGCAAGCTTTTTGTACTTTGCTTCATTGGCCAGGAAACTCACTCAACCTGAACTCCATAGATATTCTCTGAAGTATTGCCAAGAGGATGATGAGAGACACAAGATGAGTTGAAGGTGTCTATTATAGGAACCTGGGCTTCTTTAGCCATTGCAAGGCCTTTGTTGGGCAATGGTATAAAGCTTGTTACTCATCATTACTCCAGACTTTTTGAATTAAAAAAGCTTCCGGGAGAGGAAGCGAAACGTCTTCAACTACTGAAAACAAGTCCAGTTATCAACTTAACTCCCACCCTCATTTGGGTGATCAAAACATTGTTCCTTTAAGCCAAGCCAATAACAACCCTAATGACTCCTCGTTACAGAGGAGTGGACCAGTTTCGGTTCAATCTGCTGGTTTAATGGCTTTAACGACCGCCCATTACTAAGGGGTGGACCTGTTTCGATTGAATTTGCATGTTATCTAAGCCATTGCAAGGCCTTTGTTGGGCAATAGTATAAAGCTTGTTACTCATCATTACTCCAGACTTTTTTAATTGAGAAAGCTTCCGGTAGAGGAAGCGAAACGTCTTCAACTACGGAAAACAAGTCCAGTTGCTTTGTTTTTTTGTCTTTTTTTGGAATGACCATGACCTGGATGACTGAGAATCTTCACCAGCCTGGGCTTCTTTAATGCCTCAACAGAGCAACAGGCTGATCGCCTCCATTAATCTCCTGACAAAAAGTGTAGCAATCATAAATGGGACACTTGAGCCCCCGCTAGGGAAGTTGTGTGTTTAATTGCACTTTTGCATGAAGAAAAAAAAAACACTGGGCTGACAATTTTCCTCTTTTTTTTCCATCCACTGTTCATATTTCCACCCTTGTTGCTCTAAGTTTAGCTAATTGTTGTAATCCATTGTAATCACCATAAAACCTAAACGTTAAAAAAAGACCTGTCACTCTATTCCACCGTCCAGTCCTGCAGCTTTTCGAGTGAAAGCATTCAACAGATGTGCCTTGCTGAAGCCAAAATGTGTGGGACTTTGGCTCAGCCTGACAAAGTGCAGGATTTCAGGTCTGTGGTCAAACTATCAACTTTGTATATATATATGTGCAAGTTCATGGAGGAGTAACACTTAATACAAACAACAGCATTCCGTTCATTTCGCCCCCGATGAACGTTATCAGCTTTATCTTTTCACCGCCTGCCAGAAAAGTGTAAAAATTCATCTGTAATATCTGTCATTCTTTTTCAATCAGCAAAGAATGCTCCTGCATGCTCTGATGAACTCGTGTTTATTCACTCATGCTTGTACACCTCTGAATATGTCCTCTGATTGATTCACATGCCAGATGTATATGCAGAGGCAACTCTCTGCTCTGAGTGTTGGTTCTGTCTGATCAGATTTGTTTACTCTTGCCAAAGCATGCAAAGGAAACACAAACAGCTGTTTCTGCTTTCGGGAAAATCTGTCATTTTCATTGGCTTGGGTCAGTCTGTAAATATCCTGAACAGGCCCTGAGGAGAACTTCGGTAATTGCGCATTTTCATTACAAGCGACGGTCATAAAACCTCATCAGCAGTTATGTATTTACCATTTGCGTGCAGAGATTTAGCTCAGGTTTTCAAGTCGTCTGTCTAGCAACGCAGCAGCTCTTTTGTTGAATTCCTAAAAATGCGACATTTCTTTCCAAACGAGTAAAAAGCCTTGAATGGAAAGAGAGTACATCTGCAAAACCTGTAAGGGCGACTCAATGACTCAGGAAATAATTCCTGAATAGCCACGATGTTTGTGCAACAAAACATTTTGTTCTCTCTTTAATGGGGTCGAGGTTCTCTTACCTTGACTCCTGGTTTTCCGGGTACACCCACGTGACCCTGTAGAGAGTTGACATGCTTTTATCGTTGGAGGAAAATCAGCCGGTGTTTGGAAGACCAAAGAAATCTCCTTTGGAGCACTTACAGTAGGTCCAGGTGGACCAATAAATCCAGGTCTTCCTGGCTTTCCCGCCGAACCTTTGTAACCTCTCAGGCCCTTACAAATAAGACATTTATTAACCAATGAAGGGAGTGCTTTATTCTTTGTTCCATCCCTATAAGATGCCAAACTACTTTACGGACAAAATGTATTATGTGCTTGTCTACAGTGACTGAAAGGCTTGAAAATGTAACTTACGGTTCGGCCTTGGGGACCCATTTCTCCCGCTGGCCCATGGGGGCCTTTCTCCCCCTGTAAAAAACACAAATGACTATAAATGGATCTGCCAAAAACAACTCCATTTCCCATTTATTTACGGAACTGAAAAAAACATCAGACCTTTCCGCCGCTACGCCCAGGTTTCCCGCCGAGACCCTGAGGTCCTTGATATGCCTGCAAGAAAAATGATGACATTTACAGGACAATGACAGGACATTACAAAACACCCAAGACAAATGTGTAAAATAGAAGCTAATATACCTCTATTCCTGGATCGCCATCTCTGCCAGGTGAACCCGGATCCCCAACAATACCCTGGGCATGTCAGAACCATAACTATGAAACAGACTCATTATTTTGGATGTATGTTTAAAGCCCATTATCTTCAAACAGTGGTCATAAGAATACATTTTAGTATTAATTGTATGCATAGTAAACACAATAAGTTGAAATGAGATATAGAATTAATTAAAACCAACAACTAAAAGACGAGCTGTTCAGATAAACAAACTACTACAGTAAAATATATAAATACACATAGAAAATAGGTTTTAATCAGTATCATAATCTAAATTAAAATATAGAAGCATTTTTCTTTTACTTTTGCTGCCAAACGATTTCTATAGCAAATTCTAAGAAGCAAGTAGATTCAGTATATTTCTCTGATTTCATGATTTAGTGTTACTAAAATGATAACAATTAAGGATTACAATTAAGCATCACAAATGGAAAAGCCAACAGAAATTGTTTCACTATTACAAGTGATATAATCAACATTTAGTTTTATTGGTCAGATGTGTTCTATTTCCTGACAATATAAATGAGTAAAAAGTAAAACGAATCCAATAACTAACATAAATGCCAAACTAATACCTGTCAGAAGTTCAGTTCCCTCTCAGAAGTTTAAAGACAGGGTTAACATTAAAGACTTCTGAGATCTAGAGCCTAATATCAAATTAAAATGGAGAGTTAGTGGATAAAAAAAGATGTATTCCAAGTTTCTGAACCACTTGTGCCATCATGATAGAACACTCCTTGAGTGTCTCTACTTTGTGGGTCAGGCAGCTGTTTATCATCGTGGAACAAACTGGTGTTTCTGCTCTGAGGTTCTGTCACCTTTGTCCCGCTTTCGAGAGCAGATCTTTAGCTCCATTAGCGGTTCTAACTGCACATATAGGTCACTGAGACTAGAAGGCTGTTGGTTCTTGTTCAGTTCTTTGGATGTCTAAGAGGTTTCTCACTTTGGCTTCAGAACCAGGTCATGAGAGATAGAAGCTCACACCGTGACTAGAGCATGTTGGGCGTATGGAAGAAAAGCCTAATTGTGCAGGCGCTTCACACTAAGACTTTGCAAACAAAAACATTTATTGTTTCTTAATCTGGCAGTCTGTCCCAGTTGGGTACAGACTTCTTGCTGATTTTCTGTTAGTCTAAGGGCTCAGCTTCCCTGGGAGCTGGCAGCTCCATGGAAAAGGAGGAGTCAACAAGAGGGCCGATCAAAAGAAACACTTTGAGAAACATGTGGCCGTGTCACACTACAGAGTGAATAAGAAAAATGATTTTTGTTGTCATTTTCCTGCCACTTATTTAAACTAGAGAGAAGCTTGGAATGCAAAAAAAAAAAAAAAAAGAATCATTTTTGTTGATATAAAAGTGTCTCCAGGCTGAAGATGTTTCCCATTAAACGTCTCAAACAAGCCAAAGGAATAAAAGACAAACACGTTAAAGCTTTAATGCACTTATCGATATTTAAAGTTATGACTATAAATTATTTTAAAGGCTTTTCAGAATGCGTAAAGCCATAAAATCCAGTCATAATTCACATGACAGATACTTCTTTTGCATATTGCTAAATTCTGATAGGACTTCTTAGGCATCAAACACCTTAAAGATTAAGTATGGCAAGAGGTTGTAGTAGATAATCCTAAAGCTCCAATAAGGAGATCCTCAAGGGTGGTGTTGAAAATAACTGGGTTCCTTTAACCTTTAAATCCAGAACTTAGATCTGAGAATGACAGAAAATTAAACTATGTTGCAGGTCAGTGTGATGTATTAATTGATCTGTTAGTGATCAGGCTATCTACAACAGCAACGCAAGTTAATAATGATGTATTTACTGCTTTTTGTACTCTGCGGTAACACGTTTATTGAAGCAAGTTGAGTAGTGCTGGATGTGTGAAAGACTTAATGAGATAGAAATGAAATAGAAATCAGATGTGCAAATAAAGTAAACTTATAAAGTTTTAGAAGCGAGGCAGCCACATTGGCTTTAAAGTTCAGAGCTGTGAGAAAATCAAACTTATAAAAAGCTTTCTGGTCACTTTTCACGGTTGAAAAAACAGATTCAAATATGCATCCTTTAACCAATAAGGCACAGACCGTTTTTTAGGACATTTCGCATCACACTGAAAAAGTCCACCTGCAGTTGCGATGTCAAAAAAAAAACATGGGGTGAAGTTGGTGATACTTCAAAAGCTGGGTATTTACTGACACCTTTGTTATAAAAACATTGAGAACCATTAAGTAAAGGGAATGCTGTGTTTGCTGTATAGTGTGTTACTTTTGGTCCAATGGTTCCAGCTCTGCCCACAGGTCCTTGGATACCCTGAAATTCACAAGTTCAAAAAAAAAAAAGAAGACAAGAACATTTTAAAGGACTCTGCATAACATGTTTTTTTTTATTCATTTGGATCATTTTGATGATTTTTCATACTCACAGGCCTTCCCTTCTCTCCAGGAGTTCCCCTTTCTCCAGGGTCCCCTACGATCCCCTGTCAAGTCAGCATGTGAAACAAACCCGATTAGGCTTTGACTCCTCTGGCAACATCCACAAGGCGGCGTAATGAACAGGGGGAGTCCTCTGTCATTTACAGCAGAGTGGATTATCAATGCGGTTTAGGCTCTTCTTGCAGTGACTCATCCGCTGGTGTTGATACAGTTCAGGCCTTTAGATCTCTGCCAAAATCCAGCCACATGAACTAATGCTGTTTATGGAAACGGCACATTGGCCAAAAAACCCACTGCACTCTGATTCCAATGTTTTACCCCATCAGAAATGATTTAATAGCCCTCTGCGGTCACAAAGGGGGGATTTTGAACATAGGAACAAAACATTAAGCGTGTCCCACTGCAGGGAATCCCACAACAACGCACCTGCTTTCCTCTGGGTCCAGCCCGCCCCGTAGCTCCAGAATTCCCTTTTTGGCCCTGAGAATGAAGTGCGATGAGTTTGGTCGATTTAAAATGAGAAGCAAGTTCTGACTTGGAAAGAAACGCAAATACCTTCACTCCTTGAAACCCAGGAATACCTGGATGTCCTTGGAGGCCTTTTGTGCCCTTGAAGGAGTAAAAAAAGAAAGGAAGTAATACAGTAGTTTAGCAATAACGATTGCTTTTGAAAGGACTTTCTCCTGAAACTGAACAAGTTAACATACAACTTCTCCTTGATTCCCTGTCTCTCCAAAGTCTCCAGGAGGTCCTCGAATTCCCTTTAATTGCAAAAATGTCCAGTTAAAAGAGTGCTTTAGAGTCATGCAACTGCAGCAACAAATGTGTTAATTTATGAAGCCGCTGCATTTAAAGAAAGCGGAGGAGTTCACCTTAAAGCCTGCAGCTCCTTTCAGTCCTTTCAGCCCTTTCGGACCTCTCTCTCCCTGTGAACGCAGCATCTCATTCATGCACATTTGTAGCGTTTCACCATAAATGATAGGGTAAATCTGAGCAGTAAATTACCCCTTGTCCCCAAGGCCCTCTCATCCCTTTTTCTCCTTTGATTCCTGGTTCACCCTAAGGATGTGCGAGAGTTTTCATTTATTCAGTGCATGCATGAGCCTGAAACAAGCCGTAGGACTCAGGTAAAGAGATGGAGCTCACCTTTGGTCCCGTCTCCCCAATGCTGCCGTAGTCTCCCGTGTTTCCTCGGACTCCCTACAAGTAATCACAAGCATGACTTGTTGCACTTCAGGATTTTTATTTCGCTTTTTATTGTTGAGCCATGCTCTTGAAAACAAGAGCTGGATGGTATTTGTCATTTTTCTTGCTGGTATCAACCAAAAACTTGTAGATAAGTTCTGTCTTTCCACTAAAAACTGAAACTCAGACATGTATTGTACATGGAGTGATATATTTCAAGGGTTTATAATCTACGATTTTTGTTTACAGCTGATGAAAAGCCAAGAATCGGGTAAAGCAAATACAATAAAATGACTTTTACAGAAATGTTTAAAGATTTCTCTTTTTCACAGAAATGGTAATGGTGAATTGCAGAAGTTCCAGAGTTTTTGCAGACGTCTGCCCCCTCTGGCGACAAGTTAAAACGACACCAGTGTCTGCAGATGTCTTTTTTTTTTAGATGCGTAATGTGTTCTGAGGTAAGAATGTTATAAATATTGAAGTATTAGGTAGGTTTCTACCAAATGCATCAGTGGCAGCAGAGTAGTGAGGTGAACGAGAGTGTACAGAACGTCACATCCATGTGCACGCCCCGAGGATACGACCCAAATCACTCTCTCGTGAACTGACTAATGGAGCCTATAGAGGCAACTACGGTACACGATGCTCCTTTAAGTTGTAGTCTACACGGTCATGGGAAGACTGCTAACTTGGCACTTCTCCTCCAAGTTGTTGGGATACCCTTCTCAAATAAGGTAAGTCTTAAAAGTTAATTACTGAAGAAGCTGGCTGTTCACATAGTGCTGTATCGAAGTACATTAATGGAATGTTGAGTGGAAGGAAAAACTGTGGAAAAAAGAGATCACAAGGAACAAGGATAACGTCAGCCATTCAGGAATTTGGAGGAGATTTGCAAGGCATGGTCTGCACCTGGAGTTAGGGCTTCAAAAAGCACCACACACAGATGTATCTGGAGCATTGATTACAAGCGTTGGATTCCTCGTGTTGAGCCACTCGTGAACTGCAGACGTAACTTGGGCTACGGATGGAAAGGACTGGACTGTTACACAGTGTTCTAAAGTCTTCCTTTTGGACAAAAAAAAAAACAAACTTTGCATTTTATTTGGAAATCATGGTCCCAGAGTCTAGTGGAAAAGCGGCGAGACATAGAAGCCAAGTTGCTTGAACTCCAGTGTGAAGTTTTCACAGTCGGCCGTGTCATCTACTGGTGTTGAGCGACTGTGTTTAATCAAGTCCAAAGTCAGCTCAGCCATCTACCAGGACATTTTAAAGCACTTAATGCTGGCAGGCTTTGTGGCAATGCTGAATTCATTCTCCAATGGGATTATTCAATAAATCAGAATAATATTGACAAGTTAATTTATTTCAATAACTCAGTTCACTAAAAGAAACAGATTATCTAGATTAACACAATCTATTGTAATTTGTTTTTTCACCACCTACCTCTAATAAAAACACAGAATGTAAGATTTGAATATTGCATCAGACCAAAAAAAAGCTGTTTTTTTCCAAACAGGAATGGGGGCTTAGTAAAAAAATATGTTTAATACTAGTTTAAAAGTTGTTGTTTGCTTTTTTATTTGTCAAAACGTACTTGTAATCTGACAAACCAGCCTCTAGGAAATGCTTATTCTAATTTATTAAATATGATGTATTATGAAACCTTTTTCTTGGCTTTATGCAATATTTTAGACTTATGAGATACATAATTAAGGGTTCAGTTTATTTGCTGTAAGCCATAATAATCAAAATCAACATGAACACTTGAAATCTGTCATGTTGTGAGCGATGATTCTACGCAATACGTTCAGCATTTCTGATGTTTTTCTAATTTAGCAACATCTGCTATTGCGCTGTTTCTTTTTCGTTTCACAAGGGATCCCAACTTTGTAATGAGCAGGGTTGTATTTATCACATTAATGGACAAAATAGACAACCCGGATTCAGGAAACATTAGTCATAAATGCAACAGCACAGACCTGAATTGTTTGCACAGATGGTGACTTCCTGAGTAGTAGATGGGAAAGCGCTTTCCACCGCTCCGCCTTTGTTCGACTGAGTCAACAAACAGCTGAAACAAGGCCCGGACACCTTTGTGTCGTCAGTTTATTTGACCATTTCACCAGCAGCGTGCATTCGGCAGAGTCAGCTGGACGGAGGTTAGCCTCAGAGGTGCCATGACATTTACTACATTTTATGTGGGCAGCACAGCTCGTCCAGTTGAAGGACCACCCACCACCTGAGATGGGCAAATTGATGTACCTGTGCCAGGAAATGCCCTCCTTGGATGCCGTCAAAGAAGTACAAACAAGTTGTGGCTTTGTGATTCACAAGCTGGCAGGATTTCAAAACTCTAACCAGTTACTGGAGACAGATGTTTCCTCCCAGATGAGCTGCAGCAGCAGATGAAGACATGAAAACGTAGCATGCGGAGCTCTGGAAATGTGCTGTGGGTGTTATGTCCACCTCCGTGTGTTTCTTCGGGCAGCAGAAGGAGCTTTCGTTTGAGTGCATTAACCAGATGAACGCCCAAACCATCACATGTTTGAAAAAGAGAAAAGTCTCCATCTCAAACACGTTTTCTCCCGGGTGCTTTTAAAAACGCTGAGCTTTACTGCTACGCATCAAAGGGATTAACAAGACATAATTGGAAAGTGGAAATAACAGCGTCTGTGGGTTCTCTGTTGAATGTGCAACTAGCTTATTCAGCAGGGGATTTTCTTCTGTAATAATACATTCCATGTTATTCCCACAAGGTCTTCCTGAGATAAATTAGTCTGATTACCCACATGAAAATGACCATAGGAAAGTGTACTAATTTCTCGCAGAGTTAAGCTGCTGAACTGCACTCACTACCAGATCATTGGAGGTTATAGTCATTGCTCAAGTGGAAGGATTTTGCCAGGACCTCATGGTTACTGTCTGGTTTTCCTGTGTGTGGGATTCATTACAACATCTGGCTTGGTTTCTTCCCATTGCAAATTCAAAACCATTAGAAATCCTCTTATCTTGGGCCAATTTGAGAGAAATTCTACTTCCAAATCCAGCCGTACCGGCACTTTGATATCCAAATGGCTATTTCAGAACTGCGCAAAGAAATTTACTATCAATCTGTGTTTATTTGTGTTTATTCTAAACTCCTTAAAAATCTTGTGTAAACCATGCTAGAAGCCCCATGTGTTTACAGTCGCTAAGGGCTTTAGCTTCCAGATCTGTTTCCATCTATTTGTGTCTCCATTGAGTTTCTTACTTGCACTTTCCACAGCTTCACAGTGTCACTTTAGAGTCGGCCTAGCTTCTCAGGGTGCAGCGAGAACAACTCAGTGGTGCACGTGCTGAGAACATGAATCATTCGTTGTGATGCAAGGCTCGATGCTTGCATGACAGTTAAACATATTGTATTTATTTACCCATTTCCCCGCTCTTCCTTGGTCTCCGGGTTTTCCTGGAAGCCCTCCGTGACCCTGTTGAACAGGAGGCATATATGTCAGCATAGTTTCGGCTCTTGTATACATGTTCTGCCATTTTTCCCACGCAGGTGCACTCACCTTTGGCCCCGGTGGGCCCTGAAGGCCTGGTTGTCCATGCATACATTTGCAAGTCGCTCTTCCAGCTGTGAGGCCGATCTCTGCGTATCCCCCGCACTGCCATGAAAAGGCAGACACCAGAGTAGGTTTGAAGCTTTATGCTTTTTTGATAACAATTGAAGTGCATCAGTGGTAGAACAAACAGTTCCAGTCAGAGTCGACATACAATCAACATGAGCATGGACATTTTATCAATGCCGGGCTTTTAATCATGCATGATTTTACAACAAATTACTGGAGCTAGAATTTGGTGTTCAAGTTTGAATTTATTGAGAATTTCCCTATAATCACATTAGGTCAACATTGCACACACAGATTCCAATGGATACACACACCCAATTGTGATATATAATGTACTGTATGAACGAGCCTAACCGAGTGACAAAGAAACCGCACAATTCTGACTTGATGATTGACCAGTATTTCTAGTGAGATTTCAGATAGTGCCAATCCAGAAGCTTGGCATTGTTGTGCTGCTGGAACACTGATCTACATCCAAGTTTCAACCGTCTCACCCAAACTGTTCTCATCAGATGAAATGAAATTGGTCAGAATGATCAAAAACAGTCAAGAAACCACAGAGACGCAGGCTTGTCCTGAAGTGGAAACTGCTGGAGCAGCAGTGCAAATGTCCATAGCAAAGAAAATTTTGCATTAAAAAGAAGTGCCTGCTGCAAAGAAATCTACTAAAACAAACCTACTTACGCTAAACTGCAATTTGTGGTTACCCGCACAGACAAGCCAACTACCTTCTGGAGAAGAATGTATGCTCCGACCAGGTAAAGACTGGTCTTTGATTACAAGAGGACTGTTTGGAGAAGTCAATGGGAGGCTTAGGCACAATTTGGTGTTCTAACAGCAAAGTTATCCCAAAAAAATGTCACAATGGTTTTAGAATCAAATCTTCTTTGGAATAGCTTCCGAACTCAAGAAATTTAAAATCTACAAGGCTGTGCTTAAAGCCTGGATCCATGCCAGGAAACAAACTCAAGGGAACCACTTGAATTTGTGGTTCCCTATATATATATATATATATATATATATATATATATATATATATATAAAAAACATAGTTGGACATCCTGCTGGAATTTTGCCAGGACGTCATGGTTATAAAAGCAATGTAGGTTTTCTGCAAGTTGGTAACAGACATCCATTTTAAGACTTGTGTAGTACATGTTTGAGCCTGTATTTTGACCATGAGTGTATTATAGAAATACCACAACAACTCCAAACGTGTTGAAGGTTGTTTTTTTTAAATAATGAAGTTGTTTGTACTCCACCCTGGAAAAAATGGATGAAATATCTCTTCAAAAGATTCAACCCTGTCTGCCTTTTGATCTTTTCAAAATGGCTGAAATTAAAATGAAATTCATGCCCATGATGAGTGTTTGTAAACTTGTCTTCGATGACTCACCACACCGGAGAGCTCACAGCAGCCCTCTGAATAAGCCTGCTCCGGATCACATGACACTTGCATTTGCTGGAGATCCACCTAGATGGCAACAAGAAATGATGGGAAAGAAATGAAAATATCACAAAATCTTGGACCAATTCTAAGCGTTACTCCGATTCAAGATTAAGACATACAGAAGTTGAGCGGTCTCTTGCGGCTCGTTTGACGATGGACGTGTAACCTCGCCGAAGGACTGGCCTCGACTCATCGATACTCTCCACTCTGACCTCCTCGCAGTCTATCAGCAACCTGACCTGGCTGCCCTTCACGCTCAGCGCCAGCTTGTGCCACTCTCCGTTAAACAACTTTTGTAAACCATGGAAAGTTCTCACCATCTGTGTCCCCTGGGGACCGGTATAGAAAAAGTCTAACGACCGTGCATCAGGCTGGAAACGTAGGCCGGCTTGTTCTCGTCCCTTCGGGTCACTGACTTGCCACAGGTCCCAGGACGTCTGAGCAGTGTCATTGGGCACTTTAAATGTTGCGATGATGGAGTATTCGGAGGGGAGTCCATCTGGATACACGTCACTGAGGAAACAAGACTGAGTCTAAGATTCAGAGAGCTGGATAATTGTAAACAACACTGCTTTTAACACAAAACAGTGAAGAGCTTTTCCTGAAACAGATTAGTTTGTTAAATAGACTAAAGGCAAGTCAGAAAAAAAATGGACACACCAGATTCAACGTTTGGGCTATTGAAACATCTGCTATACTCACATTTGTTTTTTTTTTTGCAAACAGCAGCAATTTGAGCTATTTAGCAGCAGGCAAACAGGCACTGTGTTCTTGTAAACTTGGAGAAAGCATATGACAGGATGGCAAGAGAGGAGCTCTGGTATTATATGAGGAAATCTGGAGTTACAGATATATATGTTAGAGTGGCGTAGGACATGTACGAGAGCTGTGAGACAGCGGTGAGGTGGGCTGGAGGTGTGACATAGGAGTTCAAGGTGGAAGTGGGACTGCATCAAGGACTGGCTCTGAGAGCCTTCTTGTTTGGTGTGGCGATAGGATGAGATTAAACAGGAATCTCCAATGGTTTAAGCTGTTTGCAGATGACATTGTGATCTGAGGTGAGAGCAGGGAACAGGTGGAGGAAAACCTAGAGAGCTGGAGGTTTGCCCCGGAAAGGAGAGGAACGAAGGTTGGCTGCAGCAAGACAAAATACATGTAAATAAGAGGGACCCGAGTGGAGCAGTGAGGTTACTTGGAGCAGAGATGAAGAAGGAAGAGGGTTTTCAGTACTTAGGGTCAATAGTCCAGAGCAATGATGGGTGTGGAAAACAGCTGAAGAAAAGTGTCCAAGCAGGTTGGAACAGGGGGATAAAGTGTCACGTGTGTTGTGTGATAAAAGAGAATCAGGGAGAATGAAAAGAAAATGTATAAGACAGTGGTGAGACCAGTGATGTTATATAGTTTAGACAGGAGGCAGAAGTGGAGGTAGCGGATATGAAGATGTCGTGGTTCTCTTTGAGAGTGACGAGGATGAATAGGATCAGAAATTAGTACATCAGAGGGACAGTTCATGTTGTTTTGAAGGTAAAACCAGAGAGGCCAGGCTGAGATGGTTTAGACATGTACAGAGGAGAGATAGTGAGAACGGCGGTGGATATTGAAGCTGGAACTCTCAGGCAGGATGTCTAAAGGAAAACAAAAGATTTATATATGGAGTTAAAGAGGACAAGAAGGCAATCAGTGAAGGTTGGGTTAGATGGAGACAGATGGCCCCTGGAAGGGAAAAGATGAAAGACATGGTATCAGCAGGCAAATCTATCCACGATCTAGTACTTATTAGCTGTCATTTCCGCTGCGTAATCTCATCACAGGCCATAAAATGATTGTCAAAATGTTGGACTACTTTGATCCAAAGTGGTTAATTGCAGCTCTCGCTGTATGTTTCAGGGCGTTGTCCTGCTGGAAGGTAAACCTCTGTTCCACTCTGAAGCTTTTTGCAGGCTCCAAGGTTTTCTTCTGGGATCAGCCGCTGTATTTACCTCCACCTATTCATACATCAGCTCTGATCAGCGTCCCTGTTCCTGCTCAGGTAACTGTCTTCACAGAACGACGCTCCCTCCTCAATGTTTCACTGTGAACATGTTGTGTTTCAGGCAATGCCCGGTGTTAGTTTTCCACCGCACAAATCATATTAAATGTTCAGTTTTGGTCTCATCTGATCAGAGAACCTTATTCCATGTGTTCTAAAGATGACATCTTTTAGCTTTTGCTCAATAGAAGTTTTCTTTCTTGGCGATCTCCTGTAAAGTCCTGATTTGTGTAAGTGCACAACTAACAGTTGTCGTGCAGAAATATTCTCCCACCTGAACCGTGGATCTCCCCTGAGTTCCTGCGAGCCTTTTGGCTGCATCTCCATCTGTTGATCTTCTCTTTCCTCTGCTTATTAGTTTAGGTAGATAACCATGTTTCAGGAGGCTTTCCTTACTCTTTCCCTGATGGACTGAGCTCTCCACGGGATGTGTCATGCCTGGGACTTTGTTTAGAACCATTGTCCCAGACTCAGGCTCTTCACGAAGGTGTTTGTTCGCTCTAGGGACTCTAACATAACTTAGATGTTAACTAAACAGCTGGATTTAGGATTTTGATTAAATTACCCACAGGGAGACTTTTTGTTTAACTCTTTGCTGAAGGCAGTTGTTTGCACTGGATTCTATTTAGGAGTTTCAAAGTAAAGAGGGCTGAAGACAATTTTACGTTAAACTTAATTTTTATGACTATTGTCTATTATATAAAATCCAGATAAAAATGCATTGAAGGCTGTGGTTATAACAGGACAAAAATGTGAACAAGTTCATGGGATACACAACTTGTGCAAGGCACACTGAAAATCATCTGAGCTTGCCGTGTGACTTGCTCAAAAGACATTTGCATATTTAAATCTTACAAAGGAATAAACAACAACCTACACCATCTGGCTGAATTAGTGGGGAGGTCTTGGCCTATGGAGAGAAGACCTTAAACAGAGAGAGGCTAAAATACAGTCTGTCAGAAGGGGATAACAGATGGTGCAGCAGTGTATATACAGTGTGAAACGTGTTGCTTACAGAAACAGAAAATATGTTCGTACATTTGAATGAACCTTCCTTTTTTTAAATGAGACAGAAGGGCCCCTGAAATCTCAGTACTTAATACATTTTAAGTATTGTGCACATAACTGTCTTTTTTAAAATATGTATTTACGTGATGGATAAACTAAGTCAGCTAATGGAAGAAGAAAAAAAAAAAACGTGATATGTCCCATTCCTGTATTATCTTGGCTCCAGTAAAGAACCATACCTCATGGCCCTCTTTAAATGAATGGAGGGGTTGACGCGGTAGGCCACTGCCTCAGGTTGGGACCCATCCACTCTCCTCACTCCTCTTGACTCAGGCACATGGAACTCCTCCAGCAGATCAAAACCTCACAGCACAAACATTTAGGCTCAGTTTGACGTCACTGCAGTTTAAACATCAGAGAAGCTGGACCGGCTCTGAGTCCTACGTCAGGGCTCATATCACTGGTTCTGTTGAGTAGCTGTTACTCAGTGTTGGGAATAATGACGTAATCCATCAAAGCGTGTTTATTTTTTTTCCCCCCCTAAAGGTGTATTTAGCTTTTGAACTTTCAACACAGGGTGCTTTGTGCTGACGTTTGCATCAGCCCAAAATGGCTCTGGCATGTTCTTTGAGGCGAGTAATTCTTAATGAAAGCTGGATGAGGTTCTAGTTACTGATACTGTAACCTCAGCAGAAGAAAACATTTTTTTCCCCTCCTATTGACCATACAGTAAGTTTCATTGCCAGGTAATTCAGTCAAAGAAGCATTGTGTTAGGTGGTTAATTTTACAGTGACATTGAGCCTCAGTGGCTGCACCTCAAAGCTCCATGCACTTAGGTTAACCTCAGGGTGACCTCATTATGGCTACACTGGCACTCAGAGCAGGAAATATAATGCTGACTGGCGCAATGATGAGCTGTCAAACACTGACACCTGCTGGCCAAAATATGGACATACAGCAACACGGTAAAAAAAAAAAATCTTCACATTCTGTCATTTTACCAGAGAACGCCTGTTTTAATGAACTGTATCTTTGACAGATGATATTGTAGCGGCATAATCATGTTTTATTAACATGTTATTACTATGGAGTGATGTCATTTTTATGTAACTGCTCTGTATTATTGCAGGTATTTTAAAATGTAAACTTACTTGGCAGTTTTTGACAGTGGACCGATCTCAAGATGGAAACCAATGCCACCAACACCAGCGCATCCCTAAAAGTCGGCATTTTTTGAACTTTTAAAGACAGGAGTTTATGAGCACCTGTGACACAGAGGTTTAATGCATCGGTCATTTGAACAAAACAAGATCAAATCAGCTCATTGATGGATCGCACTATTAAAAAGGAACCTCCCATTCAAAATACAATTCATAAATGCACATCATCAATGACAAATAGAGGAAAGATTAAACTAGAGAATAGAGAGAAAACAAAATCTATAACATGTTGTTTTATGGTAAACTGTTAGCAAACTGATCCTAATATATTTTCTTAGTAATTTCAGGTAAGTAATATCAAAGATTTAAGTTTACTCAATATAAATTACTTCTGTTGCCCTCAGTTCTCAAAACTGCATCCATTATTTTACCTAAGAACCCAAAGCAGACAAATCCCCCCCCCATCCTTTTGTGACAAGTCAATATGACACAGAGGTCTTCTCTAAAGGTCCCATCTCGGGGTAGCTCCGATTTAATATCTACATGCTCCCACTAGCTCTGATGATAACAAAAAACAATATAAGTTACCATAACTACGCAGATGACACACAGCTCTACGTGACAAAGTCACCAGGTGACTGTGAACCCATTCAAGCGTTGACTAGATCCACAGTACAAATCAATGCATGGATGTGCCATCATTTTAAGTCAGCCGAATAAAACTGAAGTAGTCTTTTCTGGATCAAAGAGGAGTCAGCACACAGCTTCATTTATTACTGCTATAAACTATGGATCAGGCCAGAAATCTGGGTATAGTCATGAACTCAGACCTGAATCTTCAGGGATACAAAGACAATTGCAAAGTAGACCATCTGAAGAATATTTCCAGGATTAAAGGACTAATTTCCCTGCAGGATCTTAAAAAACTCATTCATGTTTATCTTTGGTCAAACTGATTACTGCAACGGTGTCTTCGCAGGTTTATCTTAAAAAGTAAATTAGACAGCTGCAGCTGATGCAGAGCGCTGCCGCACACGTCCTCACTGAAACTCAGAAAGTAGAGCACATCACCCCAGTTCTGCAGTCCCTACACTGGCTCCCTATATCTCAGAGAATAGACTTTAAAATACCTCCGTTAGTTTATGAATCACTGAGTGGCTTAGCACCAAATTGCATTAAAGATTTGTTTTCATTGTTATCAGCCTTCCAGACTGCTACGGTCTTCTTGTTCAAGTCTTCTCTGCATCCCAAGAAACCAAACAAGGACAAGAGACATTCAGTTTTAACAAGAAAACTATAAAGATGCTGAAACGCCGAGTTATTCTAAATCAAGGTTGAAACCCATTTGTTTAGAGTTGCCTTTGACTCTTCTATTTAAACTATTAAGTAAAAAAAAAAATGTCATCTCAGTCTGTAGTTACACTTCACTTTCCATTATTATTCTACTGCAATGCATTTTTATGTTGCCATCATGTGAAGCACTGAATTGTCTTGTTGCTCAAATGTGCTAAACAAATAAGCTTCCCTTGGCCTCCTTAAATCATTTGTCCCATCCATTGATAAAAAAAGAAAAGAAAATAGTAAATTACTCACATATTCCTGATGGTGTCTTGACTCCTGCAGACAGAACTTGAGCAGGTCGTGCAGTGATGCTGGATCCCACTTTAAAGTGAGATCCACGGCCTGGGTTTGAACAGGAGGACCATTCACAAAGAGAAGCTCAGGAGCCCAGAGGAGCCTGACCCCTGAGCTCCGTTCCACCTGTGGTCCCTAAGGGAATCTGTCCCTTCTCCTCTCATAGGCCAGTTAGCTACCAGCTAAATTAATGCCTGATTCTTCGTACACCACACTGGTATACGAAGAATCAGGCAGATAAGGGAAGGTGAAATAACCGAAGAGATTAAACAGTCTAAAATCTAGAAGAACGAGCAAAGGCGTATCAGGCCTCAGGAAAGTATTAATAAGTGGTTTTGTGTATCTCTTCGAGCTGTGCTTTTACATAGCTCCTTGCAAATTTGATTTAAGCAAAATGTGAAATATAACGCATTTTAAAGCATGTTTTAAACTGATTTTTTTAACGACAGTGTTTCATCATCTACACTCTTTGACTGAGGGAAAGGCGCAGTATTTCACAGTCAAACATGAGGTGTTCTGCAAACATTCCAACCTGACTGAATCACCTTCTCAGACAAAAAGGGGCTAAAGATGAGGGAAGCACATACTTTGAATAAAGATCCCAGCTGCACCGCATAGACCCGAACATACAGCGCCGCCGTAGTATTTATGCCAGTTGAACTTTTCTACGTTTTATCCCAATGCACCCACAAAATATAATGGATTTTATTTGGATTTTATCGGAGTCCAAAACAAAGAAGTACATGAAGTGGAAAGGAAATCTTACACAGTTTCCAGTTCGTTTCAACAAATAATCAGAAAATGTACCACACCGTTTGTATTTAGCCCCTTTAAATAAAACTAAGCAAAAGTAAATGGAGTCCAATTGTGTGCAATTTTATCACAGTATAACCTTTTTGGATTGTAATTATTATTTTTTTCATTGTAACCTAACTATATGTAATTTTCCTTCTACTTCACAATTATGCACAGCTTTGTGTTTGTCTGTCACATGAAATTCCAAAATAAATGCGTTGAGATTGATCGTTGGAACGTGAGAAAATGGGAACGGGCTAAGAACACTTTCGCATGCCACTGTAAATCCAAAAGTGAGAAAAGCAGAGATGGCTAGAGGGTGATTAACAGTTTCTGTTGGCTTTTTGCAAGCAGGTTTATTACAAAGTAACAATACAGTAACAATTTCAGCTCTATTGAAATGAACCGTACACAGACGCAAAACGCACACAGAATGGCTACATGGAGTGGCATCTCATCGAGGCCACACGTCGCTGCGTGGTGGCGGAAACAAAGGAGGAGCTGCTGTGGCGGACAAACAAAAAGCGTGAGGTTTGCAAAGCTTCTGCTACTTTCTCCCGTGTGTGTGGGAGTTTTCAAAGGTTTCTGGAGTGCTAGCTAGAGTTTAGTGTAATATATTGCATTGCCCTTTTTAAATGCAAGGTGGCAGTATGGCAAAGCACTTAAATAGATATTTGCAGTGCCTCAAGCGGTACGATATTGCACCATCTACTCCAAAACATCAGCAGGCATAAGTTACAGTACATTCAGTTACTTTCGAAACGCTCTCCTGCTTTTTTGCCCTTCATCAGAGTGAAGACATGTTAATTTTACCATTCAGCAAGGTTATTCCCAGATTTTTTTTTTTTTTTAGTGTTCATCAAACCTCTACAGGATTTGCATAAATAAAATTAAATACCATAAAAAACAATTTGACATTTTCCAGAAAAAAAATTTAAATACATTAAAAAAAAGTAAAATCAAACACACGCAGGGCCATTAACAATCCATTCGCACACAACATTAAACCATATTGCCTCTTAACAGAATATTTTACATCTTCCCGACAAATTAAATAACACTCAAACACATTTGCAGTCTCTTAAGGTAGACATCGACAGAGTCCAGTATACGTTTAGGGTGCAACTAGCTTCAGGGTCATTGTTTTAAAAGGCCACTGACTATCGCTTGGATCCCTTGGCCAGTTTGCTTGAAGTAGTGGTTCTCCTTTGAGGAGTGGGGATCTTGGATGGTTTTCCTCCGTGTTGGCGGGATGCAGAGCGTGGAGTCGCCCGCGCCGACTCGCCGACCGTCTCAGAGACGTCTGAGCACACGGACTGGATGTCTGAGATGTCGAAGTCGGAGGCGTCGCTCCCCCTGCGACTGCTGCCTCTGCTGCCGGCTTTACTTCCTGGTCGGCTGGAATTTCTTCTTGACTCTGGAAGCATAACACCATAATGTTTTGGCAAATAAGAATAAGAACTCCTTCATCGTCCCGCAATGGGGGAAGTCGGGTGTGACAGTGGCAAACAAGACAGTTACACACAATTATAAGCCATGAAAAAAGGGGGGGGAAAAAAGAACAAACTAATCTAATATAAAATTAGCTCTAAGAGATGCCAAGAATAGGAGATAAAAAAGTAAATACCTGAGGAAATATTAAATATTGCACAGAAGATTTCACAGTGGAAAGACTTTAAAGCCAGGTTAAGTCATTGTTTTTTTCCCTCTGTTTCGGAGTGGAGTCACAAAGCTTTAGTTGTTTTGAAATCCAGCAGAAGTTGAGAAACACCCAGAGAGTCCACTCACCACCAATGGTCTGTGCTCGAGCCTTCAGTACAGCAGCGTTGATCAAGGTTCCCTCCTCACCCGACTGAAATCCTTTGCCGGATAAATAGCCTGGAAGACGCAGTTTGCTGCCTTGAACTGCTGAGCCCTGTAGAAGAAACAAAGAGAGACACAGAAATAACTCATACTTTCTCTTTATATAAAAGTCATAGAACCAATCCTTTCCAGTTGAAATGCACAAGAACATTAAAAAAAAACGATGTTAATGAGTTAGTTTTAAACTTGATTAAATCCCTTTTGAAACCCTTTTGCAACAACAGCAGAGCCCCAGTTAGTAGGCATTAGTATGAAAGGGTTAATAAGACGACAGACTGTAATAAACTGTTAAACTTTCACAAAGCGCATCAGAATAAAGCAGCCAGCTGTCAGAAACACATATTGAGCAAACAGCTGAAAGATTTTAAAACATACCGACCCAAAGAAAATAGTTTTTTTCAGTTTCTCTGTTAGCAAAACACCACACATGCAAGGTTAACATCCATCTGATATGGATTTAGTGTCTCATATTTGTCTGAGATACAGCGGATCTCAGTTGGGACACAAGCCTGAAGCATTTTTGCATCGCATGCTGGTTTCTACAATACCTCTGAGGATGAACCTTGGCTTTCAAAGGAGTCTGATGATTTAAGAGGAGTGGATGGTTTGCTGTTTGTAAGCCATGGCTTATCATAATTGCGGGTAATGTGCTGAGTCTGGGGAAGGATGGCAAATATAAAAAAAAAAAAAACAACAAAAAAAATATGGCTTCACAAATCAAAAACTATAAGGAACACTAGATGGGAGCGGTACGTAATAAATGTGGCAGAACAACCAAACAAAGTCGAGTATATAAAGTGAGATGAAAATCAGAGCCTTCAGTGCAGCGGGGAGCTGAATGAAAGCAGACTTTCCCAGCGGGTGTCCCCTCTCACCTTGGGAGTGCCGATGGCAGCAGGGTTTGATGGAACTGGGCAGCTCTGACTCGAGGTGGATCTGTTGGGAGAGGCTCCTCTGGACGATGGACGAGACCTCCGACCTCTGTAGCGGAAGCTGGCCATTACCTGTGTTGCTCCCTCCGGGAGGATGAACTTCTCGCGAAGCTCCACGTTGGTCCGGCCTTTAGCTGAAAACGACATTCCAGGATGAAACATAAAGGATAAATAGGCCAACAGGGATTGTAAAGCTCTGCTTTTAATGTGTGGAGGGGGGCGATAACAACGGTAATGATGATGAAGATGATGATGATGATGATGATAATGATGATAACACTTTATTTGTTTCTTCTATTATTTCTCAGATTGGATTAGAATTTTGCAAAACATACTTTCAATTGTTTCCTGAACACAACCGTTGTCAGAAATTGCAGGCAAGGAGAAGTTTAACTGAATGAGGTGATCTTCTTAACCAAAACAAATACGCATCAAATAAATGATTGGCTATCTTTGACTTGTGAAATAAAGTGTTAAGATGATAAGGTGTCATGAAAGCAAGACTCATGCAGCCTCCCATCTAACCCACGCAGAGTGACAGAAATTAAAATAGTTTTGCAACAGTAAAGGGATTACAGTGGTATCTAAATAAATTATAATTATAAAAAGTTAACATATTTCAGTAATTCAGTTCAAAATTTGAAACTCAGATTATACAGACTAGAAACACAGGCGGATATATTTCAAGCATTTATTTTTGTGACATTTGATGAGTATAGCTTAGAGCAAACCCACTTAAAAAGGAATTTCCATGTACATTTTAGTATATGCACCTAATACTTGGTTGTGCAACGTTTGGCATGAATTACTGCATCGATGCAGATTGCCAGCCTGTGGCTCTGCTAAGGTATGGACCAGTCGCAGCAGATTGCATGGCTCCCCAAGTAATCCATGTCGCTTGTGCAATTTTAACAACCAGACTTTATTCTTCCACTCAACTTTACATGAATACAGCACTCTGAACAGCCAACTTTTTTAGCAATGACCTTTTGTGGCTTAAGGTAGTAGATAGTCTGGTCAACAAAAGCAGAGTCAGCAGTTTTATCCGTTATTGTTTAGCCCATTGTACGCTCATATAATTATATTTTCTGTATCATCTGTGTTATTGGCCAAATGTAATATTCTGATTTAGTTTTGGGGATTCCATTAGCAGTAAGGTATAATGATCCAAATTAACACATGAAATATAATGTAATATAATGAGCCTGTATAGCATATAGGTTTCACTTTTTGCATTGAGTTACTGAAATAAACGTTATAATTTATTGAGATGTTATCTTTTTTATTTCTCAGCAAGCACAATTTACTCTTTCCAACTATAAAATAAATGGTGTTAAAAGTTTCCCAACTAAAACTGGTGAAATCAAAAGGATTCACAAAGACTAAGCAAATATAAACTCCAACAAAGAAGTAACTTAGATTGCAAAAACATGCATTTTCATGCAGTTTAAAGCAAAAAAAAAACATCCATTGATTTAAAAGTGCAATAACTGCTTCTACAGTTTGGAGTATAACATTTTTTTTGCAATCATGATGTCCCGACAACGCCGGGTATATTTAGAGTTGCTAAAGTCACATTAGCATCTTTTTATGATCTCCTTCTTGGCTGAAAAAATAAATAAATTAGCATCTGCCGAGAGAGCAAAAAGCAAACGAAAAGATTTTGTTCTCCCAAGTCCTTAAATAATCTCAGTTCATAGAGATTGTGACAGAAGGTGATGTGAGTCACACAAGCAAACCGCATGCATGAACACCCAGCGGCAGCTGACAGTGAGCGCCCACACGTTGCTAGGCTATGGAAGTGGTAAACACCAGGACCAACACAAGCAGCACACACCCGGATGTGCGGACACACATACCGCCAGTGGGTTCATGGAGCAAGGTGAGAAAGTGAGAGATTTGCCAACCTATAGGAGACTGAGTTATCGAAGAGTTTGATTCCGAGCGCAACATTTTGCTCCCGTGGTGATGGACTAGAAGAAACGATACCATGTTCAGCAGCAGCAGGGTTAAGCAGGAGAGACATAGTTTGATATTGTTAAAAAGGAAAGCAGAAACATGAAAAGTACAGAAACTTCAGCTGCAGACGGTGACGTAAAATAATGAAAATTGTAACAATAAATGAAGAATTTCTCTCTCTATTTTTTTTTTTTTTTGTTTGAGGATTTTCTATTGAATTTGACTCAGTTTTAAGTTGCGCAAAGAAAATAAAATTAGTAAATAGGGAGTAGAGTAGGTAAATCACCGATGACCAGGATGAAAAAAAACAAAAAACAACTTAATATAAACCGTGAAAATAAATTGGCTGGTGACCAGAATCAGACTTTTTTTCAGCTGAGAAGCTCGACTATCCAAACTAATGAATAATTATAAAAATGACTATTCTGAAAAAAGGTCCCTGTGGCAGAAGAACAGCTTAGAACACAGTTCTACCTTCTCTGAAGAATACATAAAGAGGTCTCTGTTTACACTAACTAATGCTAACCATGTTATTCGCTAACATGAAACTTGAAAATCTCAGTTGCATGATCATTTGGTCTTTGCTTTGATATCATAGGAAAACATTGTTTAAAAGTGGCTCCTCTCTCCCCTCTCTACCTACAATATGGCCATTCAAGGGAAGAGGGCTAAATTATATTTTGAATTCTGTTTATTACAGGTCTCACAGATATTGGAATCGGAGCCAAGCAAACAGCAGATATTGGCCATTAAGATGCAGGAGGGCTTGTTTCAGGAAAAGCCTGATTCCCGCAGTCATAGCCGTCCTAAACAACAGGCCCCGCTGAGGATGCCATGTATCTATGTGATGATATGCTGTGTCCTGCACTTTAAAAAACCTGAGGTTAAAAATTAGCAACAAATGTCTAATAGGTGAATCTGTACAATATATTTCCATTTTAATTAAGATTTAATCAAGATTTTAACAAGAAACCTAGATAATTATCCCTTTCCAATCAAATAAGTACTAAAAAAGAGATGCTAAGAAAAATTCTATCATGCTGATTTATTCATCAGTGTTCTACATTATAATAAAGAATTTCCTTTATGAATAGCTATACATTAAGTGTAAATCCTGGGTAAAAGCTGCTGTATAGGGTTTTTGTTGTCCAACTTTGAAAAATGTTAAAAAATGTGTGCATGTTTGCAACCCGAAACAGATCTGAAGAGGGATAACGAAGGACAGAACCTAATCTTCTGGTACTCTCTAAATGTATCGTGGGAAACCAAGATACATGAGAAAACATCAAAGCAGAATTTGACCGAAATAAATAATCTAATCTCACTGTTTTGCTCTCTGATCTCACCTCGACAGGGGTCGTTCTTCACGAGGAACTCATCCAGAGCCATCCAGCCTCCCCCCACCCGCACCATCACGGTGCTGCGTAAAATCCGCACAAGACGCAGCTGCTGAGAGTCTCCGAACTGTGACGGGGGGGGGGGGAAAGGGAAGCACAAAGATGATGAGTGACAAACACGGAACCAACTGTGAGCTCATTATCGCTGCACGCAAGGAGCTGTGCAGCTTTAAAAAAAAAAGCAGACTGCTCGGATGAATCACTTTGATTTATTTGGCACTGATTTTAGTGGAACGAGATTATTTTAGTGAGGAAAAAATAAATGAATTAACCTGAGCAGTCTGGTTTTCTTTTCACACACTTAAAACACACAAAACACAAATGTTCACTTCTTATTTTCAAACACACACAAAAAAAAAAATTACACAAAGATTAATTTAGCTTGATTTGTTCTTTTAGTCTGAGAAGGTGTTTTTGATTGGGATCCACTGATTTTTGTTAACTATACTTTCCTCAGTGTCTACAGCGATCCGATGGCAAGCCTGACTGAACAGTGCCATCCTGACTTTGTCATTTGTGAAATCCTGCGGCTGATTGGTTTACTTTTCATTCAGTTTTTCAAAAAAAAAAAGTAATTTCATGTCTCGGTTGCAACATCAGTCAGGCTCTACACACAGACCAGTGAGCAGGTTAAATTAAGGCTGTTTTATGTTTTTTTTTTTTTTTTTTGTGGAGCTAGGCAGTAATTGCCACCGTTTTGAACACTGCTACAGCTTCACAAAAATAACTGATTGACGTAATTATTTGTGTCAGTTCTGCACATGTAGAATCTCACTGTGATAATCTCACTTCAGTTTCAGTTACGTGTATCTAAACCCATAACTGCAAGTTTAACCTGTTAAAAAAAAAACACACAGCTGAAGGCACATGATTATACCACCAGGGGGTACTAGTGTACAATTATTTGCCTTTCGCCGTGTCACGTCATACAAACACAGAAACACTGAGCATTTTATGGACTTAAATGCTTCAAGCTTTATGAAAGAGACGACATGTAAGTTGGAAGTTGCACACACAAAAAAAAAAAAAAAACGTGCGGATGACAATCACAGTCGCATGCTTTTCTGTCCATGAACAGGCTGACGTCATGATCAAGGGAGCAAACATCCAACTCCTGCAAACTTTGTTGCACTTTCTACAGCTACGACTGAGACGCTCAGGATGCACTGACGGCACTGATGCATATCAGATGCAGCGAGCTCCGCTAACACGGTGGGAACAAAATGAGGGAATGGTTCAAAGTCCTTTTCTGTCTAATTCATCCTGGCGTGACACGCAGACATGACCAAACACTGATGAATCTCGTCTAACTCCTCATCACTGCCTTCTCGGACAAAAAGAAAAAAATAAATTAATATAACCTCGTATGATTATCTGAATGATTCAATGTGACTGGTGATTCTAATGATCAGAAACATTACAGGTGATGAAGTAAAAAAGAGGCACAAAGAAAACAGCTGAAGAGGGACCATTTACCAGAATACAGCTTTCCAAAACCTCAACGTGTAGGTGGTGGGTAAGATTTTGATTTTCCCTGTTTGCTATTGTCTCATCGCCCATTAGGGAGTCATGTAAGCAGTGAACCAGACCAAACTGTCAAAAGAGTTATTTCAATTCAATGTTGAGTGATACATCAATAAAAAAACGTGCATTAACCACCTCTTATGCCCCCTCTCACTAACCCTCACCCCACATGGACTTCTCCAAGATATGACGTGCCTTGCAAAAGTATTTAATACCCAGTGAACTGTTTCACATTTTGCCACATTGCAAGTGAAAATCTTCAGTTTATCTTCTTGCCTTCTACTGTGATAAACCAACACAACTTAAACTTTATGTGAAAAGTTAAATCGGTATGAATACTTTGCCAAGGCACTGTAACATTAGTGAAAGTTACTTCATGAGGAGGAAAAAAAAAAACAATAAAAAGGTATTAACATCATCAAAGTTGCCCAACTTCAAAGTTATTTCTCATAACGAGAAGATGGCTGATGGATCAAACTATGTCAGCCATTGTGGAGGTACATCATTCCCATGATACCGAAGCATCAAAGCCAAGCAAACAGAAAGCATTATTAGATGCCCGGCTGATGAATTTATGCCAGTGAGCCACTGAATACATGGGCTGAAATGGTGCTGGCAAGCCAATACCGTATTTTCTGAAACTCAAAAGCAGATGTAGAGACAGTTACGGGAAACAAATGTAAAAATTGTTCATGTTGGGCTTTTAAAGGCAGTTTAAAAAAAATAATAATAATCTGATTCGCTTAAGAACAAAATGAATCAGGTGCTAATATAAATATGTACAGTTTTTATGCTTATTTTCTACTTCTGAGTTCCAGTCTAATAACCGCAGCCAGGAATCTGGACAGGACGTGTTAACTGGACAGCAAACATGGTAAATGCAGAGAAGCATAAAGGCTTGGAAAGGAACAGATCAGACACACAGACACAGAGGAGGACTTTCACATGTACCTGGTTTCCAAGGTAGAACTGGATGATGGAAAAAAACAATAAGAAAATGTTAAAAAGTTAGCAAAAGTGGGCCTTATCGCTGCACATTGAACACTTACCATAATAGGGTTTTCCAAAACAAACAAACACTGCTCTAGATAGAAAACAGTGAGGTAAATATACACTTACCCTGTACTTATTTGCTCCAATTTGCTCTACTTGGAATCTTTTTGGACATTTGCATTTTGCAACTTGACGTGTAACCTGCAAACGACCAGTTTATTACTGAACTGTTTCTCTGAACACACAAAGAAGAAAAACTGGGGTGCCATGACATGGTTGTATTACTTCATCTTCAATTTTGTCAGCGTCTGTCAACGGCTTGTAGGCGTCTTTGTTCGGATGAAGAGCTGCCACAAACTCGTAGTAGTCAATGTAACCGTCGCCGTCTCTGTCGAATATGTCCGCCACGGCGCTCATCTCCAGTCGGCTGGTCGGGAATCCTTTTGAGGAGATATTGCACCGCGTCAGGACGTCTGCACGTTTTTTTTATGTCAGAATTCCACACGTGTCAAGAATCTAATTTCCACATTTCCACACACTCCTGCTCATTTAAGTAAGTATAATTTAAAACTTCACAATGAAGTTACTGAAGAATTTTTACAGAAGTTTAACTTTAAATATGACAGCAAAAACAACAGACTGGAAGAAGATTCATGGATGGATGAACTGAAGGACAGATAGATGGATTGTTGGATGGACGGACTGACGGACGGACGGACGGATAGATGGATGGATGGATGGATGGATGGATGGATGGATGGATGGATGCATGGATGGATGCATGGATGGATGGATGCACTGATGGATGGATTGTTGGACGGACGGACGGACGGATGGATGGACGGACGGTAGGATGGATGGATTGTTGGACGGACAGACGGATGGATGGACGGACGGTGGATGGATGGATGCACTGATGGATGGATGGATGCACTGATGGATGGATGGATGGATGCACTGATGGATGGATTGCTGGACGGACGGATGGATGGATGGACGGATGGACGGACGGACGGTAGATGGATGCACTGATGGATTGATGGATGACTGTTGGACGGATGGACAGACGGATGGACAGACGGACGGACGGTGGATGGCTGGATGGATGGATGGATGGATGGATGGATTGATGCACTGATGGATTGATGGATGATTGTTGGACAGACGGACGGACGGACGGTGGATGGATGCATGGATGGATGCACTGATGGATTGATGGATGATTGTTGGACGGTTGGACGGACAGACGGTGGATGGATGGATGGATGGATGCACTGATGGATTGATGGATGATTGTTGGACGGATGGACGGACGGACGGACGGTGGATGGATGGATGCCTGAATGAATGAATGCACGGAGAGACGAAGGGACGGACGAAGGGACGGACGAAGGGACGGACGAACGGACGGACAGATGGACAGATAGATGAATGGATGGATGGACAGATACTTGTATTGCATTGCATAGTTTCCCAGACAGCGCAGGCACCGTTTTTTGTGCATAAAACATCTGGTAGGTTGGTAGGAAGCTCGTCCCCTAGCTGTGCGGCGGACACTTACTGGATGAGAGAATTCCCTCGATGAACTCCTGCCGGGTCACCTTGCCATCCTGGTCCTTGTCAATGCGGCGGAAGAAGTCCATCACTCGAGACTTTTTGTGGTTCATCCAGCGCATGTAGCGTTTCCGCCACACATCAAAGTCAAAGTTGGCAAATTCTTTCAACTAGAAAAAAATAAAAAGGAAGACTCAAAATGAGCAGAAAGACCCCCCCCCCCAAAAAAAATAAAAATAAAAAAATAAAAATAAAAAATGTGTGACTGCAATAATATTGATGCCTTGATCTACCTCCTCCAGTCTGTCCAGCGCATCGTTGAGCTTCCTCCTTCTGTCCAAAGCCAGCAGCCACACATGCTGCCACTTGGTGACCAGCAGGTTGACTCGTGGGTTCTTGGTTTCAATTGGAGCTTGTGTTGTCGATGCGTACATGGTTTGTGTGGGAGAGCGTTTTCCTGTACAGGGAAGGATAAAACTCTACATATGAAAGACGAGACTTGTCATGACATAATTCCAGGTGCTAAGAGGAGGACGGTTAGGATGTTGCGTCACCCTGCAGTGACTCAGTGCTCGGCCAGACGCCTCAGGTGGGCAGGAAATGAAAGGGATACGTACTTCCAGCCCGTCCTTTGTCAAGCACAGGGATCTGTGATTGTATTTGGGGCTCCACAGTGGGTTTCCTTTTATGTGTTTTAGTGATTTTGTCAACATCTGGCTGCTTTCTGGTCATTTCCTCCATGAAGGTCTGCAGAAGAAAGCAACAGTTTCTGATTTTGTAAAAGAGCAACACAACCAGAACAGTTCTATTTAAATTAACCAGAGGATTTGACTTTACCTGGTGTTCTGCTATGAGGCTCTTGATTTCCTCAATCTCCTGTGGCAGCGTCTCTCTGTCCCTGTCGTCGAGGTTAGTCTCGGCCCACTGCAGCCAGGTCAGCAAATTCTCCAACAGCTCCTGAGTGGCCAACAGCTCGGTGAGCGCCACGGCCAGCCGCTGCTGATGCTGCCTGACCCAGGCCTGCACCTGTTAACAGCGGGATAACACATTCAGCGCATATGAACACATCAGATCTGGCCTTTCGCACAGATTTAGTTACTTCCACAAAGTGAGCATATGTCTCAAAAGGTTAGAGCGGGCCGCATCCAACAGAGAAGGTCAGGAAACCGTCAAGATATAATGTTTTTAAGGCCCTGCAAGTCTGTCAGGAGAAAAGACTCTTTGTTTGCATGTGTGTAAAAAACATCAGTGTTTTTGATTGATTTTTTTTAAGTATAATTCAGAGATCATTGGATATAGTCCAAACGTAATTTAGAATTTCTAACTTCAAATGATGGAAGACGGGTAAAACGTAGGAAAGTATGTAACTTAATTTGAATCTGTGTAGACCGGGGCTCGCCAACCTTTTTAAAACTGAGAGCCACCTTCACTGGTGCTGTGGGATACGGAGGGCTACCAGTACTAAAGATTCTGACAGGTCGGCGTCCTGAGCTGAGATTGACCTTGAATATTGTGAATACCCCGTTTTTCTTTTCTTCTCCCAAACCTTTTCCTCTTAAAATTGCTCTTAATTCTGACCCCGAATGTTTATCATAAACTCGTTCTCTCAGCTCCAGAGAGAGACCAGAAACCTTCGATAAACTCAACTCAACTCAACCTTTATTTATAAAGCACATTTGAAACAACCGGGGTTGACCAAAGTGCTGTACAGAAATCACAGTTGCAGAGCATATGATAAAAACTGAAAACTAAAATACATAAACACAATGCCAAAATAAAAAAATTAATGGAGATAAAATATAATAGGATAAAGTGAAACCTTTAATCAGGTCGTGGTCATGTTTTAAACATTCAGTCTTATTTATAGAAACTGAGCTCACGTTCGCTTTTTTCATTGTTATTTTTCTCTTCTTTAATGAATTATACATCAGAAAGATGACCTTGAAGTAGTGCAACGAACAGTTATTAATGCAATCCTTCATTCCCATTCATTTGACAAAATGAATCCTGTTTTCTAAACAAACACCATATCTCATTAATCCTTGTTTGAAACGTGATACAACTGCTACCCTATAAGGAGAATTCATTCTCCAGTGAAATGCGAAGAATAATTTATAAATATGGAAACATAAATTTGTATATCCTCCAGTCAAGCTTGACAAATTGGACAGCAAAGCGTGCTGTCAAGCCAACACATCATGAGAGGGATGCGTGCCAGCGGCAGACTGACCTCTTCAAACCTGGCTTTAATGATGGTGTTCCAGTGCTTGATGGTAGTGATGGAGTCTGGATGGCATATGCTGAGAATAGCCTCCCCCATGCTCGTTGCTTTATTCAGAGGCACTCGCTTCTCCTCCAGCTTCTTCATAAAATCCTTAAAAAGAGCAAATGGGAGAAAAAAAACATATAGTTTACATTTGGATTAGCTTATCTTCAGCAAACATAAAAATGAAACATCGCTTGTGCATGTGTTCATGTGAGAGCAACGCAGAGCTATTTTAACAAGATGAAATCATAGGAAAAATAGAGCACTCGGTTTTTTTGGCATTAAGGATGACAGGGCTGACAGGTTGCAATTACATAGTCTTTGGCTGTTTATCCAGGCGAAAGATGCCATTAGAAACGCTAGCAAGTTTGATTTCTTTCTTAATACACAGAGAAAAATATAAATAACACGTAAGGCGGGCGGCGGTGTTCATCGCTTTTACTTTTCAAAACAGTCTGCCGTCCGCAGTTTGGTTCATAGCTACACTGGACTTAAGAAACAGGTTGCAATGAATACAGACAGAAATAAAAAAAAAATAAAAAAACACCCATCGTGTCCAGCAGATGCACCTATTCTTGCATCAGGTCATAACGTACTGTAAGCGCATGCATGCACATCACATCCCGTTATCCCGTTATACTTGCATCAGGTCATAACGTACTGTAAGCGCATGCATGCACATCACATCCCGTTATTCATGTGGCATTTTTGCATGCCAAAAGTTAAACAAACATCCTTCTAAAACATTAAAAAGTTAAGTAAATACTAGCACTGCTTGCCTTGTGTTGTTCAATCAGCGCCCGCAGAGCTTCCTCGTCGTCGGGTAGGCTACCGTGAAAGCGCAGACTCTGTTCGGCCTCGGCCAGCCACTCCAGCAGGATGTGAACAGTGGAGTGAAACTCCTCAGCCTGCAGCCAGAAAGCTACCATCAGTGAGGATCACAGAGCCAGGTTACCTTCCACGTGAAAAAAAGTGGAGACCCTGCTGTACCTGGCAGAGGGCCTGCTCCAGCCGGGCCTGCTTCGACACAGATAGGTTGCACACGGTGTCCCAGCGGGTGCTGAGCTCCTGCATCTGGACTTTGACCCAGGAGGAGTCATCGTGGCTGTTCTCAACCAGCTCCCTCGCCGAACGCTTCAGAGCCTGAACGCTCACCGTCCGCTTTCCCAGCTCTTTCTGGAAACCCTGCAGTGACAAGTTCAGAAAGGAAACTGTGAGGTGATGCGTCAGCGCCAGAAATCACTCCAAACAGCCTGAACTACTAAAAACAGATGTAAGGAATGTGATCAAATCCTGTACGCAAGACAAAACCGATCAATATAACATGAAATATTACATTGCCCAGGAAAAGTGTCAGTTTCCTTTGGACTTTTCTAGTTTTTGTCAGGGTATGTGGCAAACCAGCAAAGCGCAGCACAAGAGGTAGTTGAAGGACACGTGCTTTTCAAAACTTTTTACACATCTGAAAAGTGTGGCATGCATTTCTATCCAGTCCTCTTGAGTCAAAACGGCACATGTTTTTGGGTTTGTATCTATCATCTTTGCATAGCCACAGACGCTTCGCCCACTCTCATTTGCAAAATAACTTCCGATCAGTCAGAACGGATAAGGGCCTTGTGGGAATTTTGACCTTCACTTCTCTCTGGGCGATTTTAACATATAGATTTGATTTTGATCTTAACCAGTCGTTTGTATTTCTGGCTGTACGCTTAATCTTGCTGTCCTGCTGAAAGGTGTACCTTTGCCTACGTTTTCTACAGTCTCTAACAGGTTTTAAACCAGGATTGCCTTGTTTTTAGCTCCATCCCTCAACTCTGAACAGCTTCCCTGTTACTGCAGAAGAAAAGCATCCCCACAGCTCGCTGATGCTCAAATTTAGTTTCACGTGACCAAATCCCCATCTACACGTCCTCTATTTTACAAACGTTAAACAGGAGCTGATATGGATCACTTTCCAGATTTATCTTTTGTATTTGAGACCAACGTATCCTGTTCTTGCCGCTTCACAATTACGCACAACTTCATGTTGGTTACTCACGTACAATTAAAAAAAAATGTATTGACTTTTTTTTTTTGGTTTTATCATGACAAAACGTGACACCATTCAAAGGGTCTGAATACTATTAAAAGGCACCGTACATGTGAATGTTTAACGCTCTGCACGAAACAAGCAAACACGCAAACAATGCCCCGAAGCCCTTCTTTTTGCTGTACGACAGCGCCGTTCAAACGCAGCTATCTTTACAGACCAACCCTTGTGTGGCTTGTGATTAGAAAAAAAAAGGCCTTTAAAAGGATGAAAGAAAAGGGTGGTAGCGCAGAAGAGGAAAAAAAAAAACTTTGGATGTTTTCAAAGATAGGCTTTGTCCCTGCTTCTCATATCAAAAATCAACAAAGGTGTGACGAGTTGTGCGTCTTTGGTGTGGTTTTTCTACCTTGTGGTTGTCGATCAGGTTGAGAACCAGGTCTATGTCGCCGTGTACCGGCTGGTCCTCGGCCAGCTGGGGCTCCACCTTGTACAGCCAATCGATGAGAGCCTGGAGGGCATCCGTAAACTGACCCGAGAACAGCAGCGCCTCCTCCAGCTTGTTTTGTCTGCAGGAGAACACAAAGGACAAATAAATGAGCCAAAGTCCACAGTTTGTAGGCCGGAGAAGGAAAACGGGTGACGAGTCCTCACCTTTCCACTGATTTTCCACAAACCGTGTCCCACTTGTCCCTCAGTTCACTCAACATGTCGTCCAGTTTCTGCTTATCGTCCTGAAGGACGGTTTTATCTTTCAGGGCCCGCCCGGTTCGAGCGTTGGTGTCGTACACAGAGTGTTTGCTACCCAGCGCTTTCTGGAACTCCTGCAATCGCCCAACAACACAATCCAGAACAAGCTCGGGTCAGTCAGTTTCAGAGGGGTGCTGAACGTCTCCACGGTCAGACGAAGATTATTTTTCTGACTACAGCTGGAATGCCAATAGAGTTCCAACATGTGTGTTGTGATTGAGATGCAGAGCTTTGTGAAGCAAACACAAAAAGGGGGTCAAATCTCAGCTACTGCTCCAGAGAGATTAAAAGTATCCAATCCCTAATAGAGTTGGTCCAGGCCCGGATTACGACAGGATTAGCTTGATCTCCCTACATAACAGTGCAAACAAGGCAAGAACGACCAATAAAATAAACACATTTGTGATTCTAAAGATGCTCTATTTTTCCATAAATAGCCTCTAATTGCTTTACTTTAACGTCTGGAAACGACACTTTAAACATGGAGCCTGACTGAACTGCTTTCTTAATTTAATTTATAGTCCTGCACAGATCGAGCTCGTTCTGGCCAAAACCGATTTCTGATTTTCTTTGAGGTCGGATCTGTCGACGGCGATTCTAAAACTGGCGGAAATCTGTGGAAATTGGTCAAGATGTTATAAAAGAGACGGACGTGTGCTGCAGGTTGTTGGACGGAGACGGCAGTTTTGCATCCAACAAAAGGGTCTGTTTTCATCTCTGCCCGACTGTTTTGGACATCTCATGACAAATCTGCTCGCATGCAGACGTTTATGTTTTAACGAGTGAAGTCATGAATGCTGTTTATACCATAAAAGGAGAGGACTTAGTGGGGGCTTAACTTCCATAAAGCGGGCTGCAAACTGATTTGTCACCTTGTGCTGTGCCAGCTGCATCTTGATTTTGTCCGGATCGTTGGCAATTTCCACCTCGGAGTCCAGGGCCTTCTCGGATTCATCCAACCACTCCATTAGTTTGTTGAAAGTTTCATGGAACTAAAGGAACATTAGAAAACAGTTTAAAAAGGTTTGAAAAATGTACTAATGCATTTGATTTATCACAAAGTTCTGCTCTATGTTCACATGATTAAGCGCTCTGGCTCAAAGGGAAGTTCTCCGCGCTAATAAAACAAAGCCACAGCATGCAGACAGAATATTACACAGGCCTAAAATGCAGTTTCCAATGAGCCTTCCAATAACAACACGACAAGCCTGATAGCGGTGAAACAGGCCAGTGCCAGACTCAATATAAACATGCAGAAAGCGTTACCTGCTTTGCCCTCTTCCTGGCGTCGTCCAGCAGGCGACCTCGCTCCACGGACCTCTGCACCAGCTTCTCCCAGCGGCTCTGCACGCTGAGCAGAAGGTTCTTGATCAGCACCACATCCTGTTTCTGGCTGAAGTACTTTAAATGCGTCCCCGTCTTGTCCAGCTCGATAATTTGCTCTCTGTGGGAGTTCACCTCGGTCACAAAGATCTGCACAAACACAGAAAATATGTAAGAGACGTCAAGGTTGGCTGTATTAATGAAAAGCATTTAAACGCAGGGCTTTAAAAATGAGCTAAATAAAAAAAAAAGTGTTGTTTTTTTTTTTAATAGTTTTATTCCAAGAACCCATTCACTAATGATTCACAATCTAAAATATATTTATTTTCACAAGGATTAGTTTTCATCAGGAGAGGCTCCGTCTCTCCACACATTACCTTATGCTCATCAATTTGAAACATGATGGTCTCCAAAATGAGGGAAGCAGGAGAAACCGTGTTCAGCGCCTGTTCTGCCTGGGTTAGCCACACGATGAAGTCCTGAAGAGAGTCGTGGAAATCGGTGGCCAGCGTTAAAGCCTCTTCAAGTTTTGCCTGTGGACACAAACCACCAGAAAGTGTTGATCTCCACTGCATCCACAGACACTGCCCTGACCGTCCGTAACCCACACTTCGCTGTGCTTTCGCTATTAACAGATCTGCACAGGGTTAATGGCGAGGCTGAAAGGCAATGATGAGCTTTTAATTGAGGAAGAGAAACATCCGCAGTAGCTCTGTGACTGAATCATATCTGCTCGCTCCAGCAGAAATGGCTCAGCAGAAATATCCTTTGTTGTCCTTCAGCGTGGACATTCAGGTATGCAGGCTGCAAAGTCAAAGGAAAACGGAGGTATGCAGATAAACCCAAAGATAAAAAAAGAAGACTTTAAAGAGACTTTCAAGTAAGGGTAAATTAATAATATGAGAACAAATACTCAATAGTTAATGAAAATAGCATAATCTGATTAAAGAAATGTACAACTGAGTAAGGTGATTTAAAAAGTGTATAAAATTTCTTCTGGACTTCTGTCTCCCACCTCCTGCAGTGGGTAAAGGGGGCATCCTAGAACAGAGGTGGCCTTCCTGATTAACTAATCTACAGCTGCTTCCTCTCAGCTGTAGATAAGCAGCTGCTCCAACAAACTACACCATAGAAGGTGGCTGATGCTACCAGTGTACAAAAAAAAAAAAAAAAAGGTTTTCAGGAGCTCCCCCTGCACTCCAAAGGATCTCAGTCTCATTAGCAGGCAGAGTCTGTTCTGACCCTTACGGTAAAAAGCATCAATGCTGTGAATCCATTCCAGTTTCTTTTTCAGGGGAAGACCTTATAAGGTACTTCTAAGCAGTATGATGGTCCAAATGACATTGTAACGCTGGTGAGATTTCTGATATATAAACTAAACAACATTTTCTAAATATGTGCATTTTTTATATATAACTATATGTCATTTCTGTGGCACTAGTTGCCTTCAATAAAAGTAGGCTGACAGGAAGAGGGTGACAGAGAGGGGGAAGACACGTGGCAAAGGTCTATAAATAAAATAAAACAGCAAAGTCACAAAGAAAAAGACACAATTTCCAGGGTGTGTAATGGTTAAGGCTCTTACGATATACAGAGGCTGCAAAGGGATCCATTCCCAGTAGACTTTTCACATTTTATCACATTACAACTAGATACTTTGTTGTATTCTATTGGGGTTTTATGCAATAGGCCATCAAAGAGTAGCAAACGATTGTTACTTGGAATGAAAGGGTTACAATCAAAAATGTATTTTGCAGCCCCTAACAGATTTTCTTCCAAACTATACCTTACTGCACTATATTAAGCTCCATCCATTTTCCCATCAGCTCCAGCCAGCTTCCCTTTTCGTGACAAAATAAAGGCATCCCCACAGCATGATGCTGCCAACCACCACACAACAATGTGCATGTAGGCCAAAAACGTCAGTTTCCGTTTCCTATGTCTGATCCTCAGTGAGATCTTTACAACTTTATCCCCCACCTGTGTGGTGTGTTTATGCTGTTCATTCACCACTGTTCTCTAACAAACATCTGAGGCCTTCACAAAACAGTTGAATTAATATTGGAATTTATTTCCAAACAGGTCAAATTTATTGAAAAATGAGACGACTTCTGAAGGCAATGGGCTGCGCTGGTCTTTATTTATGAGTATTGGTATAAAAAGAAGCTGCATACAAAATTCACATCAAAACGTTCATCTTTTGGGTTGTGAAAATCTTTAAAGCAATGCTTCCTTTTCCTTTCCCATCTATGTGCTACTTTGTGTTGAACGTTGCACAAAATCCCATAAATATGAAAAGTAAATGGTGATAGTTTGACAAAATGTGAAATAGTTCTACAGGTGTAAATACTTGTGTATGGTACTATGATTTTTTTTTTTTTTTTTTTTGCCAATAGCATGATTGTAATTTATTCTGGGTAAGAAAGAAAAATAGGGAAAAAATGTGGTTCTTAATTTTCCAGAACAAAAGTGATAAATATCTATTTTGACCTGTGTCAGGTCATCACTAAGGGAACCTTTAAAAAGAGCATTGCTCCACCTCGACAGCAACTGCAGAGCCATGACCAACAGCGTAACCACATCCTGAGCATCTTTGCCAGCACTTACACCCTTTATTATCGACACCGGGATTAAAGGCTCTCAGCTGCCGAGTCGGGGCTCAAGTGTTTGTCAGCGATATCTCCCTGGGAGCAGAGGAGGTGAGTCACTTCAGCTCAGAGAGAGCAGTGAAAGCCATACAGTGATTCCCCACCTTCCTCTCGGCGACCTTCGCCTGCACGGCTTCCCATTTCTCCTTCAGACGGGACAGGTCCTGCTCCGTATTGATGTCCGGGCCCTCGGGCATCATGGCAAGCAGCTGGCCGCCCTTGTCAAGCAGCTCCCGATACTGCTCCCCCTTGGCCTCAAAGGCAGAACACAACTCCTGGAACAGAAACAAATACGATGGCGTGAGGAGAGGCTCTTTCAGCGAAACAAAGAGTTCAGGGGAGTTTGTTTGTCAGCAGTTGGGCCAAGATTTATCCAAAAATGGGGAAATAATGAGCACGGCAGGGCTGCTTAAGACACCCAGAAACATGTTTCGGATAAATGTTTAAACGGCATTAAATTACCAATTTGATAAAAGTTGTTGTTTCTAGAGATTTGTCGTTTTTAGCTCTATCGAATGACACCGTTTGTGTTTCCTTAGGAAAAGCGCTGCTGCTGAAGGGTCCCATTACCGAGGGCAACAACAAAGAAGCAAAACCTTCCCAGATTCATTAAGGTCAGACATGGACGAATCAATTCGCAACGCCTAACAGACTTTTTTGTTTGCCCTCCGCGAGTTGTGTATTTTGCGGTGTCGCTTGATTTTCACACTCGAGATGAATCGCGGCGCAGACACAGCCGCCTCCTTGCCAGCCTGCCATCTGCATGCAGCCTTTCATATTGTTAAATACATACCAGATGGGCGTTAAGCTGCTCCCGGGCCGTGTCTGGTAAACCTCCCACAGCCTTTGATGCCAACAGCTGACGTTCTGTGTCTTTCAGCCATTGCTGCATATCTTCTATCTCGCCATGGAAACCTTGGGCCTATAACACAATACAACCTGAGTCAGGACAAAAGGTGACTCACACACACACTAACACACACACACACACTGATTGCTAGAAACCTGACACTGGGAGAGGAAAGGGACTCAGTTAATAATTCCTTCACTTCATTCCTGACGTGGTCTGCCTCAAATGAACTGAGGAGAATGATTTCTAATATTTATCTTTCTTTTAGCCTAAACTTTTTAATTTAAATACATTCCCAATTTTAGAGAAGCTGAACCTTTGAGATTTAATATATTGTATTGTCCCTTAAAAACCCTTCTACATCCAGACCAAACTATTTCTTGAAGACATTTCTGTAACAATGTCGTTTTCATTCCATGAAAATGAAATTCTCCTGAAATGTCAGCGTCTTAATTAGTAACACCACAGGAAGCGTAAATCAATGATGACAAGGTGCGGTCAATCATCCCAAAAGAACGTCTGGACTTCTTTTTTACCTCCCAGTTTATTGAAGTCAAAGTGAATTTTCTGTGAAATGGATTAGAACCTGATGCAGAGACGCCTCGAGCTGTTGCTTCCTCTGGTCCGTCTTCTCAAGGATGGCCTTCCACCTCTGGTTGAGACTCTCCAGCTTGCTCTGCAGACTGGAAGCTTCCTCGCCGGCGCTAGACTCCACCAGCTCGTTGCCGGCTTTGTTCACAGACTCCACTGTCGACTTGTGAGCCAACACATCTATCTGTAGGATCTGTGCCAGGAAAAATCAGAGATAAGTGAGAAAAAGAAAAAATGTTTGAGGACTGACGGGAAGCATGTCAATACGACCGAGTGGACATAATTGAAACCTTTAGACAAGTCCGTATATAGTGATCGTGGGGGTGAACTTTACACTCACAAAGCAGCAATCTAACCAGCTGTATTTATGTGAAACGATTGTTAAAATACAAAAAGATGAGAGGAGATTCGTCCTACGTGATGCTTGGCGAGCTCTATCTCGATGGCTTTGGGGTCCCCTGCAGCCTTCCGCTGTTCGTTGAGCAGTTCCTCCGTGTGGCTCATCCAGGCCAGCAGCTCGTCCAGTGCATGCTGGAACTGGCCCAGCGCCAGCAGCCCCCCCTCCAGTTTGTGCTGGATTAATGACAGATTGACCCGTAAGATGTTGGCATTCAGTGAAAGCGCTTGACATACACAAGACATATTATTACCAGTCCGCCGGAGCTTTTGCTGTGGCTTCTATACTTCAAAAAACACAGAGGCGGTTTGGTTCTAGAATAATTGACTATGCTTTAAAGGGGTTAAAGATTAGGGGAACAGAAAAAAGGATTTATTTTATTACAAAAACATTACAAGCTTATAAAAGATATAGGAGAAAGAATAATATAGTATAAACGAAGGGTTTGAATAGAAACCATTTATTTAAACTTTTTCTTGTAATAATTTCTTACTATGTATAGATAAAAATGCTATTAGACCTACAAAAACAGATTTTTGATGACGTTTTCCTCATTTTTTTTCTCCATTTTTTATGGTAATTATTAAATTGCAAACCTGTGACAAATATAGAAAATATTTTTTTGAAATAAATCTTGAATTCAATTTTAAACTGAAATAAATACTTTAGTATCTACTTGTGAGCATGTTTTTTCATTATCGTAACTGAGAGACTACTGATTAAAACCTATGTTGCAACATTACTCTAACAGATGTGTAACGTCCGTAAAACCGAAGCGTGAACGTGAGGAACTGGACGTGCTCTGGTGATGTTCCCGCTCCCACCTGTCGGCCGATGATCTTCTCATCCAGGTTGTCCCAGAGCATTTTGAGCTCGGACATCGGCTCCTGGATGGCGCAGCAATCAGCCTCCTCAGTCACCTTCTTCAGCAGGAGGCCGGCCTGGTGGTTCAGGCGCTCCATCTCGATCTGGAGCTGGTAGGATTCTCCTTTGAACTCCTGACAAAAAACAGCGCCATGACACCGAGTCAACCAAGCCATCGGTCAACACGAGCTCAAAGGCGCGCAGAGAAAAGCAGCGCTGTTTGTATAGGGACGTGTTTGTGTTGTTGCACATCAAAAAGGTCCATAGGGACCTTTTCTTTCCTAACAGGTAATGGATCGGGCCTTAAAAATAAACAAAGCTGATATGAGTACAGCTGCCATTTTAAACATCTGCAGTGAAAATATTTTAGAGCCCGGACAAAAGAGAATCGCCAAGCTTCCATGACAAAAACAACAGCAACAGTCTGTTATCATCCACTTTCACATCCAGCCGTACCTTGAGCTCCACAATCTGCTGCTTGACCGTCTCCAGGTCTGTGCCCACGGGGGACATTGAATCCAGTTTGTTCTCTAGAATATCCACCCAGTCAAACATGCCCTGTGCGCAAAATGGGAAACCACTGTTATTGTCGGAAAACAAAGGCCGGTGCACACAGAGTCACGTTTCACTCGTGTTCATCTCATTTTCACGCAGAAAAGTTCCTGCTCCGCCGCACAGCTTTAGGTCAACATTTACAGTGAAATAAAAAAAAAAAAGCAACCCACACAATAAATCTCTAACCCCAAGAGAGTTAAACCAGCAGACTTTATAGGACTTCACACAGAACTTCATAGAGACGTTAAAGCTGAAGCAAAGATAAAACAGCCCTGCGTTTGGTGTTTATTGCTTCTATATTACAAGTCTTCTCATAAAAAGTTAGATCACACAAATCAGTTGTTTCATCTTAAATCTAGTCTGGCTCACTGTTCCGGTTTAGCTGTCACAGATATAAATTAGTCAGAAAAATGAAGAAATGAAAGGATAATTGAAAGTGTACATATTTAAATGAGATTTTTTTTTAAATGAGAATCTGTGTTCGTACCTGCAGACCATCTTGAAACTGCACAGCAGCCTGCATAGCGTCTTCCAGTCTCTCCACTCTTTCTTTCCAGGTCTTGTTGAGATTCTCCCACGCTGAATTCACCTGGAAACGTGAAACAGGTCAGAGGTGAGAGACAACATCTAAATGCCCCGAATGCTCCGCAGCATCACCAAATGAAACTTCTGCTTATAGGACCACAGATAAAATGTTATCCATTACCTCATCCACACTTTTCTTTATTACAGGCTTGTCAGGTTCTCCACAGGCAGTCATAAGCTCTGCACCCTGGTTCCGCACCACATCGAGCTCCTCCTGCAGCCCATCGATTTCCTCCTTAAATCCCTTTAAAAGATGAAAAGCATTTTTCCTTTTTAAAGACAAGCCCTCATAGGTTTTATCATCAATGGGCTAATTCAGAAATCCAGCCATCTTCATTCCACCTCTACAAATTCCTGCTGCTGCTTGACAACGGAGGGGTCGACTCCGGGTTCCTCCAGCTCCCTCAGCAGGTCCTGGCTGTCTTTGATGGTCATGATGAGAGCGCAGTGGTCGCACCAGAATTTGTCGGCCATGTCCATCACGTCCAGCAGCTTCGCCTCCCGCTCCTCCAACAAGGCCTGGATGTCGTTCCACAAGAACACCATGTGGTCCAGCTTGTCTTGAACAGCTAGAGCGGAGAACACCAAAAGTGTCACAAATATGATGAGAGCTTAAATTAATTGACCAGTTTTTATGTTGTTTTTGGGTTGCGCTGTCGTGTTGATAGTTATGTTTGTTTTTGCACGACAAATTAGACGTATCATTAGTTACAGCAAATTCACTATAACTTAGAGAAGCAAAAGAAAGAAAAAAAATGGCGGTGACCGAAATCAGACTAATTTAATCTTAATAGGTTCTGACCAGTGATCAGCTGGATGGAAACTCATAAAGCCAACCTTTTTCGTACCCATGAACACATCACAGCTAAATGCTAACTGGTAGCAGAAACAGCTATGGAACAGTTTTCAATGGAAGAATTAATATTACTTTCAGCATTGGTCAGGTGTTTAAAATGAAGTCATATGGAGCAAAGAGTTTACATCTCTGTGCTTTGTTTTAAAAAAAAAGTTGACAAGTTGGGAGCTTTCTTTGGTTTACTCAGGAGGTGAGAGAGCGAGAGAGAGCAAGACTTAAAGCAGGTAACGGGAAAAATGAACAGCAAAAGGGAGCTTATCTTTTTTTTTGATAAACTCTCTTAAGAGAAATTTCCATCTATTGTAAAATAGTAAAAGCCTGTTTTGCAGGTGTGACATCACCTCTCTTCCTACTGTACTTTTATCTTCTATATTGTTAATCGGCTGGTTAAAACTTTACATAAATTGACCACAAACTTGTGAACCACGCATTCATACCAAGACTCATAAAGCTTTCTAGTGCTGATTTAGACTATTAAGGCAAATACTTCATTAGAATAATGTAAATATCACAGCAAAAAAAAAAAAAAAAAACACAAAATAAACCGATTTAGGGTTACGGCACATCCATTACCTTTGGCAGAGATGTCTTTGTCTGCTCCTTCGGATCTTGCAATCATCTCTTCACCTCGTTGCTTCAGCGTTTCATAAGCAGGCTGCAGTTTCTCCAGATCCATAGAAACAGCCTTGTTTTCAGTAATCTGCTCCTTGATCTTGTCCACCTCTACTGAGATGGACGGAGGCTGGCGCAGGCGTTCAGCAATCCGCTCCAGGGACTCCAGCATCGGGTCAATCTTGTCATGGAACTAAGGCAAATTCAGAAAGAAACTCCTTAGCCACAGTTTGAGGCTCCTAGAATTTTGTGAACAATGTTGTCAACAAGAACTTCATTCATTCATTAGTTCATTCATGAATCTTTTAACACTACATGTCAAAATATACTATTTATTTTTTATCAACCGGAAAATGTTTTGGTAGATATTTGTTGTTGATCTTTTTTTAATATATATAAACTTAAGCAATGATGCTATACAAGGGTCTACATTTGACAAGAACTCTCCAGGGCAGAAGTGAAGTTTTAGGGGACCAAAAATATCCGCTTTCTTTTTCAGTTAATGGATGTTTCTTAACGACTGCATTTACCATGTCCAAAGTATATTCATTAACCCATCTCCCTATCAAGGTGTTTAAATTAGCTGGATCTTCTTGCAGATAACTGTGATGCAATTGTTTGAAAGCAAAGGCACCATTGCTTCACCTCTAGTCTAAACCTTGCCCCAAAGCATGTCAGAACAACAGTAAACTTTAAGTCCATACTCCACCGAATAGTTACAATAAATGTTACCTGAGTTTCCAAATCCTTTTAATGTTAAAGCAATCTGCAAAGGTGAGTCTGTACCTTTGATAGTTTGGCTATGCAAATAGTATCTCTCTGTGCTGAAGGAGTTTACCCAAGGCCAAATGATGCATTATGAATGCATTTAAGGAAAAGTCAATCAATATGTATAAATATAATGTAAATGACTTAATTATACATAAATAATTGCATTGTGAAAGACCAGAGCTGTCAGTGTCATGCAGATTATGGGGAAGAAATAGCGTCAGCTGAAAGCAGGTGGTAATTCTGACAGGAAACAGAGAAAGATAGAAAACAATTACCTAAAACGCTGCTAGCTTTACCAACAACAGATCAAGAATGTCGCGGAAGGCAAATTCATCCACTACCCAAAACAAACAGAAAGAGACAAAAAAAATGAAACAGCTTCCCACCTGGGTGGATTTGGAGATGGCTTCATCCAAACTGGCAGCTCTCTCCTTGACATCCGCCTTGAGTTTGGCGTACAGCTGGTCGGCAGCCGAGTACTTCTCTCTAATGGGAGCTCCCTCCACCGGGGACAGTTCAAGCAACTGGGGACCCGTCTTATTCATCTTGTCGATATGGGGCTTGTGCTCGGCAATCAGCTCTCGCATTTGCTAAAGGGAGATGTCACAAATAAAACTATATACCCATGCTTTGTCCTTTAGAACAGTCTTAATAAGCATGTTGGCTTCTTACCCGGAGTTCCTCTTGTTGTTGTCTGAGTGTTTCATATTCGATGGCAGGCGGTGGCAGCTGGCTGAAGGTGCCCAGCGTCTCCTGCAGCCACGGCCACATTTCTTCGTAGGTCTCCCAAAACTGGCCAGCCAGAGACTGCGCTCGCTCCAGCTGGAGACAGCGCTCCGAATTCAGCTGACTGACAATACCGTATTTATCCAGGAGAATCTGGCTCTTGGTCTAATTAAAAAAAAAAAAAAGAAGGAAATGTAGGTTTTGTGTACCGAAAATTACATTTGAACAACCTCGCTAATAGATTTTATATATATATATATATATATATATATATAGTAGGTCTTTGTGTACCGATAATTACATTTGAACAACCTCGCTAATATCTATCTATCTATCTATCTATCTATCTATCTATCTATCTATCTATCTATATATATATATATATATATATATATATATATATATGTGTGTGTATAGATAGATAGATAGATAGACAGATAGATAGATAGATAGATAGATAGATAGATAGATAGATAGATAGATAGATAGATAGATAGATAGATAGATAGATATTTTTTTTACCTTCAGGGCTTCTTTCTCTTCTGGGTTTTTGCTGTTCATGATGGCCTTTGCGGTTTTTACAATCTCATCCACAGCATCTTTGTGCTTCATGATATCCATGGAGAAAATCTACAAAAGTGGTCAAATGCATCTGGCTTGATGTCACATAACAACACGGTTCATTGTGGGTTTTTCTTTTTTTTTACTTCATTATTATGTGCTAACCTTCTGTGCTTGGAGCTGGGCTGTAGTTTGGTCGTGCTCCAGCCTGATCTCACCCATGGACAGCAGCTTCCTCTCAGCATCGGCCAGCCAGGAGAGTTCAGTGTCGGCGGCCTGCTCAAACTGGGAGAGGAAAATATTCAATTATGAAAAACAAAAAAAAAACAAAAAAAGAAAGCATAAAGAGCTGATTTAACAACCATTTTTCTTTACCTTCTGAGATTTGAGGATGTCAGCGTTGATCTGGTCGACCTGCTGAGTGATGGTGTCATGAATGACTTTGTACCGCTCGTTATCTTCAGTCACCAGCTTGTCCAAACTCTCTCGAGTGTGCCAGGGGATCAGGTCCAGGAGTGAACTGCTTAGCTCGTTTAGCTTCTCCAAGGCAGGTTTTTGGTCTTTGGCCTCTTTGAGTAAGGCCTGGGTAACAATACATGACACACATTAAATCAGAAATGATCTGGCTCTTTCTCTTAAGCATTGCTTTAGACGTTGCGAACAAAAAAAGTGTTTTACTTTTTGTCTATTTTGGGAATGGATCAGCTGCTCGCCCACTGGGTCCTGATCAGCAAAGGTCTTCATCTCAGCCTCGGCTGTCGCTAACCAGGTGTTCAAGTCCTGATGAGTGTCCTGGAGCTTATTGGAGAGACTCAAGACCCGCTCCAGTGTCTTCAAAACATTGTCACTCATGGATTTGATTTCAGCATACTTTGATTTTATTCCATCCAGCTGTGCCTGTTTACTGACCCACCCTCGTCACCTATAAGTGAGCATCACAAACAAAAGCAAAAATAAAACATTTTGTACTTACTGACATAATTGAAGATGCGAATAAATCCCCTAGTAGCTTGGGTCTAAGCAAAATGCTTAGTGCCTGTGAATGCCCATGTTCTGTGTGCACTCTTGTAAAATATGAAAAAATCCTTGAAATAAATGAAAGTTAGTAAAGTAAAGAAACATTATGTAACCTTCCCTACATCTGGCCACTCATCTGTTTATAATACAGGGAGCTATAAAACTATAATCTGCCTGACTGAAATCTTAATTTTGTCCGTTTTCAATGCAGAAGAATTAACAAAAGCCTGTGAGAGAATAACATACCAGTGGTTTGCTTCAGAAGCTCCATTCCATTGGAGATGGCTTGGTCTACATTTGTCTTCCTTAACTCAATATCACTTTGGAGTGTCTGCAAAGAAATGTCTCAGAGAGTCAATGGGAGGTTCGTAGGCATGTGACAAACAACACGGGGCACACAGATCACTGATATGAGCTGAAAGGTGATGCAACTTAAAATAAAAGGTAATGGTTGGCCTGGAGAGTGTACCCGCTGTTCTGCCAACTGCCTGTCAAGAACGTCAGATTCGTAGTCCTCCACGGACACTTCCTCGAGCCTGGAGTGCACCTCGCTGAGCCAGTTCATGAGAGCCACCTCGTCCTCTCCAAACAACTGGGCGTTGGCCAGAGCTTGCTGCAGCATGTCAGCTTTCCTCCGGCATCTCTCCTGGAGCTCTATGTAATTGGCCTGGGTGGCGTCCAGCCTGGACTGAACGAACTCCTTCTCTTCCACCGAGCTTACAGATTTAAGCATCTGACCCAGACTGACAGCCTGCAACAGGTCTTTACTGTGACCCAAAATCTCCTCCTCTAAGCCCTGACCAGGGGTGGATGGAAAAATGGGAAAATAAAACACAAACATGACACAGAAACATAAAAATAAAAGTCAACAAAAAATGGAAAAATGGTTTGATGGTAAAAAAAAATTAAAGTTAAATAAATGTAACTGAAATAAATAAACTGCAAATGGTGATGTGAAATAAAAAATAAATAAAAAAAGGCGTGGTAACGATGTTAAAACACCTGTATTACCTTATGCTGGACAATCTGATCCTCCAACTTGGACGTCTGAGTACCAGTTGGCTCAGAGTTGGCCAGATGTTTCTCTGTGGCTGCCAGCCACTCGTTCAGTGGCTCCAGAGTCTCATGAAACTGCTGCGTGACCACTAAGATGCTCTCCAGTTGCTTTTGCCTGTCATAGGCATTAAAAGAGGTACAGAAAATATTGTTTACAAGTCCAAAATAAACTGAACTGTTACCGAAACTTAAATTAAAGATCGGCATCACAACTCACTAAACACTTGCAAACAGACATGGAGAGGAAAGCTCTGACAGACAAATACAAAACTAACAAAAACATACGTTGTAAACAGTTGAATAAGCCCAAGAGGAGGAAAATGTGTTCAGAGGATTCTTATTCTTCAAATTTAAATTAAATTAGAAACTCTTTTACTGACTAGTGAAAGCTTTTATACCACAAACGCTGTGACCACAAACGCCAATGCCTTTTATTGGGATATTATACAGTATTATTGCACTGCGGGAATGCATTAACAGGAGCAACAGCTGTGCACTCTGCAAATCTGGCCATTAGGGAATAGTAGCAAGAACAAAAAAAGGTTTAAAGAAATCCAGAAAAAAACATCCACTTGCAGTTTGGGGACACAAACAGAAATGAGGAGGAAAATTATCTGGACAGATGAGAATAAAATGTAACTTTCTGGCTTGCATGCAAAATCTTAAACGACCACCCTAAACATACAGCCTAGCCTACAACTGAATGAGTAAGATTAGGGGCCTACAGGGGGACTCCAAGTGTCCTGCAACTTTTATCTGTTTCTCCTTCGATCGGCTTCTGAACAGATCATTTATAATATAGAGATAATTACATATCATTAGGCTGTGTCTCATCTAACGGTTGCAGGACTGGTTGACACCAAAGCATATTAATGTGTCAGAATGGCCCAGTCAAAGTCCAGACCTAAATCCAATTGAGAATCTGTGGCAAGATTTGAATATCGATGTTCACAGATGCTTTCTATCCAATGCGACTGATGTTGAGCTACTTTAAAAAAAAAATGGTTCATAATTTTAGGATCTAAATGTGTAAAGCTGGTAGTGGCATCACAAAATCTATAAACTATTGAGTGAGTGCTTGAACCCAAATGCTCAATGCAGTTTTACAATTTCACCAGAGAACTACGTCGAAAACAATCAGTTTTGTTGTGCTATGATTTAATCTTTCATTGAAGTACCATCAAGCTTGTAGTTGCTATTGTACAAAATATGAACAAAAAAAATTAAAGTGGGTGTTCGGGTTTTGCAAAGCACTGGAAATCTTGTTTTTATGAGCAAATCATGTTTCTACGTGGATAGCTTGTAGGGTAATACGTGCTTTGTTCATGTCTATACAAACCTATTTTCAGCTTTCCTGAGCAGATTGTCCCACCGCTCTCCCAAGCATTCAATCTCTTTGGAGATCTTCTCCTTGTCCACGGCCTCTGCCAGTTCTGCGACCTTTCCTCCCTCGTTTTTTATGAGCTCCACGGTTGGCTTTCGGTCATCCAGCAGTCTCTGTAGGAGCTGTCAGCGACGAACAAAGCACATGAGTTATTTAGCGCAATAACAAGAAAACCCAGTAAATCTAGCAGCCGCAAATTAGATGTCCATTACACAAAACGCTTCGTGTCAGGCACTCGCAGTTAACAATGGGTGTCAGTTAAGCGGGACGGATGGCAAAGCAAATGTTAGGCGTTAGTGTTGAAGTGCCTTAGTGTTGAAGTGTTAAGGCTTAAACATATCTGCTTTTGTGTTTATGCATATTACAGCAGGCAATCAACACTTACTTTCTGCTCCTGTATCTGGGCCTTGACCACTTTGAATTCAGCAGAAGGAGGCTTCTGACTGGCCACAAGCTCTTCTGTGTCGGTCAACCAGCTGAGGAGGGACTCCAGAGCGTCCTGAAACCTTCCACAGTGCAGCAAGGCTTCGTGCAGCTGGGCTGAACGCTCAGCGACCTGCAGATACGTTATAAATATAGATGCGTCACTTACTTAAGAAAGGCTTGTAGCACTATGGAGGACATTTCTACCCAGATATTGCCCCACATTTTAGCAAATGTACGAAATACAGTCGTCAAATGATAAGAAGTGAAGCGACCTTTTTATTAAGAGTATTCCACTTAGAGTTGACGCTGTCCAGGTCATCCTCGATTTTTTTGGTGCTGGTGCCTTTTGCAGCGCTCTGGATGAGGCCCTGCCCGAGTGAGTTGATGTCATGGAGCTGTGCCTGTAATGGATCAATGTCTTCTTTCTGGAAACCCTAAAGAAAGAGTAAACAAATTAAAGTGAATGCTCATTTCACAATGAAATCACGTATGTAAGGTGAGAATTTATTTGGTGAATTTCATATATTTTGTTCATGTAAGACCAAATTTAGACTTTACTTCAAAATATAACTTGTAGAGCTGAGATTAAACAACACATTTCTACAAAGAACAAAGCAACAATGTTTCACTTAAAAGCTGATTCAACTTATTTACAATGGCTGGTTTTCTGATTTCAAATAGACCGGGAAATCCTTTACCAGGTTTAACTATTAAGCTTGTTTCACTTTGATATTTTTTTTTTTACAAATGTATCAACACGGGCACAATTAATAAAGTGTTGTTCTGATGTTTTAACTTTAGAAAGACTATATGCAGCTGTCTGACAATACATACTATGTATATATAGAAAATATAATTAAGATCAAACAAAAACTTAAATTATTCCAAATAGATTAATTTGACCCATAGCAGATGTTTAAAATTACAAATGATTTTTTAAAAAGTATTCCTGTCTTTTAATAACAATCCAACTAATTATTTTAAGTGTAATGTACAACGCCTATAGACATACAGCATATTAGATGACAGACAGCGAATTATATAGGTTATATAGTATTTCTTTTGTAAAATTAAAGATTATAATAGTCCCTTGCAATAATCAGTAATGGGTGACAAATTAAGTACATTTTAAAGTTATATATTTAATATGCATTTAAATAAACAAAAAGACACTAAACAATTACTGTTAAAAAGGGGCTGTTAGAAACATGGTTATAGCATCACCTGAGGTTTATAGTAAAAGTTTAGTCAAAACAATCAACTGGCTTGGTGGACCAAGAAGCGGCTCAGCAAAGCAGATGTAACAATTAAACCCCAGTTGTCACTGAAATCCAGGCTGGACTGCTGGGAAACAACCTAATTCGCCCATGATGTAATGAGATATGTCCAGTGCCTTGCTAATGTAGTCATGGCATTTTACCTATTTTGTTACATTTCAACCTGTATTTTAAGTGTCTTTTGATCTAATTTTAGCAGAAGAATCTTCACAAAATAGTCTACGTTGGTAAAGAGATGTGAGAAAAATATGTTTTAAAAAATAAACAGCTGACAATTGTATCCACCCCCCTTTGCTATGAAGCCCCTTAAACGTTCTGATGCAGCAAATGATCTACTAAAGTCACAACATTTGTGAAATCAAGTCCATTTTTGTGCAATCTAAGTGTCCTATGATCTGTGATTATAAGCACACCTTTTCTGAAAGGCCCCAGAGGCTGCAGCACCATTAAACAAGAGGCATAACATCATAAAGACCAAAGAGCTCTCCAAACAAGTCAGGGTGGAGTTATGCAAATATTCAGATCTTGGATGTTCCCCTGGAGAATTATCATTTTTTCAAATGAAACATACATGGTACTACAAGAAACCTGCCAAGAGAGGGTCACCCACCAACACTAACAGAACCGGGCAAGAAGGGCATAAATCAGAGAGGCAGAAAAGAGACCAAAGGTAACGCTGAGGAGCTCCACAGCAGATACTGGAGCATCTGTTCATAGGTCCATAAAACCAGCACTCCATAGAGCTGGGTGTTATATGGAACAATGGCCTGAAAAAAGGCATTACTTTGTGTTTAAAAAAAGATGTCATGTTTTCAGTTTGCCAAAAGGCACGTGAGTAATTCCCCAGATGTACAGTGGGAGAAGCTCTGGTCAGATGAGACTAAAATGTTACTTTTCTGCCACGACTGTAAACGCTGTCTGGTGCAAGCCCAACACATCCCATCACCCCAAGAACACCGTTCCCACAGTGAAACATGGTGGTAGCAGCATCATGCTGTGGGGATATTTTCCTGCAGCAGGGACTGGGAAAGTGGTCTGAGCCGAAGGTGCGGTGGATGGTGCCAAATACAGGGATTGGTTTCAGCAAAACCCGTGTCAGTCTGCCTGTGATTTGAGACTGGGATGGAGGCTCACCATCCAGCAGGACAATGGCCCAAAGCATTCTGCTGAAGCAACACTCGAGTGGTTAAAAGGAAACATTTAAGAATGCTGGATTGGCCTAGCCAAAGTCCAAACCTCCAAATCTCAATTGATGGTTAGATTTGATGATTGCTGTTACAAGTGAAACCCATCCGAAAGGAGCTGGAGCAGTTTTGCCTCGAGAAATGGGCAAAAATCCTAGTTGCAAGATGTGGCGACCTCATAGACAATGATCCACTTGAAGTTGTAATTGCTGCAAAAGGTCTCTAAACTGACCTCAGGGGTGAACGGTTAAGCACTGTGAAGTTTTTTGTTTGTTTTATGATCCTATTTACTGTTTACTTCATAGTAAAAAGTAACACAGCTTGAAATATGTAGGGATGTTCTGTAAATAAAATGGTACAATCTCTCAAACAGTACGTTTTAATCCAAGTTTGTGGGGGGTAAATACTTTGGCAGGCCACTGTATGAATCCAGTAAGCCAGGAAAGAACCCCTTTTATCTAGACAGATCTTTAGACGGATCAAATGTGTGCTGGAAAAGCTAATAAAACAATAGACGTGAGGGAACATGCTATTTTTGGGTACCTGTGGAGAGAAAACACCGAAGGGTTCAAGTTCAGGGCATGCAGCAATGGCATTCAGTAAGGCTTCAATCTCCTGCTCCCCTGCATGTTGGAATGTCTGTAAACTTTTAGGCAGACAGGCCTCCAGTGACTGCAGGAACTCCTCCAGCTCCTCCATGTTATACTTGGACGCCTCTGGCTGTGGCAGAGGACATGGATCTGTTGGCTGGCAGCTTGCCGTGGCTGAAGCTACAGAGTTTCCGTACGTCTCGGGCTGTGTCACCACCACACTAACCAGTTCACAATCATCCTGAGGTGATACATCTTCCATCAGCTCAGCAGTGCTTAGCTCATCGTAGTCTGTTAAAGCTCGGGAGCGCCAGCTATAGGTACCATTTTGAGTTCTGGAAGCTGACCCCAAGGATGACCTCCCTGTGGAGTATTTATGCTCTGGGTTGCTCGAACTGTCCTTTTCATTAAGCTTCACCACAACAGATTCTTTCAGTCTTGGCTCCTGAATCATGCTGCTGCTGTGGTATAGAGACCGGCTGTCCCTTACCGGGGAGAAAGGAAAGTCCTCCTGGCCTGAGCTGAGTGAACGCCCTGTTTTCAGATCCCCAGAGGTATGCATCGCCTCCGAGGATGAGAAACTTCTTGTACCGGGGCCTGTTCTTTTGTGGGATCTGTGGGTGTGTCGGTCCCTCTCCACAGAGGGACTATAAAGGCCTGAGTCTTCTTCGGACGTAAGCGAGCTGGTCATGCTCTGTCCCCTCCTGCCACCAGTAGAGCCGGGCCTCTCCCCGGTCCCAGAACACAGCGTCCCGCTGCGGCTCGCATAGTCGCCCAAATTGTTAGGAGCAAAAGTCCTCCACGACCTACGGTGATGAGGATGATCCTTCTCTCCTCCGTGAATACGAGACTTGGAAAGCACCGTGTCACTTGTCATGTTCCCGTTGAGTTTGAGTCCGTCGAAGACGGCTCTCTCATCCAGAACTGCAGGTTTCCTCGACCGGAGTTCAAATGAGCTAGAAGTGGAGAGACCTCCATTCCCACAGAGGCTGCTAAAATCCAAGGTGCGGTGTGCGTAGGGTAAAGTTCCCGGAAAGTGTCGGGAAGAGAGGCTTCCCTTAGATCCGGAGTCTATCTGCTCATTGAGCCTGACGGTGTCGTAGATGGATCTCTGGGGCACATAACAATCATCAATGTTCAGGTTCTCCTCCTCCCCCTTCCCAACACAGGAAGGGTTTTGTCTCAGGCAATCGGGTCTGCTCAGCGGCTTTCCCATTGCTGAGACAATTGTTACAGCTCAGCACTCAGAAAACATCCAGAATGTAAAGAAATATTTTAAGGTACACTATATGTCGCTTTAGTGCACACTGAGCAATGATGTCAAAATAAATGAGCAGCAACTGTGTTCAGCATAATATTTGTGATCATATAAATAAAAAGTCGTGAAATACAGGCTCAGCATTTCCTCGTTAGTTTTTAAAAAAATGTATAGTTAAAATGTCTATATGGAGGTAATGTGGATTAAAAAAACTTTTAGAAATACAAGCATGCCTAACCCGATGAAAACCTCCAAAGAGCAGCTATTTCAATAAAAATGTATACTCTCCAAATTCAGAATTAGAGTCCCGTTTTTTCTGTAAAGGCGTCTATTCCGAAAATATTCCTCCAGGCTTTTGTCAAAACTTATTGTCTGTTCCTCTGGTCCCAAGTGCTTCTTTATTCCCTCGAAATCTTCACAGTATCCAATTCAACCAAATGAAAAAATGTCAACAACAAAAAAATAAAAATATATCCACAAACAAATCCAGAAGGCTCTCCTTAGAAATAAAAGCAGCTCTGAGGGGAGCTGGATACTCCTGGATAAACAAAAAAAAAACAAGCCTGTCCTTCTTCTCGCATCGCTCCCCTTACACTGAAAGACACCCTCCTGGCAGAAGGTTTCATGCCCCGCCCCCGCTCATTATTCAGACCACATCTGCCACAACTCCATTTGTGCTCCGAGCCGCTCCGGCACATGTTGATTGGTGGACACGTGACCCCTCTCCCCCCTCATTCTAATTCCCTCTCCTTTCTCCTCGGCCCATATGACTTCACTTCTAAGCCATCCCCTACATCCTGACACAGTCACTCACTTTCCGTCTTTCTTCTTTCAGCAACTGAGAGAAAGGAGGGGGGTGGGGTTGGGGGGGGGGGCGCTCAAGCTTCACACACAAAACCAGCTCCCACTGATGCCGTCACAATATGCTGAAACAGATACACGTTTTCATTTTTTTTTACTCTTTGCCCTACAGTCGCCGCGGACCCTGCAGATATTCCTAATTACTGTGGAATGCTGAGGGAGGCACAGGTCTCAGGTAATTTAACACCAAAAGCTTTGCCAAGTGCATTGACAGAGATTTTTACATCCCGTCACCGACGTAGTAGGAGAAGACAAGAGGAGAGACAAAGAAATAAAAGGGATTTATTGTTGATATCTGCACTACTGCAGAGTGGTCAGAGGTAGATGCTCCCCTTACTTTCCTGTCAAGATATGAGGAGAGGAGTGGAGAGGATGTGGCCAAGAATGAACAAGCATTTGGATCTACTACTATTCTAAGAGAAAAGAATGTTCCGCAACTGGAATCTAAATTGCTATTTTATTTAGACTGCTGAACAAATAACCATAAAGTATCTCCTTCCTTTTCTAGGCTTCGTTTCCAGTTTCCCCATCGGTAAGATTACAACACTTGAGCATTCTTTACCAGATATTAAATGATGTATTTTATTTAATATTCTTAAAGTAAAAAAAAAAAAAAAACAATTTTGGGATTAGATTTTTGAAATATCTTTCAACATCACATTTCATCAGCTACTGACACAGGATTCAGTGACAGATCAGTGTCAGATCACATTTAAAAGAAAATCATCAAAGAAGACAAAGCGTGCTTTTAAGTATCTTGCAGCCTATTCATACAAAGAATATACTGAGATTTCTACGACCCAAGCTGAAAAACCAATTACAGCGTGGAGAAAATCAGAAACCTGACTTGCAATGTCAAAGCTCAGATCATTGAGCGAGTTCAATGACCAATATGGCTGCCAGTCATAAAATCAACATGCCTGACTTACCGACTTAGACAACAAGCTTAGTCAAAGCTGCAGAAAAAAACCTGTATTTCACCTATTATATTAAATAAAAGACACATGCTACTACATAACACTGTACAACCACTATTTCTGGACAGGTTCCTTAAGTGTTTGCATATAAATGCACACATTAGAGGCAGATTTCTGATTTCCAGTTTATGTAAAGCGTTGACCTTCTGATACTAGTTTTGAAATCAAAAGCGAAAAAAACTGTAAAAGAAACTACAAATTTAGCATATATTTGATTTTAAAAATGGCTTCACTCTCAGCTGATTTGCTTCTACATTTCGGTTTGTCGATGCTTCCCAAAATATACTTTATCAATTCAAATTTATCACATCTTAGCTATTTATCTGTTTTAAATTTGCATTATAAAATGATTTTCATCTGATGTTTAAATGTAACTATGCATATTCATTAATGTATTTTTTTTTATTTTGCGTAATATTCACCACTGTTTCCCTATATTTCCCTTTAAAGCATTTTGAATTATGTTGTGCATGAGTTGTCCATTGCAAATAAACCTTAATTTAACCATTTTCCGGCACAATAAGTTGACTTTTATTTGAAATAAGCCATAACCGACTATACAAAGAGTTTTATGTCACTATCTCTAGATTTTTTTTTAAAACGGCTTCTCAAAATGCAGAGATTTAAGTCTGCAGAGAAAACAAAGACAGGAAATCTTTGTCAAGTGGAAAAACTTGAAAGTAATCACCTTACAGGAAGGATGATGCATGTTTGCTCATATACCAACCAGCGGGCAGAGGTTTCACGTTTCACTTAAAGGAAAATGTGTCATGATCCAGAGAGATCCAGAGATGGTTTCAGTGACACTTTTACATTAACACTGTGTATCCTATTTGAAGTAGTAAAACTATGATTCAAGGGGTAGAAATTCTTTTAAAATTACAGAAGATCCTGATGTAATGTCTGAACATTTAAAAAAAGACAAGCACACCCACCAGCAGAAGTGTTGAGTCACGACGACCGACCTTTATATACACGAAGACTACATACACCAGGTCTTCTAAACTCTTGAAAAGTTATGAAAAGAAACAAACGCATGTCTCTTTCAAAGCCTGTCCTAAAATGGTAACAGAGCCTAGAAGGGAGACACCAATCTAAACTGTCATTTAGTTTCTTTCTTCATCACTGGCTCTTTGTAAAGGCTCCAGTCTTGATTGCTGAAACCAAAGCTGATTCCCTACATCAACAATGAGGACTTTCCTCAAGCAGCTGCAGCCATCTATGACCTCTCAACCCAGTGAAGTGACAGGTCAAAGGCTGGGTGTGCACCACTGCTGCCTAGCAACAATTTAAATCAATCACTTTTTTCAGTAGTTACCAACAAAACCAAAACTCCACTCTAGAAACTGAAATCGCCACCCCCACACTACCCTGGTTATATTTAAATGCATGAATGTGACAAGTAGTTTAGGCTAAAATGAGGACCGAACACCCTTAAACTAAAATTCAGAGAGAAAAAAAATCCTGTGACCTAGATCATAGGAAAGTCCTTTGCTGTGTACATTGTTTCGCTGTAATGCGATCTAATACTGTAAATTAAGAAGGCTTTCATAATTGCACCCCCATATATAGGTTAATCCTTTGACTGGAGGAATCTGCTGTCCCACCAGGGATAATAAAACACTGGATCATTGTTACACACACTCTCCGATCACTGTCTGCTTCATCTCATCCCAACTTACAGGCAAAAACTAAGCCTGTGAATCAGACTGTGAGGACATGGACTGAGAAGTCAAAGGAGGTGTTACAGGCCTGCTTTGACCGTAGAGACGGGTGTTTTTGAAGTTTCATCCACTGGCCTGAATGTGTTTGCTGAAATTGTCACTTCATACATCCGCTTTTGTGAAGACGTGTGTGCAGAACAAGACCTTTTGCACATATAACGACGATAAACCATGGTTCCCTTCACATCTGAGGAAGCTGCGTAGGAACAAGGCGCAGGCTTTCAGCAGTGGGGACCAGGCCCTGTATAAGCAGGCCTGGAACAAACCAACCAAGGAGCTCAAGGCAGCTACAGAGAGATGCTAAAACACAGCTTCTCAGCTAACGACCCAGCTACAGTTTGGAATGCTTTGAGAGACATCACCAACCGAATATTATTATTATTATTATTATTATTATTATGTTATTATTATTAACTACAGCAGCCCATCCCCACAGCCTGAGCAGAATCATTGTCCGGCGAACAACCTTTACAGCTTCTTCTGCAATTTTGAAAAGCAGCCATTCACAACTTCCACCAACTTGTCCACATCACACTCCCCATGCACCTACCACCCTCCCCTCTCACACCCCCAACCTGGATTTAAAATATCTGAGGAAGATGTTAAAATACTCTTTCAGTGTCAGAAGACCTGAAAAGCTCCAGGACCTTGCAACGTCTCACCGTCATACCTGAGACCATGTGCTGACCTATTGGAACCTATCTTCAGACAGATCTACAACAATCTCTGGAACTGTGTGAGGTTCCCTCATGTTTTAAACACTCCACCATCATCTTAGTCCCCAAGAAACACACCATCAGGGTTAAATGACTACAGGCCCCTACCCCTGATCTCTGTGGCTACAAAATCCTTTGAGCGACTGGTGTTGAAGCATCTGAAGAGGATTACAGGCACCCTGATGGACCCCCTGCAGTTTGTGTACTGGGCAAACAGGTCGGCAGATTATATGGTGAGCCTGGGCCCACACCTCATCCTTCACCACCTCTACCACCCAGGGACAAACCCAGACATCCTCAACCAGAAGCTCACCCATCTCACAATGCATGCCTTCACCTGGTACACGGGTAAAATTTACTCAAAAGAAAGAAAATGTTTAGAGAAGGACCAAATGGTATCTGTTTCCGAGTAAACCTTTCTTTAATTTGAGTAAATGTTACCCAGATAAATTTCCTCTGTAGTTGATCACCAGCTTCCTGACTGGTGTAACAGCAAACTGTGCTTTGGCCCTCCTCAGTATCAATAAAGTCACATGTTGTGACTTAAGATTTTGGGGACAGTTATTTCTACACTTCATGAAAATATTATCTACCTGGTTGCCTGTGCAAATTCTCAGCTATCCGGGTCATCGCAACAGCAAACAGGCTTAAATCGGAGGCAACCGGACATTCACTCAGTTCTTTCTGAAAACGTTTCAACGCCTAACCAAGAGACTTTGCCAATTCTGGTGGCTCAAGTGGGAGCCGCCAGAGCTGACTAAGACTATCTGGTTACAACAGCCTAAAGGATGAAGTTTTGGTTTTTACAAATCCAGGAAGAAGTAGATGCAAATGGTAAACGGACTGAATTTGCCTAGAGCATTTCTAGTCATTCTGACCACTCAAAGCACTCTACACTGTAGCCCTATTCACCCAATCACACACACAAAGGCGGACACATTCATACCCCAAAAGGTGAGTAACATTGGGATAAGTGCCTTGCCCGGGAGCACATTAAAAAGTGGCAGGAGGAAGCTGGAATCGAATCCACAACTTTCAGTTTGCAAGACGACTATCTGCCACTGAACCACAGTTGTCCTCCACAAGTTGGGAAAAAAATAATTACAAAGTAGTTACGCCACATGACGACTACTTTATCCATATATTCGAAGCGGCCTCAAACAGCAGATTGTCTCAGCAATATTCCGGCCCAGATTAATCTGCTTTACATTTAGCGATCAAACGTGATGCTCTTTGTGATTTTCCCTCAAACCACTTTTAAGACCTATCAAAATCTCTATCCACCAGTGACTTATAACAAATCAAATTATCTGTGATTTTAACAGGTCAGAAAACAGGTTTGCAAATGTGAAGCGGTCAGAAGCAAGGCTGGGCTGTATTACTGAGAAAGGTGACACTCTGCTGGGAATCACCTGGGTGTGACAGCCTGTCCTATCTGACCTCATCATTGCACATGGACACCAGTACAAGATGACCTGATTGAACCCTGCAACTGTCCCCACAGGTCTGCTAAGCCTACTTAGTGGCGAGCCTGTTAGTAACATTTCGCTGGGATGCCTCTAAAAGTCTACTAAGAAGTTTGCAAACTTAACTTCAGACAGATTTTAAAGTTGATAATTAATATAGAAGTTGAAAAGAGCTTTCCTTTAGAGACAAAATTGACACTGATCCATTGGTTGAGATGTGCTGGCCGGGCCAGTTTTTCAGCAGTCTTTGGTTGGATCCATGCATGGGTAAACTGAGGAAACTGGTTTCAATAAAACCAAAGACTGATAAATGCAAAAATACACCCTAGAATCCAAAGAGGTCTTGCACATTTTAAAGAAAGACTTTGTGTATAGAAATGTGAAGTTTCTTCCAAATGTTCCACCTATATTAGCCTGGCTTCCTGTCTAAAAACGGAGTGACCTAAATGTCTAAAAAAAAAAGCACCACTTGTAAATATTAAAGGAAGTGTAACAAAGATTGTGTTAGCCCAGCTATAAACCAAACCGTGCATATTCAAGAATTACATTACAAACAGAGGGATTGCATGTTACATTTTCAAATAGTTTGAATTCTAAACAGCTAATACTCCAGATTATAAGAAAGGCCAGATTGACTAAAAACAAACAAAAATGCCAAACTGTAACTTGGTTTTTAAGAACGTACCTTTAAAGCATCCAGCTGTTGGTTGATAACATCTGTCTCCAAGCTAACCGCCTCCTGGGATGCCTCCCTGTCCACAGCTCTGAGCAGTTTATCTTCCACCTGATGCACTTTGTCGTACAGCTCCTCCAGCTTGGCAAGAGTACTCTGCACCTGGACCTCCCTCCCCTTGGACCGGTCCATAAGTTTGCCGCACTGCTTGCTCAGGGCATCCAGATCTCTCTTCAGGCCCAAAAGGTCTGGTGACGATTCCGACTCTTTTAGCATTTTCTTGCAACGCTCCCCTGCGGTGACTGTGTCGGCCATTAGCTCCTGCAGCTTAGCCGTGAAACTCTGAATGCTCTGCTGCTGCTCTTTAAAGGTACCCAAGTCTAAATCCACTGGAGACATGTTGTCAAGCTCGTCGTCCAGTTCTGCGAAACGGGAAAACATCTCACGAATGCTGTTCTGGAACTGCCCGATACCCTGCAGTTTACTCTCTAGCTCGTGGCACGCCTCCTCCAGCTTTGTGTTAAGGTTGCTGTAGTCGCTTTCCATGCTGTCCACCTGGAGTAGGAGGTCAGTTACTCCTTCAGCACCGGGCACATCTACTACAAGATCTTTTGCCAAGGCCTTCATGTGCTCCACTTGGTTCTGCACTCCCTCTAAACTCTTATGTTCGGCTTTCAAGTTTGTAAGGTCCTTGTTGCTGTGTGCCTGGACCCCCTTTGATTCAAAGACATCCACCTGCTTCTTGGCTCCCTCAAGTTGACCCTTTGCCTCCTTGTAGGCATCGTTAAACTCTTTAACAGTGTGTGAGATTTTCTCCAGGTTTTCCCTCTTTGTCTGCAGTCCTTCCACTAATTTGTCTATTCTTGTACCAAGGCTATCTTTCTCTTCTTTTACAGCTTCGGTGTCTTCGTTGGCCACCTCCAGAAGTCTTTCGGCGCTGGTGTTGAGCTGCTCCACCAACCCTCTGTGCTTGTCGACATCCTTCTGGAGAGCTTTTACCTGAGAAATGGAGCCCTCGGCGGCTACGGGATCAACGGTGAGTGTGATACGACCCTCACTCGCTTCACATTCCTGAATCCAGGAACTCAGCTTCTCTGCAACCGTCTGATACTTCTGAGATCTCAGCAGAGCAGCTTGGAGTTTGTCCACCTTCTCTGCAGAGCATTTCTTTACTTCCTCCCAGTTGGAAGACAGGGTATCGAGCTGCCCTTGCAGCGCCAGCTTTTCCGCACCGTCGGTACTCTGCAGCAACATCTCTCCTTTCCCGGCGATTGTATTGTAAGCTTCTTCGTGTTCCATGAGAGACATCCGCCGCTTGATGTGCTCCTCCAAAGTTTGCTGCAGAACGTCCACTTTGGCAGAGATGGGCGGAGAGTTATCCTGGTCCTGGAGCTTCTCGGCCAGATAAGACTGGAAGTCTTTGGAGGTTTGATGGAACTGCTGAGAGCTCGCAAAGGTCGAGCTCAGCTGCTCAATCAGTTTAGCTACAAAACAAGAACATAAGGATGCTAAGACACCTTGTGGATAATTGAAGGAGTTTAGAAGTCGAACCTAAGGAGATTCTGCATAAAAAAGCTAGGGATGCACCGATAAGAATTTTGTGAGAGATTGTTGAATCTCCACATTGACCTGTTGATACTAATTTTAGCCAATTCCAGTTTATGTCTAGCAATTCTGCCATGAGTAGTAATTTATTATTTACATTAGACAGAAGGGGAAGGTGTTTGAGAGCAGTTGCTGTATAGAAAAACGTTTGGAGCGTTGATCTGGTGTGTCTACAATGGTTTGTTTAGTGTAATGACACTGTTTTGTGTCTTCTACCTCAGTAACACCTTTTATACTACAGAGTGTTGTGGTAATCGCTCAGCTTTGGTGTGTTATCTAGTTAGAAAAAGACTGTTTCACTGGCTGTATATGAGCAAGAGCCTGTTCATCTAAAAATGGTTGAATTTTGGGTCAGCAGCCGATTCTTTGGGTGCATCTCTACATAAAAGGCGTTCTTGGACAAAGCTAAAACACCAACCTGCTTTGTCCTCCAGCTGTTTAAACGGCTTGCTGACACTCTCCAGCTGCCTGACCAGGTCAGCTTTAAGATAGTCCTCAGTCACCAATGCGGAGAGCTCCGCATTGACGGCCTCAGCTTGCTTCAGCTTCTTCCTCTCCTCCCGCAGCTGAGCCGAGATGTTCTGGACGTCTTCCAGCTGCTTCTTCACGGCATCCGGTTGGGCGCTGCTGCTGTGGTGGTTGGTGAGCTGGTTCTCCAGCTGAGTTGCCGTGTTGCTGAGGCTCCTCAGCAACTCCTGAAACTGTCCGGTCTTCACCACCGCTTGGTCGATGAGGCTGTTGCGCTGGTCCAGCTGTCCAGTCAGGCTCTGCCATTTTTGGGAGACAGCAGCAAGTTTGTCCTTCACCAGCTTCCCACTTGAGGGCTCTTGTTTGCCTGATGAGCTGAGGATGGCAGAGGCCGCTTCTTCAAGTCGCTCATATTGAGGTTTACGGCTCTTAAACTCATTCTGCAGAATCTGAGGTACATGAATAAAACAAAAATGTCAAGATGATCATCTCAACAATCTTTGCAATGGTCAAAACACTTTTTTTTGTTGTTGACATTTTCGAACCTGAACTTGTTGCTTCTGCATTTTAAGCATGTTTGGGTCGATGGAGAGAGGTCCAAGAACACCCATCATGAGCTCCTTCTCAGAGAGCCACTGGCTGAGCTGCAGGTCTGTGGTCTGGAATATTTCTAGATTCTTATTGGACTGCTCCAGGTTCTGCTTCCTCTCTTCCACAGAGCCACTAATTTCCGTCCACGCAGCATCTAGGCAAGAAGCCAGAAAAACAACAGCAATCGTTATTAGTCAGCACATACCCACCCTTCTGACCTCTACCTCTTTGTTACACTCCTACTGTGCATACCTTGGCACCAGAAATGTGTTACTTTTGTTTGTTTAGAAGGCAAACTGAGACAAGACCCTATTTGGTTAACGCTGCACTACAGCTTTTAGAGGACAGGATGACTATTCTCTTGTCAGAGATCAATGTCAGAGCGTGACATCATATAAGATTTAACATACCCGTGAGACAGTGAGTGATATTAAGAAGTGTTATCTGAACAAATATGCACATACCTATTTCTGATAGCATCTTCTTCCATTTTGCAGCTTCGGGACTGCTTGGGTTAGCTGAGATCAGGCCCTGAAGCCTCTCTCTTAGTTTCTGGAGCTGCTCCTGCTTCTTCTTCATGCCATCTTCAAATGTCTGCAAGTGTCAAACAATTCATGAATGCTAAATGGAAACATGTCTATGTACACTGCATCTTTCAAAGACAAAGAAAAAGCGACAAGGTCTACATGAAAATGTGGCTTAAATTTTTATTTAATGCTTTGTCTAATAAGCCGAAACCCATCTTTACCTTCTGCTGTTCAAGCTGTGTTTTCACAGAGTCATTCTCAGCTGCTGCCGTGTTCCAGGATGCTGCTGTATTTTTCATGTCCTTCAGCCATGTCATCATCTCCTCCGTCTCTTTTTGGGCCTCTTTTACCTCCTGCAGCCCACTATTCAACTGCTGGACGCGGTTTTTCAGGGTTTCTCCAAGGTCTGAGTAACCCTCACTGATGAACGACATGCTCTGCTGAATTCCCATCAGCTCTGAGGACACCAGAAATACATTTTTCACTTTCCAGTGAGAGGCAGCGATAACATTTCAGCTGTGTGTTTGTGTAAGCTTATTATATACAGGTTAGATTGTACATTTAAAAGTTTGTATCAGCCGATATTTGATAATAAAAACGACATTGAACCTGAATGACCCCGGAGACCTGTGAGTTAAATATATCATCAAGAAATACAGTCAGTCCTACATTTTGAAGTAATAAGAAAGGGAAGTGGGTTTGCTATAACATTTGGATCAAGCAGATACATCGGGAGCAGGGATCACATACAAAATGCGACGTATTAGTGCGGAGACCAAGTGACCTTATAAGGTTCTTGCTGAAAAAGATATGTATGAACTAACTCAATGCCTGCTCAATTTTAACAAAACGTTCATCTTAAAAAATGAATACAAACTATATTCCTATAATCGTCATAAGCTTCATATTTTATATAGAAATTTTTACAAAGGTGCCATTATTTTAACACAGGGCCACTAAAATAAGATTGTACCAGTTTGTGGAAGGTTTGCCAAGTGTAACGTTTTAAATCTCTTCAAATTATCTGTTAGACTGTTCCTAAGATTTTGAGACTCTTAAGGCCCCTCCCCCGCATGTTGCTGTGCACTGCTGGTACATGTATTTTCCATTACAGACGAGAAAGACTAATCTGAAATATTATATATATATATATATATATATATACACACACACACACATATATTGGGCATATCTCCAGTCATGAAAAACATGAAGAGTAATGGAGAGTAAACTGAAGTAGAGGATTTCTCTTTTTTTAAACTACATGCGGGTCGGCCTGACCACCTGAGCAGAAAGCCTGACTAATACACCATCTAAGCGGAGCTTGTTATAGTTGTGCTGCTCTATGAAGAGCAGAGCAGCAACAAATTTCAATATTCTGCACCATACCAACGTAATCCAGCTGATTGTTTTTGTTAAGCCTATTACCAGAAATCCGTAAATAAATGTAATGACAGCAATAAAATAACATTTAAAAGTAGGAACAACTATTTCTGTTCTGCTTTTTGTTTAATTACACCATGTTACACATTCTTATTTAAAATTAATTTTTTTGTACTGCATTTTTACTAAAGGTTAGCCTCCAGTGAGCTCCTCATAACGATCCAGGCCTACACCAAAGCAACAACACTTACAACACAAAAACATCACAGTCCAACACAAACATCCACAGCCACACTTGGTTACCTTTATTTGTTAGGTAGGTATGGCCTTCTGGACCACCACCATTAGTTAGCGCTGATGCAAAGACAAAAGACAAAAGATGAAGAGCAGAACACTGACAGCCAGGTTTTGTTGCTAAAAACCCGTTCCCCAGTCTCAAACAGTTAGTCATCAACACAACCCAAGCAAGCCCGCACACCAGGCCTCCCTCTCTTCTGAATAACTCAAAACACAGGAGATAGACAGAGATGTTTACCGGACTTGTTAGGGGTCTTCGTCTTGGCAGAGGACGTGAGAGAGGCGATCAGGCTGCACAGCGCCGACCCTTTGCTGTTCAGCTCTTTGACTGCAGAGTCTTTAGTTTTCCATTCGTCTAGCAGCTCCTAATAAAACATCCAAAACATTTCAACATTACAGACGATTACTTGAGGTGCATGTTGTGCTTTTAATGTCTAAGCATTGTTTTATATGACGCATCCTCTGTGATGTGGCGTGCTGAAAACCGCCTCTCAGCTAGATAGCACAGTGTTTCACTCCTTGGTCTGCTCTGTATAAACACTCGCAGATCATCTGTCAAGAAAGCGACCTGGGATTGAGGGGAGGGTAGGGAGGAGCAGACTACTATCTGTTAAAACGGATTTTTATACACACATGTCAGAAGTGACGTGTTTCTGTAATCAGTGACTTCAGTTTCTGCATTTTAGGTGCTGCTAGAGGACATACATGCGCTGCTAGTTTTTACTCTGTGCTGTGCATTCATCCCAGACTTACAGTGACAATCTGCAGCTCTTTCTCCAGATTTTTCTCACTGCTGCTCGGCTGAGCGGCAGGTACTTTGTCATTGGTCTCTTCCAGCCACTTGGTGAGCACGCAGACCGCCGATCTGAACTCTCCCAGCTGGTCCTGACAGGATGAGAGCTCTTCCTCCCTGCAACAGGGAAGGGAAATCAGTCAGAGCGTTCTGCACCCCGGCAACATGATCCAGGCGCCGATGAGCTGCAAAATGCTACAGATGTCCGTTCACACGCGCTTACTTTTCTTTGACCGCGTCCTTGAAGGATCTAAAAATATTCGAGACATTTTCAACCTTGCTCTGGAGCTGAGCTTTGTTTCCGTCGGGGCTTATCTCACACAGCTCCCTGCACAGAGTGTGGAGCTTCTCCATGTCACCGCCATATTCAGCCATCTCCGCTTTTGTGTTCTGCAGTGAAATACAAGCATAAGGTTCCGCTATAAAAAAACAAAACAAAAAAAAAAACCTAAAAACATTTCAGGAAATGAACGTTATTCTCACCTGCATTTGCTCAGACAGTTCGTTGAACGTCTTCCCGGGTCCGTCCGTCTCGTGCAGATCCTGGGAACGCTTCATGACAAACTGCTGGACTTTATCGCTGACCTTTTCAAACTCTTCCACCTTTTCTTTCAGCTGCTCCAGCTGGGAAACCTTCTGCTTGTGCTTGTCACAGGCGTCGGAGAAGCGCTGCGAGAGAGCGTGCATCTTTGTCTGCAGAAGCTCAGCGGCAGAGGGGTCTGCCGTCTCCACAAACTTCTTGACTTTGGCTTTGATGGCCGAGATGCTTCCCTGGCGGCTCGCTATGTCCTGCTCCAGAGCCTAATTACAAGTTTTATTTGATCAGTTGAAATGATTACAGGCAGATGTGATGCAAATGATCAGTGAGATGACAAGAACACTTACTGCTTCTCTACTGAGCATATCCCCGATAGATGAAGAGTCCAGTGGTATTTTGTCTTCCTCCTTTACGCTTGCCTCCACTCCTTCCATCCATCCCATCATCTCATCCAAACCATCCTGGACGCTCATCGAGCGCGTCAGGGTGATTTGCAGTTTCTCATTTCGGTCACTCACGGACTTGGAAAGATTGTCGTAGCGCTCGACGATGTCATCTGCAAAAAAGAAAAATTGAAAAAAATAAATAAATAAACGAGACGAAGCGGCAAAGAATCATTGATTCCTGTCTTTCTCAGCTTCAGTCCCTGATTACTGATCTTGTTGGTGTAAAATTTCATCGTCATGATTTGCCTGTGATCTGTTTTCACTGCTTTGTTCGTTTTCACTGTAACGCTTGCTCACCTGTCGTCTCCTGTATCTCATCCGGGTTGCTCAGGAGGTTTCCTTCTGATGTCACCAATGACTCGGCTGTTTTACGCAACGCGTCAACAGCCGTCTGGTGCCCCATCATCTGACCCTGTAAAGCCTGCGGATTAGTAGAGGACGGATCAGAAAACTCAACTCTCAGCATCACTTCTGGTGCGTTTACAAGGGAAAATTGAAAATAAAGCAAGTGAATGAAAATGTTCCACACTTTTCCATGTGATAAAAGAAATAATTGTCAAAAAATGTGTTAATTTTTTTTCAATTTGAAATTAAAAAGTTAAAGCCGTTGTTTAGCGAATACGTTTGAAACTAAAATATAAATTAAACACATCAGATAGATTAAAAAAAAGTTTTTTGTAATTAATTCAATTGATCACCATTTTCTAAAAATGTTTATGCATTGATCATAATTCTGCTTGCTTTAAAACACCACTTTGTTGACAGGTTGGTAGTGGGCTCAGACGATACGCTGGAGAGCTCATGCAAATCAAAAGAACGCGTGTGCTTCAACAGGAACACTTTAAAGTTTTTTTAGGATTTCCAGACCGACTAATATTTCACCCTCCAAGTCCTAAACTCGCTGCTTGGCTCACAGCCGCCTCTTATCAGAGCACATCTTTGCTGTAATTTACCATCTCCCTGCAGAGAAAGGCTCAGGCTAGCTGCAGCCAAAAGCTTCGACGCAGATAGCTTTGTCATCCTGCTCTTGTTTCCCTTTTGCAGGAGTATCCAAGCTACAAATAACCAGAGTTACAACTATTTACGTGTGGGTCTAAGGGTGAACGCGCAGAGCCAGAAATAACTTTGTTGCACTTTGGATGGTGGGAACACTGTATATGGTAAGACAAGAGATATTGTGCCGTGAGCTTACAACCCAGTTAATGCTCAGTCAGTGTTCAGATCAGCAAGAGTTATGTCTAAATTAAAGACAAATATTCAGAGCTTGACTTATGTTAGAAATGTCTTTTGTTTTTATGTAAATTATAAACAAAGACACATTACGCTTGCAGTAAAACTAAATCTTTAGCTTGAATAAAAAAAAAAAAGAAAACACCTAAATATGGATAATGTTTACGATAAATGAAAGAATGAACAGGCTAAAAAGGCTTTAAGAAAAAAAAGCAAGCTTGGATTTTAAAGCATGGTTTGACCACAGTTCTTGCCTTTGTCTCCTCCAGCTGTTTCTGCAGGGTTTGTGGGTCGGCTGCGATGGCTTCTGACTGCTGCTTCCTGGCCTCCTGCTCCGAGTTGTTCAACCACTTGAGGAGAGCCGTGCTTGAGTCATCGTACTTCTTGTACTTGTCAACCACTTCTCTGAGGTTGTTGCCAAGCAGATTGCACTAAAAACAAGGTGAATGTAATCCAAAAATTGACAACACATGTTAACACGAAGTTAGGACATTTAAGGAGATGTGGACTAGTCATTGACCATAATAAAGTATCATAGAGATACGCCGCCACCCAGTGGCAGTCTCATGCGACGGCCTTCTGATCAACCGTGAGAATGACATACCTGTGAATGCAGTGTTTTGTATCGACTGGCCGCTGAATCCAGTTTATCCTTGACGGCAGAACAGGCCCCTGAAGTGTCCACATGTAGCGAAGCCTTCTTGGACGCAGCGTCGGCCGATCCGCAGTTTTTAGCTACATCCAGCACCTTCTGTCCTGACATTGTGATGAAGCGGAGGTCTCCCTTGCGGGAAATGACGTCCTCCGAGAACGCTTTCTGTTTCTGAAGTTTATCACTCAGGATGTTAAGGGAGCCCGCCGGAGCGCCCAGCTCCTCCACCTCCACTTCAGCTTGCTTCAGCCAGTCTTCGAACTCCTCACAGTCGTCCTTGAACTTCTTCAGCTCCTCCTGGACCGACTGCACCTGCTTCATCTGCTGTTCAGCCTGGGTCAGCGAGGCGTCATAGCGCTCCTTTAGGTCTTGGATGTTCCTGTGAAGTTTCTCCTTCTCCTCAGGAGACAGCATGTTGGCTTGTTTTTCGAGCAGGGCCTGAGCGGACTGCGTAGCCATGATCAGATCCTGCTGCTGGGACAGAATCTCCTGATGGTGGGCCTACGGAATAAGAAGCAGCATTCGCTTTTATCACAGCTGTAATTGAAATGTTTGTATTATCACTTGCCTGAAAAGCACACAGTGCATTCGTATTCAGCCCGCTTCAGTCAACACTTTGTAAAGTCTCCTTTTACTGCAAGTGCAGCTGCAAGTCTCTTGGGGACAGAGTAGATCTACCAGCATTTCAAGTCTAAAGACTTTAATTTGTGTCCATTCATCTTTGTCAAACTGCTCAAGCTCGGCAAGACTGGATGCAGAGTACCACTGAAGAGCAATTTTCAAGTCTTGCCAAACATTCTCAATCATATTCTGTCCCTGCTGAAGAACATCCCCATAACATAACGCTGCCACCACCATGTGGATGGACATATAGCGTTGTGCACGTAGGCCAAAGCTGTTGGCCTCAATTGACCAGAGCATCTAATTGCATGTTTGCAAACTTTAATATAGACATTTTATGGCTTCTGTCAACAATAGCTTCATCTTCTCAATCTACTATTTTGGTGACTGTTTAAAGGGATTGGTTGCACTGTGTTTGTTCTGGGTTACTGGAGTAAACACGACTGAACACAAATGTAGGCCAATTTCTTTTAGATTCGTCAGTAATACATTTTAAACCTATGTATAATATCCTATAAAATTTGCAAGACGCTTCATTTTCTTTTACGTGGTCTTTTTAACGGTTTGTATGGACAGTTTCTACCAAGTTTTATGACTCTTTACAACAATGATTTCATCTATTTCTGCATTTCATTACTTCTTGTAAGCAGTCCATTTCATCAGTCAGATGAACCCCGGCCATATGCTTAATATTTGATCTAAAACAAGTTTAAAGTGTTTAGGAAACATGAAGTTGACTGGAAAGCGTTAGAAATAGTAACAACTTTAGAACAAAATAACCGTACCTTGACCCGGTCATACTGTTTATCGAGGTCCAGGGATGCGGTGTTCTCCTCTTTGGTGTCACTGCCAAAATCGTTTTCTGAGCTCTTTAAAGCATTTCCATTGGCATCGTCATCCCCTGTCAGTCCTTTGGCTGCGGCCTCCTCTGGCAGGTTCCCATTCTCTTTGCTTATATGGTCCGTCTGATCCAGACTGCTCATGTTTTCATTGCCGACGTTGGAAATCCAGTCCAGAAGACCTTCAATTTTGCTTTTACTTTCTTCAAGCCGTTCGACAGCCGCCGCCTGCATGGACAGACCACACATTAGCAGTGTTGATACCCTGTGCCATAGATTCAGATTTATTTTATTACAGACAGCAGACGAGGAAGGAACGTGAACCTTTTCGCTTTCCTGCTTTATGGCTGTTGTCACAACTTTCTCCAAATCCTTCCTGGACTCCTCCGCCCGCTCGTTCATGAGCTCGGCTTTGCTTTTGGCCTCCTCCAGCTTTCCCTCGATCGCTGCGATCTCAGCTGGTGACAGCTTGCTGCGGTTCTCCTCCAGAAACTTCTTGGTGCTGATGATCACTTCATTTAAAGCGCTGGCATTCGTCAAGACATCCTTCTGCAGGGCCTGGATCAAAACATTTGTTTGAATACCGACAACATTTGTTTATTTCATTATGAAAACTCGTCCACATCAAACCTGGTGCTCCTGCTGGTACTGTTGGAGATCCGTGACGCTCTCGGCACTATCGGCCTGCTGCTGATGACCAATCAGCCGGTTTTCAGTCAGAGTGAGATTGTCACACACGTCCTCAAGCTTTTCTGTGAACTCCTTGTGCTTTTCCAATAAAGACTGGCAGAAAAGAATAGAAAAGAACACGTAAGGTGAGATCACTGGAACAGATAAACCCTGGAGGTCACTTTTATATTCAGAGAACGTAGAACATCCACTTCAACCAAGCTATACACTCCGACAAAGAGAGGGAACCGTCTGAAGCACCCGTGTATGACATGCAAAGTATAACCTAAACGCAGTATGCTGTAAACATGCTGTCTCAGATTTGCCACTTTGTCTCTCGTGAATCTACTGATGTCTTGTCCGCACTCATTTATGCGTGTGTGCGTGTATGTCGGTGGCTCTGTGTGGGGGGAAAAGTGTTCCAGTGAAGCGTTTAGTCCACTGGGGTCTGGAGACCTGTGAAATACAAGCAGCACAGAGGTTAGTAGGAGGCAGTGATCGAACACCGCAGCATGCAATGATCAGGGTGCTTTTCAGACAACATTCAGGCTTTTATAAGAGGAATCAGTGGGCTACGACTTCGGTAAGAAAAACTGTTAACGTTAAAGCGCCATATGAAAGTGAAAACCAAGAAAACAAACAAATGAAAAAGAATGAACTGTAATTGAAATTCTAGGTTATATCAACATGAAAAAGGTCAGCCTTCAAAAAAAAAAAAAAACTAATTAGAGTAGAGGTATATTTGTCTTCTTTTTGAAGGGGAAACTTCCCATTCTATCACTCATTGAACACATGAGTCTGAGGCCGACAATGATGGTCAATGTCTGCGATGCTCAGCTAGGGCTAAAAAGAAAGCTTTTGTATTTGGTTTTCAGAAGGTCCAGTGAAACCACACTGCACTGAGGTAATGCTGAATGAGGGCTCATGCGACTGGCAGTGGAGGATTTATGTCTGGGAACAACCAGACATTGTTTTTAACCCGTTTAAATGAGCTCGCCTCTCAGGTCAAAGCTGTGTTCTGCTGATGCTTTTACAAGGGCACTTAGGTTTTATGTGTTTCTCTTTTGTCTCGGCCCTTCGTGTTTTTAAAATCTTCGACAGCGTGGATGCCTTCTAAATGTTTGCTGCTAAACAAATTCACTGACAGGCACAAACAAAGTAACCTTATACCTGTTGTCAAAGTTTAAAAAAAAGAAAAGCTGCTTCCAAGCAATTAGTGGCAATAAACCCACAGAGATGCATGCAGAACAAAAAAGAATCAGAGTGACGTGCAGAATTGTTTTTGAGGGTCTTATGAAAGCTGCCAAATAAACATAATTTTATATGCTTCTACTTATTATTATCAAGCGTTATTATAAATATCAATATAACAACATCATTGAATCATTATTGCTTACTAAAACAGTCAAAGCTATCGTGTGCCATAACGGATGAGAGACTGATTCACTTTTCCGACGTCAAACAGTCTCTGGACTGTGACATTAGCAACAGGGTTTAAATGGCTTGCAAATCACCGCATTCTGTGCCCATTCAATGTTACTTTTTTTACTCCTTTTTCTAAGAGCTAGTTCCCAAGGCACACCTCTTCCTGCTTTTCTTTCTCTTTAGCGTCCAGCAGGGCATCTAAGGCACTCCTCTGTGTGGCGAGCTTTTCTGTCTGCTCCCTGAACGCTCGCTGCGCGCTGGTGAGCGACTTAAGGAGGCGACTGCTCTGAGCCGGGCTCAGGAGCTGAGCGTGGTCAGATATGAAGCACTGGATGTCAAACGCAACATCCTCCAATCTGAGACGGGTTTCTTTCGAGAGAAGATTATCTGCGTCCTAGAAGTGAGGGACAAAAAAAAAAATGGTATAGGTATTTTTTTTTTTATTATTCAATTGTTGGGTAATGTATGAGGGCAACTGTGTTATAAGATTACAAAGATACCCTGTTCAGCTGACTCAGATGTTTCAGGGCGTCCACATCACATGTGGTTAAATCCATATCCCACATCTCAGAGTTATGTTGAATGATGCCGGTCAATTTGTGAAGATCGTTGAGATGTTTCTGGTATGTTGACTCCAATTGTGACTGAAACATAGAGTTATAGTTTAGACCCTTGTTCAGGCATTGCCCTGTTTTTTTTTTTTTTCTTCGTCGTGCTTATTATGTTAACACAGACCTCCTCTGCTTGCATGGCTTGATTCAGAGAGCCATTCCGTTCAGCACACATTTGGGAGACAGCAGTGAAATTTGACTCCAACTGCAGATATGCAGAGGCCAAATCATGGTGGATTTGTGCGGAGATTTGGTTTTCATCGGCGGAGTTTAGGAGCCGTTTAGCTTTCTCCAAATCCTCCGACAGGACACTGCCCAGTCTGGAAAGCTCAGCCTCTAAAGACTGCATACAAAGACACAAACAAGATCAAGTTTTTGAATTAAAAAAAGATATAAACGTGGATTAAGAATGTTTGATCGTATTTAAGAAAAAAATGTCTTTTTTTTTTATATGCCTTACCTGACACTCCACTAATTGGATCTGCAGCCCTTCCATGTTTTTCGCCAAAGGTGCCTGCGTCAAAAGGTCTTTTTTTACGTCTTCTAAAACATCAGCATGATCTTGCAGTCTGCCAACGCACTCCAAGTAATCCTGGATGGAGAATAACTGTGGGAAATTTAAATAAAATATATGTATATTTATTATAAAAATTGTCCTTTGTCATTAAACTTTGTACATTCCAATGAAATGTCTCCTCTGCATTTAACCCATCTCTAAGGGAGCAGTGGGCTGCCACCGTGTGGTGCCCTGGGAGCATTATGAGGCTAAGAGCCTTGCTCAGGGACCCGGCGTGGCAGTCTGAGGGATTTGAACAGGGAAACGGAACTTGCAGTCTTCCCGGTTTAAATCCCACAGACTGCCCCTCACTGCCCCTGAGCAAATCCTAAAGTAGGGCATATAATGCATGATCAAAGCACATGCATGCATTAGAGTCGCCCGATCAAAGTCCAGACCATAATCTAATTTAGAATTATCTTGGAAGACGTGAACAGGGCTGACATAAGCATCCATTTTGAATTAACTTTAGTCAATTTGCAAAGAGTTGGCAAGAAATTATGTCTCTGGAAATACAAATAGAGACAGACCCCAACTGACTTGTAGCTGTAAAAACCTTGTATTATTTCCTTCGAATTCACAGACATACAGTCCTTTGTGTTAGTGTTTGGTATAAAGTATCAGTAGAATACGCGGGATGTTGTAATGTAATGTTAAAACTTTTTGTCCAACAGAAACACTGTACCTCAGCTTTGTAGGCACCCAGGCTGCCGGGCACCTGGGCGCACAGGTTGGGAACGGCGTTAGCAGGATCACAGTTGCTTGAATCTTCTTTTGCCGACTCCTCGTCCTCGCCCTCCGAGCTCTCCTCTTTGATGGTCTCCAGCATGGACGACCGCTCCTCCTGGCTTTCCACCATTTGTTGAAGGACTGACATGTCTTGGCTCATAGAGATGGTGTTAAGAAGCTGCAGCTGCATATTCCAATGATTGCGTTGTTCTTTGGTTTCACAGGCCTCATCCTCCTCACGCGTCAGTTCAGAGTTCCTGCCGTCGCCGCCGTTTGGCGACGGGGTATTTTCATCTACCGTATCCATGAGAGGATCTGAAGCGGTAGCGTTCCTATCGAGTCCCTGAAAACGGTCTTGTTCTATAGGTTGAAGATTGTGTTCAGTTTGTTCGATCTCCTCCTGCTCGTCTACTAAAACCTTTACGGCTTTATACAAGGTGGACTGACTCGAGCAGCAAAAGGAGGATGTAATGTCGCCGTTAGACAGATCTGCAGCTTTCTCTGATTTAGCATCAGATCCCAGGAGTTCATGTTGTCTCGACTGAATGTCTGATGCTTCATGTGGTCGATTTAAACGGGACACATTTACATTCTTATCAGGCTTCTCCTGCGTTGATACTGGGTCCTCCGTAGCCTCATTGGTGGCCATGAAAACGTCATCATGTTGCCTCTCTGGGGAAAGCCTCTCCTTGTATATTTTAGCATTGGTTTCATTTCCACCACTACTGTTTGGCTCTGACACATCTTTATTAGTCAGCGACGGACCTTCCACGTCACATCCATGGTTGTGAGTGTCTGTTGCTTTCATGTCACTGAATAAAAGAGTTATCTGAGAGGAGGTGCTTGATTGTTGCGGAGGGATGTCATAAACAAAGCCGCTCCCTCTCTCAGAGATATCACGGTAAAGAGGTTCAACATCCGCACTAGAATCAGCTTTTAAATGAAGCCCAGCTGGCTGAGGTGATGCATAGCTGCTGCCATCTTCTGCATCTTTTATGCCACTGGTACCACCGCCGTCCGACGGTGAAATAAATCCACTTTCAACTAAATTGCAGGACGGCCAGTGACGCAGACTTTGAGCCGGTCCGCCGTTTGAATCTGAGCACTGATCACTGTTTCCGTCCCTTTTCGTTTCTAAACAGAACTGGCTGCGAAGGGGTGCAGATGTCCCTGATTCACTCTCACCAACAGCAGGAGGTCCCTCTGGGCAATCACGCCCCGCATCGAAAAGCTCATCTATGCGCTGACTCTCAGCTTTAGGAGCGCAGAACGCAACAGATGCACGCTGAGGTCGGCTGTCTGAGTCAGCACTGATGTCACTGGGACTAGACGCAGCCGACTCCTTTAAAGGAGCACCGTCCTCTCTGACAGTACCGCGGACATCGGTTCCACCTGTCAGCTGCCTGGTGAATGAAGCCCGTGAGTCACAGGCTTCATTCACCGCGGGCGGTCTGTCTGGATGAAAAACAACATCTGCAGAAACGGGAATCAAAGAGGAGGGTGAGATCATCTCAGCAACGGGACCACGGTGTGCACGGCTGTTCGTTGCTCCAGCATTTCCCTCTAAACCAGCATCCTCTGCGTCTTTAATGTCTCCTCCGAAATAAGAGCATGTTTGGAGCTTTAGGGCAACCGGCTCAGTTTTACTTGATCCAAATTCAGAGTCTTTCCTGAAGCTAACAGGGCAATCAGACTTCAAAGAGGTCGCCTGCTCCGTTTGAGAAATGTCTGTCTGTCTAAGACCCAACGTTGTGTCTTCATTGACTCCCAATGCACTGATTATTTTATCTGACTGCACGTTATTGAGCTCTGGTCCTGTCTGTCCAGCCACTCTATTCTTTAGAGACCCCAAGGAGACAGTAAGATCAACCTCCTCCTCCTCCTTTTGGTCTTCATGAACCTGAAGAGGACTGTTAAGCTTCTTCTCACCTTCAATCGCATCAGAGGAGCATAAAAAGTACGGTTGGTTCACATCAGCGCTCGGTGATTCTCTGCACAGTGACTCAGCGCTGCAGTCCAGCAGCATCTCGCGTTGAAAGTTTATGGCAGACTCATAATCAAACGGCGGATCAGCATTTTTACTCATTGCGGAGGATAAAGTGGGAGGCACTGGTGTCTCCAGAATCGCTGGGTCATCGAGGCTTGTACCGTCAGCCTCTCTGGGGTCACACAGTAAACTCTTTCTTTCTTCAGTTTCCTGCCGTTTGAAATGGGCGGCAGTTTCTCTCTTTACGTCAGTTTCAATGCCATTGACGTCTGAGAATTCATGCATAAAAGCTTGTTTCTCAACTCGGGCATCTGTGATAGATGTCTCTTTAAAGCTCACAGATATGTTGTCCACGCAGGCTGAATTATTCAGCTCAGGCCCAGGGGAGTTTTCATCAGGGGTAATTGTCCCATCGATTTCAGAGACAAAATCCCAGGAATCATCTCCTATAACCTCTTCCATTTCCTCATTTATTAGCAACATCTGTACAGCTGCCTGCTCTCTGTCATGTCCAGTGTCAAAAGCGAAGCGAGTAACATTTTGAAGAAAAGTTTGGGACTGGCTGTCGAGAATCAAAACCCTCTGGGCTGATCTGGGATCGACGTAACTATTTATCGTCAAGTGAGACATGAATAACCGCTCGGCCTCTGACGGAGAGGGAAGGTCCGAAACGGCCGCAGAATGGAGCCATCCGTCGACGGACAGCTTCTTATACATGAGCCACGACGAAAACATTTCCTCCAGGTGATCAACGGCGGGTGTGGCGCCGGGGATTTCCGCAGATCTCACGACGTCCGCCGTGCAGCTGTCGATCAGACCGTTTGCAACGGCGGCCGTGAGATCTATCACCTCTGAGCTCTCTGGGAGGTAAAAAGCGGCGATCTTTCCTCGATTGCTGAAGAGCTTGCTGGTGAACTCGCCGGTGGTGATCTGGTGGTCGCGCCGGAGGGAGCCGGACACGGTTTCCCCAGGGAGAGGCAGCACGACGCCCATGAACTGCTGCTGCTGTCCCAACACGATGAGCGTGCTGCTGGAGCTCACCAAATCACACTGAACCGCTACGTCCACCCTCAGCTCGTCATTGTGCAGATCTCCAGGACAATCGTCGGGCCCTGAAGCGGACCCCTGATCAACAATACCTTCCCCATTAGACCTCAGACGGGCAGTTTTCCCTGAGGCAAGAGGCTCATTTTTACTGAGGCACCTTAAAATGAGGCCATCGGCCTCGCTAAGTTTACGCTCGTCTTCTGTCTCACCGAGAGACGGACCATCAGCAGCTCTTGTGTCTTCCTGCCTTTGAAGGATCTTTACATAAACAGAAGCGGGAATCAGGCCGCACTGAAACGCCCTCTCTACGGTCAACATGTCCCCCGTGTAGGACACGTTCAACCCCTCACCGCTCGGCTTTATCTCCACTATCTTCATGACCAGATCCTGACCAGCGGAAGCCCCCCGAGCTGCCGCTATATCAGACAGGGACACGGAGGAGATGTGCGAACCTGGCACGCACTTGCTTGATTCATATGTGGGGGTGTGGTTGAGTGTAGACGTGTGGATGTGATTTTGTTGGACACTATCATCCCAGTCCAGCTGGACATGAGGCTCAGAGGAAGAGGGGCTGCAGCCTGCGGGCGTGTCCGGGAGAGCGACAGAAGCCAGTTGGTCAAACACTTTTCCTGTGGTCCAAACCTCATCAGAGGCTTTTGAATCCTGCAGAAAAATAGAAGCACGGCAACTTACTCAACTGACTTTGGCTTCTTAATACAGCAGCTTGCAAAAGTATTCATACGCCTTTAAAATGTTCACATTTTGTCTCGCTACAACCACAACCGTTACTGTATTTTTGGCTTGTTTTGTGTGATAAGTCAACATAAGATAATAACTGTGAAGAGGAAGGAACGGTTACACACTGCAAAAAAATGGAACTAAAAATAAGCAAAATGTTCTTAAAATCAGTGTATTTGTCCTTAATTTGAGAAGATCAATAAGATTATCAGCCAATGGAATAAGATTTTTGCAATTAAAATAGGAACAACTCATCTCCACACTACCTTTTGGTGTATCGCCTAAAATCCCAGCATAAACAATGAAGATTGTGGTTGCATTACAAAGTGTGATACACTTCAAGAGGTAGGCATACTTTATTTTCAGGAACTGCATGTATTCTTTGTAAATATGCATAAAATATGAACCAGAAAGACAAAATCTATACTCACCCACTACACAAACATGGTTAAAATATTGTGCGAAGAGCAAGGCTGCAACAGGGTTAAAACTGGAGAGGAACGCACAACACACTGAAAGCTAACATGCGTTGGGGTATGCGGTGTCCGCCATCTTGCAGAGAAGAGTGTAGTTAGTTACTTTGCACACTGTAAGGTTAAAGGTCACGTCTGTTTTGACACGGCACCCTCGGATGTGTGGATAATGGAGAATTTTTCAGACCAAAGCTGGCAACAGTGAAGCATGTTTACAGCATACGCAAATACTCGGTAATTCAGCTAGACAAAAAAAAATAAAAAATCACAAGAGATGCAAGAGAATACTGCTCCAACTATGACAAGGAAAAACAGATCATTCCCTTCTGTCCATGCATCTAAACCCCAGGAGGGCATAGTCACACATATATGCGGCAGATGCCATCAACAATAATGTCTGGAAGCCAACCTCCTCTGCAGAGGTCGTCTGATCTGAACACTGCTGGGAGATTTCACTGTAGGCCTGACTGAGAGCGTTCAGCTGCTCCTGGGTCTTCGTCTTGTCCTCCTCGGTCATCCTGTGAAGCGCAGGACAGAGAGTGAAGCTCTGGGTTTCCACAGCGCATAAAGTATTAAGGACGCATTCACTGGTTGTGACACTCACTTGTCTCCGTGTTTGCTGAGCATCGTTTGTGTGGCCCTGAGTGCTTCTGCAATCTGCTCCTTTTTGGAAACCATTTCTTCAACCGATACCTAAAGACGTCAAACGGTGAAATGTTTACATGCTACACAAAGCATCTCTGAAATTATTCAGAGTAGCTGGATTATGCATGAATCATATTTCAAAAGTAGTATTACAATGTCCACTTAAATAGTTTAAATATTGATGTAATTCCTTAAAATCTTATAGAGATGCACCAATCCATTGGCCATGTATCAGCATGTCACCTTTTTAACCAATCAGTAGGTCAAATGCAAAAAATAAAAATATTTTTTTCTATCTGTTAAATGCTTAAAAATAAAGCCATCCCACTATTTTCTGCCAATACATTTAACAATAAACAGCGCATCCTTTGTGTTTGAGTCGAATAAAAATCATAAAGGTTGGTGATATATGTTTTAATCTTGGTTTATTATGTTTTGATTTTTGGATTAAAAACCAGTGTTTCTATCTAAGAACCTTCAGCGCATTTGTATAGAGCAGGGATGGATACAGCCGGTTTCAGAAAGTAAAAACCCTGTCTGGTTTTCCTTCATCCTGTTCGCTTAACCAGGTAATTCTAGTTTTTGTGGAGCTGGAAATGCAAATCGGTGAAACTAATCTTAGGACCAGCTTTTAACTTTCTGAACCTGGATTCCCAACTTCTGGTACAGAGAATAATGTTATCTCTGAATCGGCAGGTCAACCGTGAAAGAAAATTGGAAATCAATAACACTAATGATGAAAAATCCCATTTGTGCATTTCATTCATTATTAGAATCATATTGAGTTTTAGTGTGTGATATTGGGCCTTAAAGCATTGTGTACATGTTTTAAAATAATATAAACATTCAAAATGAATCATATAGTTTGACAAATTATCTAAGATGTCAGTATTGTACAGCAATTACTAGGGGTCGACTGTAATGTACACATAATAATAATACTTTTAATCATCCAGTATTTCCCTACATGGCATTATGTTTTCTAGTAAAAATAATGACCATCTTGATGTCATGGTGCACATAGATGTTCTGAATTTTATGCAAACAGTAAAGGAATATAGAAATATTTCAATCCATATTCATTACTTTTCTTTATTTTTTCAACCCAACCTCATTAAGAAGTAATTTATTTTATTTGATTTTTTGTGGTTTTTAGTGCCTCGCTTTTATTGACAGTAGACTGACAGGAAAGGGGCGGAAGAAGGGGCGAGACATGCAGCAAAGGACCACAGGTCTGGTTCGAAGCCGGGTAGTCCGCATCTAAAGGTCTCCAAACATGGGTCGCGCTACCCGCTAGGCCACAAGCACGCCCTAACAAGTCATTTTTTTTAAAGGAATCACCAATACCGTCAATATTAGCATTCCCTAACAATTATTGTGAAATAAATAAAATGGAAACATTATTGGCTTTTTTTGCTATTCACTAATTAACTTTTTTTTTTACTTTATTTGTATTTATCTATTTCAACACATTTATTATTACATTGATTTAATTGAGCAATCTTCCACACATTAAATGGGCTCTGTTCAGATATCTCTCATGTTGTCGTTTAATATTGTTGACATTTTGAAATTATCTTAAAAACCGTGCATACATTTTAGGGAAACAACTTTGCTTTAGGGCCATTTTAACACTTTAAACAATAAGAAAACAATGTGAGTCATGTTAAAAAGATAATTGGGGCTGAGGGCAGTTTTATATATGAGTGCTTGTGCAACTTCTGGGTGTTTTTATTGAGTCAGTTAAAGTTGACTTAAACAACCCAACATAGCATCCAGTGAATATTATTGAACAAGTTGTAAAACCCAAGAGAGTGTTTATTGTAAATCACACAGTGACAACATGGACAAGGACACGCCTCAGCGTACACGCGAGTTACCTGTTGTTTATTCGAAGCGTTGGCATTGCTATCTGTCTGAGCATTCTCGTCATTGCTCGCGGTCCGCTTCACATCAGACATCCAGTGTAACAGTTTGCTAACTTTATCACCGTGCTCTCGCTTCTCCTCATCAACAGACCTCTAAAATTAAAACAGGCAGGCTTTCAACAGAACTGTCGACTTTTTTGGACAAAGCATCAACCGCTGCTACGGATAAGAAAAGCTCATTATTCATAATTTGGCAAAAAAAAAGAAAAAAAAGGGAGAAGAAGAATCAGTTGCATTCAACACAGCGATAAAACATGGGTGTGAACAAACAACAAAGGGAAAACATGTTCACTTAAATGCACAAAGATAATGAAATGCTGTTTTCGCTCCAAACGCATGAACTTTTGTGGCCTCCAGTAACCTCAGCCCGGTGTGGCAGTCGAACACGCTCCTTTCCAGGGCCTCCCTGAACGTTATCCGTCTCTTTGTCTTGGGACAGGTGAGGCTCTGCGTCTGGAACTTCTCGTCTTTGAGCAGAGTGGCCGTAACGGCGTCCACAGAGCTGCTTTGAATCACCTCTTCGAGGCCGACTCTGCCCTTGGTTTCAGGATTTATCAGTCCGCCGGTCAAAAGCTGGAATTCCACACAGCGGAAACCCACATCCTTCGGGAGGAGCTTTTCCTGAACAGCCTGCAAAACTGACAAAACCTTCCCGGTCTGAGGGTGGGTAATACCACTGAATGCCGCTTCGAACTGCTGGAGCTGCTGTTTTAGAGCCTCGTCTAAGAGACCCGTTCTGAGCGCGTCAGAGAGGGCGTGTTTCTCCCCGGACGACGGGTCGCATATTCCTCCGGTGCAGGCCTGGGACTCCAAGAGTCGTAAGGCCGTCACTCTATCGGTGAAGCCCTGCTGGAGGCCCTGGAGGACCGACAGCCTCTTCTTCCCAATGACGTCCCAGAAACCGGCGATGGTGCTGTTCGCGTCCTCCACGACCACCCTTCGCGAAAATATGACGTCTGCAATCTCATAGATGCTTAAGAGACCACTGCGATAGCTTTCGAACTCTAATTTTTCAAGACACCTCTGACTCAACGCAGACTCCAGGCAAAGCTGCCGGCCACTCCTGGCGTCGGCGATGAAGTGACGCGGGGCTCCGCTCGGGTCGACCAGAACGTTTTCCTGCCAGCTGCTCTCCTGCTGGGAGAGGAACAGGTACGTTCTCTTGTCGATGTGCTTTCCTTTGAAGGCTTCGTACACCGACATTTCCGATCCACGGCCGCTGTCGACGACCGACATTCTGTGAGGGCTCACGGGAGATGTGTTTGTTAAGCGTCTCTCCCCAAAGGGGACGAGAAACACACCGCCGTTGACGTCGTACAAGCAGGTCTTGAGTATTTCAACGTAGTATGCCTTCTGCCCGGTGTCAGGGCTGTGGAAACCTTTAGGGTTGCTCACTGGATCGTACAGACTCTGCAGAGTCTCTTTGCTCAGAAGACCCTCATGCAACGCTGCTAAAGTCGGTACTCTCGCGCCTGTTTCTGGGTTGATCAACCCCCCTGAGGCAACCTGGACCTCAAGCATCTTCTTTCCCGTATATCTATCTAGAACTCTCTCCTCCATTGCCTGGAAGACAGACAGCTTCCTGCCCTTGCAGCTGTAGCCGCAGACGGCTTTCTCTGCCTCCATCAGTTTCTCTTTCATGCTTAGATCTACGATGCCTTTCTCCAGGGCCTCCGCAACAGAGACTCTTTCTCCTGTCGCTAGATCTACAAGGGTGCCCGTCGCAGCCTGAGCCTCGAGGAACTCAAGAGCATACGTCTTTGCAAGGAAGCCCTTTTCGACAGCTTCCAGGAAGGATGTCTTTTTCTTACTCGATTCGACGTAAACTCCCGCGACCGTCGCCGGTTTGTCAGCGTTCCGAGGGAGCGACGCTTGCACTTGTTCAACGGTGAGCAGGCCCATCTCCAGCTGTCGTAAAACCCCCTCATCCAGGAGATTGTGTGTGATCAGGTGTTGAACGTCTGCCCTCCGAATCGACTCCCGGGGCTTCTGGGAAGTGGCCGCGCCCAGTTTCCCGGCAGCATTTCCCGTACTCTTTTCAGACGCGTTTGCGCTTCCATTGTTTTCTCTGCTCTGATAGGTTCTGGTCTTACTGACGCTGCTTTCAGTCTGCCTCGGGTCTGTTGGCCCACACAGAGCCATGTATCCGTGAGCTTTGACCGAGCTGGAAAGATCGAAGCTCATTTTACTCTTGTGGGTGATGTGCTGGAGATCTTTCGGTTGAATGTTGGGGGTTTCATAAAGAGAGCCGCATTCCTTGACTTGCTTTATTCCTTCGAAGGCGCGGACTGTCTTCGTCTTCTCCATCTGCAGATGAGACATTAGAAGAATGCTTAAGTTATAGAAGACAATAATTTACTTTTGCTACTAAAACGTTTCCGTAATTCTGAGGTTTTATTTAAATATGTTGAGTATCTTAAAATGTCAAAATGCAGCTTCTGCCATACCTCTTTTATGTTGAGGGTTTCATCGTCCATTCTGCTCTTCGTGGCCGTCACGTGGGCCGTCATTTTCTTCTCCGTTGTGGCATCTGCCTTCAACGGATCGGCTCTGCTATTGGCCACGTTCGGACGAACGGTTTCCATCACCTCCCCTCCCAGTGTGGACAGAGTTTTCTGAAGGCTTTTGACCTCTCTGCCGTACAGCTCTATTTGTTCTCGAAGGGATCCTGCTTCCTTCTCTGTCAGTGTCAGTTTGCGCTCGCTGTCTGCCAGATTTTGTTCGAGCTTTGCTCTCTCCTTTGACTGTTGATTGCCAAGGCTTTGCAGCGTGCTTATTTTAGAGGTGAGTTTGAGTTTATCGTCCTCAAGCTGAGCGATTTCAGACTTCGCTTTCAACAAGTCTTGCACGAGCTTTGTTGTTTCTTGCTGCGTTTTCTCCCTTTTGATTTGCAGCTCTTTGTCTATCTGCTCCCCTGATTCCACTTTGATGTGCTGCAAAGTTTTTATCAGGTTCACGTCTTGCTTGAAGCACTTGTTGAGCTTCTCTGCTAGGTCTCTGCTTTGTGACTGCTGGCCTTCTTTTGCGATCTCAGACTGCAGCAGAATCATCTTTTTCTCGATCTCCGTCTGCATAAGCGACAGCTGCCTCTCATAGCCCTCTTTCTGGAGTTCAAGTTTACCCTTCAGCTCCTCCAGCATCTTCTTACAATTCTCCAATTGTTCCTCCAGCTGCTGGGACCTCAGCTGAAGGCCAGAGTTTTCTCGCTGCTTTTTCTCCACGTCCGTCTGGGCGCGCAGCAACTTGTCTTTTAGCGTTCTGAGCTCGGTTCCCAGAGAGAGGTTTCTCTCCAGCGCCTCAGATTTCTCCCTCTTCAGGATTGTATTTTCATGCTGCAGATTTGATCGGGAAATGTCGGAACCGGACGTAGCGTCTTTGATACTTAGATTGAGTTTCTGAACCTCAGTCTCCAGCAGAATCATCTTGGATTCCTTCAATTTTCTGTCTTTGGTCTCCTGAGCCAGTTCCTCTTTTGTTCTCTGCAGAGCAGAGCTAAACTCTGAAAGCTTAACACTCAGGCTGTCTACCTTTCTTTCTGCTGTCGCCTTGTCATTCTGAAGCGAATAGATTTCTTGCTTTAGGTTTTCTATAACTTTCTCAGAGCTGTTAGTTATTCCTTTAAAGCTGTGCTTGTGTTTGAAAAGCTCCTCTTCCAAAGCTTTGGCCTTACTCAGATGTTTCCGATTCTCATCGGATTCATTTTGCAGCTCCACATTCTTTTTCTTCAGCATCTCGTTCAGATCGTTGATTTCCGCTTTCTGCATGAGGACTTTCTGACTCGCTAAATTTTTCTCTGCAACCACAGATTGCAGCTCTGATTTCAGACTCGTCGTTTCTTTCTCGTAGCTAACGATTTTTCCATGAAGGGATTTTATCTTCTGCTGCAGATCGTCGGCGGTCTTTGATTCCTCACTGTGTTCCTGCAGTTTGATTTGAAGCTCGTAAATGGTCTGCGACTTCTTGTTCAATTCCTCCTCGATAATTCGGACCTGTGATTTAGCGCCCTCTACCTGTGACCTTAGGATTTGAATTTGTTGGTCCTTGCTCTCAACCTCCATCAGAACTCGGTCAAGTTTGGCTTTCACCTTCTTGGCATTCTGCTCCACTTCTAAATGCATCTGCTTCTGCTCGTCGAGTTTCCTCTCCAGCCGGGATGCGATGGCCTCGCAGTCCTCAAGTTCTGCCTCGAGGTTTTTGCATTTGACCTGCAGCTCCTGCTCAATTCTCTTGAGCGCAACGTTTTCGTCCTTCAAGCTTTGGAGCTGTCCTCTCCAGCTCTCTGCCTCACTCTTTAAAGACTTTATCCTTTGCTCAGAGAATGACCTCTCTTTTTCCAGTGACTCTGTTTGGATCTGAAGACCTCGAATGTTGGCATCAGATGAGATGTTAGTCTTCATCAGGTCGTTGCATTTTATTTTCAGCTGATCCAAAGCTGCCTGTTTGGAAGCTACCTCCTCCTCTAAGGTGTTAATCTTGTAGGAGTTTTCCTGCTCAATGGCGCTTTTTTTCTGCAGCTCCGTTTGGGTAATCTTCAGCTGCTCTTTCAGGCCCTCTACCTCAGTGCTTTGGAAAAAGGAGTTTTGCTCCAGTGAGGACTTGGCTCTCTGGAGGGATCTGATTTCTTCCTGAAATTCAGAGATGGACCTTTTCATGTTCAGCATTTCCTGGTGAAAATCCTCTGACCTCTGTCGTGTCTGGACCCTCTCACTCTCTATGTCCATCTGCAGTTTCTTCAGTCTGTTGTTGCTGTCATCCAGAAGCTTTTTGTAGCTTTGAGCTTTTTCCTCCGCCATTTCAGCTTTTTTCTGGACCTGAGACAGTTCGTCCAGTCTCTGCTGCAGAACGTCTTGCATTCTAACTTCAGACCCTTCAAGGTCTGGTTCTGACTGGCTCTCAATTCCCAAAGGCTGCACAGTCTGATCGACGCTTTTAGCCGGACCTTCAATGTGCAACTCCTCTACCATTATAAAATCATCTTCCGCTGCGTTTATCTTTCTGTGTGGAGCGGGCTTCTGTGCGTCGATTTCTTTCTTTAAGAGCTCCTCCAGTTTCCTCTGAGTCAGAGACCAGGTGGCCTCCGACTGCTCCATTAGAAGTTTGGTGTGCTTTAATTCCTGCTCAGTTGCAGCTTTGTCCTTCATCGCTATGTCTAACTGAGTCTGGTACTGGCTAACATCGTGCTCAAGCTTTGCATTCTGAAAGTTTAAATCCTCGATGGTCTTCCTTTGGGTTTCTACTTCTACTTCCAACTTCTCCACCTGCGCTTCTCTTTCCGTGAGCAAAACCTCCTGCTCTTGGATCCGTTGCTTAAGTTGACTAATCTCTACATCCCCTCTGACTTTTTGGACCTCCATGCTCTCTGTCCTTTTTGCATCCTCTGCTCTTTCAAAAGCCCTCCTGTTCTACAATGCAAAAAAACGAGTCATCCACAGATTCACATTCAAATAGAAACGGCTGCCTCAAGCATGCAAAGATACTCTCAAAGAATCTCTCCAAGGGTTTGAAACTTCAAAACATTTCCTTTACGATAAGAGACTTGTGAATATTATTTTACATCCAAATGGAATGAGTTTCAATCATATCAAACTGTTAAACGGGTCTATGACAATTGTGTTGCACTAGAAAGGCAGCAGGGCGCACACTTTTTGATGTGGCCGCAGCATAACCTCACACCTTTACCTTGTGTTCGCATTCACGTTAAGAAATAACGAGTAGTGCAACAAGTTATATTGTAATTTCTTATTATTAAATAAGAATTATTCAAAGGCCGCTGTCTGTTTGATAAAATGTAATTTACTATTATAAAATGTTATACAAACCCCTGGAGAGATTAATTTTTCTTTCTAACCAGGAGTAAACTGAAAAAGACGTGTTTCTGTCCCAAGAACGCCTGAGATGTTTCTTCCCACGCCACCATCACCAGCAGACATGCAGACATTTCACACACTTAACACACTTCCTTTGCTTCTTTTGCTCAAAGAAGCAAATTCTCTCTGCCAGCATGATGAGCCTGTGAGTGAAGAAGTCAAGTTGGATCAGAAGTAAAAAAAAAAATACCAATAAAGCATGTTGATGACTTGGAAACCTAACAAGCATGCATTAGAAGGGAAAACAAAGGTGGGTTCAGAACATCAGGAAACTAAAAGAGGCCCCAAAAGCTGCAAGAAAAACACTATAAATGTAGCGCAGCATTTTAAGCAACATTTTAAATACATTTTATTATTATATCAAAACGAGCTCACCTCCTCGTCTTCAGCTCTTTTCAGCGTTTCACTGGCAAACTTCACATACTGAGTCATAAGCGTCACAAGAGCAGTGTAGCGGGTTCGGAGATCCATGAACTGTATGAAAATAACCAAAGAATGTCAAATATGGCAATGTGCAGAAACTAAAGAAGCAAACGCTATTTTTCACTGCAGACAAAGTCAGAGTATAGTTTTACCTCCTGCTGGATGGCATCAGAGGAGCTCTGCATCTTGCGCTTCTTAAGTGGAGATTTGTGCTGGGAGTCGACCATCGCTCTGAACGTCATTAATTGGAGCTCATAATCCTATTTTTTTTTTTTCAAGAGGAGTTTTAGAGGTTAGCTGAAATATTGTTAGTAAATGTCATGAAGAGCAAATACATTTTTCAGTTAGCAAAATCAAATAAAAAACTAAAATGACCTTAACAGCAGACGAGTACTGCTCTGAATACTTCTGACACTCATCGATCCTGCTCTGTTTTTGCTCCATCTCAGAAACAAGAACCTAAAAAAAAAATGCACATATTTAGAATCAAACATTATTGATATATGTTTGTAGTTTTTATGAGAAGGGCACTTCAGTTCTCTCTTACTTTCTGTTTGTTTAATATCTCAGCCAGAGCCTTGCTATCATCCGGTTTGTTCTCCTGGGCTTTCAGCTGCGCTGTTTCCAGTTCTCCTATCCATTGATCGACGCTGCTGTAGGAGTCTCTGTAGTGTTTTAGGGACTTGCTGATACCGTCCAGGTCCCGCAGCCTGAAATGGTTAGGGAAAACTCTGTAAGTGATACAATGACTTTACACACAGAGGCTGTGGAGAACTAAACACAACAAAATCAAAAAATAAAAATAGACAGAAATAGAGAAATTGGCTTGGGACTAGAATTGGACAATATTCAGCTCGACCAGCTCTGGGTGATAACCAGGTGGTGGGAAACGCAAAAAGCCAATTTTTTATGATCAGTGTAAGCACTATAATGAAACACAAGCATATTGTCAACAACACTCCCTTCCATTCCTGAGTGAAGAAGACCCACAGTTACCCATTTTTATTTCCGGTAAACTGTTTAGGACTTTGGTGCCTCAAAGACGGCTCTAGGGTTTAAAGAAATTATTTAAAATGAAAGTGATTTCTCTTTAAAATGCTGGGACATTTCTGCAGTTATTTTAGGATGTGAGAGAGTAAAAGCCTTTCAGCAGATAACAGGAAGGCCAACTGCAGTAAAACAAAATTACTCTTTGTATTATTATTATGAAATTATAGCCTTTCTTTCATGGAACACGCTAGATTTGTGAATATCCCAGAAATAGAATAAGGGTCTACAATCCCTAAGGAAAACAGACAACGCTGTTTTATAAATCCTAACTGCTCCGACTGCGCTAATCGCTAATACAGGCGCAGAATCCAGTTTAAAATGTAACCACTGCAGCTGTCTCTGTATTTCTTTTAATATAACAAACATTTCTCACACAGATCCATGACATCACCTGTGCTCCTAATATAAACAACCGAAGACTGCTTACAGCAGAAAGACGGAAAACAGTTTTGAATGTTCGTCTTGCACCAGAAATCGGTACATCTCTACGATAAAGCCCGCAAACGTCCCTCCTCCTACAAACCTGCCATCGATCTGGGAGTGAATGTTCTGCCATCTTTCACTCAGCTGATCCGCCTTCTCCTTGTGCCAGTCCAGATCGAAGTCTCTCTCGTTGTGAGCCTTAAACATGCGATCGCTGATGACCTGAGCCTTCTGCAGCTCGTCCTCCATGTCGTGGAAGACTTCCTGCCTCTCGTCAACCTCCGCCCGCCATTGCTGCACACAGAAAGATGGAAGATCACTTAAAAATAAGCTGTAGCAACGCGAGCGGCATTGTTTTTATTTTTAAAAGAACGAGCGCCACCTTGAGTGTAGAAATGACGCTTTCAATAGATTTGACATCCGAGTTGACGGCGTCCTCTTCGTACAGTTTGGACTCGTAGGCTTTAACGAGAGCCTCTGCGCTCTGACTGTGTTTCACCACCAAGCTCACCGTTTTCAACCTGCAAAAACCCAAGCTCCTCTTTAGATTGAAGAAGAAAAGAAAATTTCTCCTTGATATACTTTGAGACGAAGAAAGACGGCTATTACTTGTCCATATAAATAGAGGACATGGAGTACACTTGGCTCATGCTTTGAACAAGGACAGAGAGCTCAGAGGAAAGCGTCGACGCAGAGGGAGAGCCCGCCGCCTGTCTGAAGAACTGCTCGCACTTCTCCCTCGTCACGTCCAGGTCACCCTTCATCCTCTCCAGCTCTGAGATCTTCCTCTGCAAAGCAGAACACAGAATTATTTGAATATACGGGGACGGCACACATATATATTAAAGGGGGACTTTAATAAATCCTAATTTGGGAACCTCGTGTTCAGTGATGCGCTGCAGACTCTGCTCCAGGTCGTCTCTCTCCAACGGTGATCGGATTTGCTTGATCAGGTGGTCTTCGTGGGACTCCAGGTTCATACGGATGTTGCGGATTTCTGAGATGTAATGATTGTACACCGACTCCTCGTGTTCCTCTGTGAATATTTTGACAATGAAAATCGTTCAGTGAAAAACTGAGGTTTTGATGGACAAAATAAATTATGTGGCTTTCGCACCACTAGGTGGCAGCAGCATCACAGGTGTTACACCAAGGAACAGCTTATGAACGGCAGCAGGTGCTTTTACTGGTATTTGTATATTGAAAAATGTGTAAATAATGTATTTGTGCAATATCACAGCTTCAAAATGTGTAATTTTATCCCCCATACTTTCCTTTTATATAAGTTGAACAAATGCTATGCTTTAGATTTACAGCAGCGCTTAGGAGTTTCTCAGAATATGTTTGAAATTCGGTAAGAAGAAAAAGAAAAATACATCCAAAATGTTTTAATATAAAGCTCAAAAGGCTTGAGGAGCCATGCGCCTGTGTAGGGGGCGGGGCTGTCATTAGGGAGGGAATTAAAGGCTTGCCTCTCTCTGCGGATCTGAGCAGCTCCTGGTAGTATTCCTTGCAGGCTGCCACGTCTCTCTCCAGCTGCGCGCAGTCTGCCACTGTAAACACCTCTGACTCCTGGCTGTCCTCCAAGAACTCGTCAAAGTGGGACTGGAGGTTGCTGAGGACCTGCTGGTGCTCACCCGGCAGCATCGTCTTGATCTGAAGTTGTATCGGAAAGGAAAGCGTTACAGATCACTGAGAATGATCGTGAAAACTTGATCTGTCTGAAATTATCATCGTGAGGGAATGGCACATAAATAAATCTATGGCTACCGAGGCCACGTTCCAGTTGCGGATGGCCTTTACGTCAGCCATTAGGTAATGCCAGGACACCACGCTCTTCATGTTGACGTGGGAGCGGTGCCACAGCATCAGGACATTCTGGTACAGCTGCTCAGTTCTAGTAGGGAAAATGAAGCAATTTAGACAATCAGTGCCCTATGAAGCTCTTAATCACACAAGATGAATCCTAGCATCCAGGCGTCTCACCTTGCAACCAAATCAACAGCCTCTTTGTTGGGCGGAGGCACGGTGAAGCAAACAGAGGGAACCATGGCCTCGTTCCCTGCTGGGTTGATGACTTTCCACTTGGCCCGGTGGGAGTTGTTCACCAGCACGCACTCGTCATCTTTGTAAATGGTGATCTGAAAGAGTTGGGAGAGAGGCACGGCAGACATCAGTATTCCAGACTTCCACTTTTAACGGGAGAGCCACCGTGGCGGAAATTTGCAAACGCAGCGATACCTCGATCTGACGGTAATCACAAATTGCTTTGACAGGAATGGACGACCTCAGGGGAGTTTCGGGGTTTCTCGGCCGGAGCTGCACGATGTTTTTGGCCCTTCCCACTAACCCGGCTAAAGTGCTACGGTACTGAAGAAGTTGCTCTTTCTCATCCTGAAAACACACCCAAAGGAAATAGTACTCTTACTCCCTGATCATTTTCACATGTAACAACTAAAGACTGTTGGTTGTAACGTAATATTTTATGTGACAGACCATCACAAAGTAGCCCTTCGTTGTAAAGTGGAAGAAAAAGTTACATAACCTTCATCTTTTCTTGCAAGTAAAAGCTGAAAAGTTTACTCTGATGCCCCTAAATGAAATTCTGTACGACCAATTGCCTTTCAGGAGTGTGCCATAAAATCTCAGTATGACTACAGAGTTTTAATGTAAAGTCTTGAAGGGCTCTTTGTGAACATTATGAAAGAATCAGCTTAATGAAGACCAATGAACACGGCAGGCAGGTCAATGATAAGGCTGTGGAAACTGAGCCTTTTTTCAATCCATCACTAACAATGGGAAAAGTCTGGCTACTCTTGATAAGATAGACACACTTTGTAGCATTTTTCTTTGACTTCACAATTAAGCAGGGTTTTGTGTTACTCCATCTAAAACAAATCCCAGTAAAACGATTCAAAGGTTTTGGCTATGAGTGAGATGAAAAATATGTGTAAAACATCAAAGGATATTAATACTTTTTTAAACGTGAACTATACACACGTATGCAGATACTTTGTGTCATTGTATCAGCATTACCATGGACTCCTGAATGAGATCCTCCAGCCGGTGCAGGCTGCTCGAGCGATCACAGCTGTACTTTCTCTGAATTGAATCTTTGAGGTTCTTAAGGTAGTCCATGGACACTTTGGCATCACTGAAAAACTGCACAGGAGGGTAAAGAAGGATGTAAAAGTTAGATGTGAAAACAATGGGGTAAAATGCATTTCGTAAAAAGGGACGGCCTTAGGAAGAGACACACCTCAAAATAAACAGCATTCTCCTTAAGATGCTGTTCGACGCATGAGCAGAGCTGCAGAATCCAGCTCCACTGTGTCTGCATTGCAGCTTTATACGCCTGGGAGGAAACAAACAGACCAAGAAATAAATAAAGAAATCAGACACATGGAAAAAAATAGATGCTGGAGTGAAATTCACCGTTTTAAACAATGGGAGAGCTGCTTGCACAATGCCGGTCCCAAAATATGGAAATGAAGATTTCATAACGGGTACAAAGGAAAAAAGCAGATTGGACTCACTTCAATGGTTAGTCTGGCTGGGTGGCTCTTCACGATCAGGCGCTCTGCCTTGTCTTGCACAGACTTGATGGCCTCCTCTTTTTCATCCAGCTCCCTCATCAGATTCTGCGGAAAGACATTTAAGTAAGTGCCAGTGGCGCTCGGGCGTGGCAAAGGATCAGCTACTCCATCATCTCACATAATCTCATATCCTAGCTCAGTGTGCAGAGTAGAGGCAACAATTCAAGGTTAATAATTCCCTCATGGACAAATCCCTTGACTGAGATTATCTTTTCAAAACTAATGCTGCAGCAACGCAGCTAAATACTACTAATAAAAAGCTATAAGACGGTTATATTGTATGTGTGTGTGTGCATGAAAGATCCTGACATGCTAAGACAGAAAGGGCTTACAGCGTGGTAGTCTCTTTTGTGCGAGATGTTGCTGTTGCGATCGCTCCAGTCGAACGCGACCTCCTCTTCCTCTTTCTCGTTCAGCCAGATGAGCTCCTGGGTCGCCTCGGACACGAAGTCGTGAAGGCTCTCCAGCTGGCTCTGCCGCGCTCTCGAACAACTCTGAAATATCTCGAACAATCAGGCCACAGCTTTAAAACTCTGGAAGAATTCAACTGAGCCCCAAAGACCCACTCACCAACAGCTGCTCATACTGATTTTCCAGTTTGTTGACTTTGTCTGAATACGTCAGCTTCAGGGGCATGGTCATCTGAATCTGAGAGCAAAACGGAGTTGTGGGATAAATAAATACGTTTCATGCTGAGCGCCCGTAAAAACATTTTAAAAAGCAACTTACTTCACTCAGACGGGCGTCTTTGAGACTCATCTGAAACTCCTCAATGGCTCTGTGCACACTCTTGTGGTTGTCTAAATGCATTTCCACGCTGGGCAAATCCGTTCCCCACTCTGAGCGCTCCAGTTGCAACTAAAAAGAAAAGGGGGGGAAAAAAATGCAGTGACTCGAATGTTGGGATCTATAACCAATATGGAGAAAAGGACTAAAACCGCTCACCTGCATCTCCTCCACCCAGCTCAGGAGGTCCTGCACATATTTAAGGTTGACCTCCTCCTCCGTCATGCTGGGGTCTGCCAGTGATGACTTCATCAGAGGCTTCCTGATCTGCATGTGTTTCAGGTGCATGAGGCTACCAGGCTCCATGCCGCCACCGCTTCCCATGTAGCTGGGGACCGAGGCGGGTGGCAGGCCCGGCGTCAGAGAGGGCGACAGAGATGATGGGGTGAGGCTCGGGGAGAGGCCGGAGGTGAACGTGGACCCGGGGGTGCCCAAGCCCCCTGAGGTGAGAGAGGGCGTGATATCTGACGTCAAGCTTGCGTTCATGCTCTGTGAGAAGCCAGAGTTCAGGCTCTGCGTGATGCCTGAGATCATCCGCTTGGTTTGCTCCGTCGTCAGGGAGCGACCTTTGCTGTACACCGTGGAGCATTCTGCTCTGAGGGCCAAGAGATCGTCCCGGAGCCTGGAGACTCTGAAAACGAGACGGAAGAGCGAATACCGGTTATAACGGCTACCATACTAACTTTTCTAATGGTTATTTTTATTGTTTAAAAGTCAAAATAATGTTAATAATTATTATTCATGTTAATATAAATATTAATGTCATTATATTCTTACTCCTAATAATAATACCGGTTACAATGGCTACCATACTAACTTTTTAATGTTTATTTTTATTGTTTAAAAGTCAAAATAATATTAATAATTAATATTCATGTTAATATAATTGATTAATGTCATTATATTCTTACTCCTAATAATAATACCGGTTATAATGGCTACCATACTAACTTTTCTAATGGTTATTTTTATTTTTTTAAAGTCAAAATAATGTTATGATTAATATTAATGTTAATATAATTGATTAATGTCATTATATTCTTACTCCTAATAATAATAATACCGGTTATAATGGCTACCATACTAACTTTTCTAATGGTTATTTTTATTTTTTAAAAGTCAAAATAATGTTATGATTAATATTAATGTTAATATAATTGATTAATGTCATTATATTCTTACTCCTAATAATAATAATACCGGTTATAATGGCTACCATACTAACTTTTCTAATGGTTATTTTTATGGTTTAAAAGTCAAAATAATGTTAATAATTAATATTCATGTTAATATAATTGATTAATGTCATTATATTTTTACTCCTAATAATACCGGTTATAACGGCAACCATACTTACTTTTCTAATGGTTATTATTATTGTGTAAAAGTGAAAATAATGTTAACAGTTAATATTCATGTTAATATAATTGATTAATGTCATTACTACTAATAATAATACTTTGAGTGCTGCCCTCTCTCGTGTTTGTAAGATATACAAATATATTTTCAACCCATTTAAAAAAAAAAAAAAAACATGTTAATGTTTATAACCCTGGTAAATTTGAACACTAGAATCCATAATGTGTTACATCCCTAAACACCGTGTCTGGTTGGCAAACTAAGATTTGATTTTGTACCTCTGCACAAGCTGATCCGCAAACGGGAATTTCCCTTCCAGGAGAATCTGGATGTCCACCACTTGTTGCCGGAGGATATTCTCACACTCCAACAGGTACGCTGCAACCTCAGCCTCGTTCATAAACTGAATCCCTGATTCAAGACGTTTTGTATCCTTAAAAAGAGAAGAAAAACACATTTGATAATGAATGTGAATTCCATTGCACTTGGTATTAAAACTCTGCTTTCACCAAAAATAAAAAATAAATAAAAAATAAACAACGTACAGACTGCAGAGCTGATCTCGCCAGCGCCAGCCGGTCTTCTCCATTGACACAGTCTCGCTGGACTCTGTTGGCAATCTGCTGCAACATCTCAAGCCTGTAAAAGATTAAGAAATGTACAATGAATATATAAGATACATACAAGTTAAGGCTTACGATTGAGAAACTTAGACAAATACGAAACAAAATGCTTCGCCGAAGCCGAGAAAGCGCAACGTCATTTCACCTGGATCCATATGCGAGGTTGTTATTGAGAAAGATGGAGCTGTTTATCTGCAGTGGCTCAGTGAGGATGCTGTCACAGGAGCCGAAGCTTGTATTAAAGCTGCTGTTGCTAACAGTAGAGGTCCTGCTCAAATACGCCATCTTCCTTCACATTTTAAGCAAGCCTTCCTCTCACCAGCTGACCACTAACCCACTCTGCCCCTCAGGATCGGAGTCTAAAACCTTGATAACCCGACGAAAGGCATCCTTAGAGAGAGCTGACAGAACAGCCTCCGACTTTCTAATATTTATAGCGTTCCAGCCAGGCGAGGGGTGTGTAAAGAATCCCACCCTGAAATATAATCCGACTCCTCAGTGGAGGAAAATGAAATAACAGGTTAGGACAAAACCCCTTCACAGGCAGCGGGAGCGTGAAAACCAAAGCAGCCACAGATCAGAACACCCGGAGCAGCGCTGTGTTTATGCTGGAAGCAAGATAAAACACGACTGGAGGTTTCAAGAGCCGAACACAAAGCAGCGGCTCCACAGAAATAAGGTCATTATTGCAAAAGTACGTCAGACTGCCAAATCGAGTGAGCTAACAACGAGAAAAGACGCTCTTGCAAATGAAACAATCCTGATGCACACTTGGGCGCACATGCATTATTTGAAACGATGGACACCTTAATAAAGACGTGGGTTTTTCTTGAAAAACTTAAAGGCACAGCAGTACATTCTTCGACACAATTTGACGTGAAAGATAAATAACCAGCAGCAAGGAGTGGCCAGATTTTCAAGTTTTTCAACCTTTGATAATCTGTTAAACGACATTTTGAGAATAACGGCAAACTTTCAAAAACTTGGTCAAGATCTAATCAGTACGGATAGGATTATGAGAATAAAGTTGAGATGAAGCTTAACGCCTCATGCCATCATCGTTTCGCCTCAAAAGGGACAATTCGGGTCTGGGAATATTTTCAATGGTATTTTGCCAAAAATATTATCTTTAATGTATTTACGTGTCTGTAGTTTTGGATTGGAATTGTGTGTTGCCGCCATTCTTGGACAGGTCTCTCTTGAAAAAGAGGTTTTTAATCTCAATGATATCTATCTGGATAAATAAAGGTTACATAAACATAACTGAGTCAGGGCTGAGTTGCGGGTCAGAAAACCGGTCGGGATTGGCTAACCGTTCAGGTGCTGACAACTAGTTGTAATAATGTATGCTGATAGTGTGTATTGATCTCCATTTTAAGCATTTAAACAGGATATTTTACTTGCACGGCAGCCATATCTTGGAAATGGGTCGAAATGCAGACCCCCAGGGGTTCTGTTACTGTATTTCCAGCTAGGACTTCGGAAAAATTTCACTCACCAGTTAAAATAGGGGACAGCATTAACGTAAAAATAAATTTGACATTTCAAGATTGCAGTTGACTCCCTTTGATTAAATCAACCAAACTGTTGCATACAATTTCTCATATCCACAAAGTACTGATGATATTGTGCTACTGAATACAAACAGCAAAATTACAGCATGTAAACACACTGGAAGAAAGTAGCATTACTTGAAAGATGGTGTAACGAAAATTGCGTTCGACTGAAAAGCAGCACAAACATAAAGGGCTGCATTCCTGCAAGATTAAATATCTGCATGGCTGCAAAGCAACTAAAACTAAAACTAAAACTAAAACTGGCTAAACCTGTAGGCAGTGGTGACATAAACTTGAGATGATGAATAAAGAGATACAGCAAGACAGATGACTGAGGTGTTTAAATCGTGAGATAAGGACCTCAAGCAGTTGGCAGTATCTGAGACGCAGACAAGACTACAACAAAAGTCCCGTCATGTTTTTATTTGCACTTTCCCAAAAGACAGCATGTAGGAAATGATTTATTACTTTATAAATCATCAACCTTTTATTTACTTCTTTGGCAGCACAACAACCAAACCCCTATTATATTTGCTGAACAGCCTTTTCCATGTCTCCACTGGTATTTTTTTATCATATATGTCATGCAATGAGCTGTAAGTCTTTGAGGCTGGAAAGCCTCATTGCTGCCCTAAACTTTAGTTCTCTATCAGATTCTTTATCAGATTCTAGTCGGCACTCTGGCCGGGCCTCTCTAAAATATTCATGTAACTATTACAGAAGAAATAGGTGGTGAAAATAAGACATTGTTATAAATCTGCCAGGGGTAGGAATTACTTTAGGTTGAACTGTGTGTGGATTCATACGCTACTCATTTTCATATAAGGTTTAGAATTTTAAACAGGGCCTTGCAAAATAGAGAACAGAGTTTATTGTCATTTTGGAAATTCTGGAAATAACAACATTAAAAGGCCTTTTCCATTTTAGTTATTTGTTATAGTTTTTCCAGCCTCTCATCATTCTGACTTTTATTTTACTCATAGCATTACAATCTAAACTGAAAACAAATAAATAAAACACTCCCTTTTGTATCTTCAGCATATATCTATCTATATCTGTTTGCTAGAAGTTTTGCAACTCACTCCACTGTATGTTGACCCTTAACATTTATAAACTGTGCACACCAGCTGATGTGCGTCGGTGCGTGAAGTCTCATAGAGGCAGTTGGTTTTTACAGACCTCCTGGCTGAGCAAAATATTAAAGTGAGGGGATTTCTACAACTCACACCCTGACATCCAGCATTGCCCTATGTATCCAGTTTCAAAGACATTAACAGGCTTGTAACAGGATACAGGAGCACTCTGCCTGTGAACACAGACTTACAGAGTGAGATGCTAGCATGGGCAGTGTGTTTTAAATTAAAAAGCAGCTCGTCAGTGAGACGTTTTATTATCTGTAAGCCTCTCTGTAGTCATGTTGTGTCAAACTGGAGTCACCTGTGTGTCTCTAAACGTTGACTTCTGAGTAACCCATAATGGTAGCATTTTTGTAACTAGACTTCCAATAAATCTTGATGGGTCAGGTAAAAAAAAAAAAAAATCAAAGAAGTGTCAAAGCTCTCCCTGCCTTTTCATACCTTTCCAGTTCTGGCCGCAGGCTCTTCTCCCTCTCCAGCATGGCAACAATTAATTTGCCCCATTCCTTCTCCACGTCGTTTGGATGATGACCCGGGGGCAACTGAATACGTCCAAACTCGATCCACATCTGTGAGATCCACGGCAGAACCAGACTTGTTATCGGTCTGACACACAGTGAAAGTTGGAGGACAAATGTTTAATTTTCTGTTTTCCTTACCTCTAGCATTTTGTAGAGGTTCTGGATTTTGGTTTTCTCGTTTTCTTTTAGCGGTATGTCGTGTTCTTTGAACTGCTGATACTGCTGATAAAGTGCCTGCGAAGAAAGGCAGAAAAAGAAAAAGAAACTCTTAGTTTTTTTTTATGTTTCCACAGGACAAGAATCCTACTAAAACCTTTTTCACAATAAGCGCCGCACCACCACACCCACCTATCTCTAAGGAATGGCCATTACAGATACACGATATCAATATCTTACTGCAAATGGATGCTGCTGCTTTCCATAATCCATCAATTATACTTTGAGTCTCAGTTTCAGCTGACAGGCGTTGCAATATGCTGTTTGAATCAGGCAGTTAACCATGACTGGTCAGTTTTCGGATGCTGTGTACCTCTATTTACCCAATGTTCTGAACCCTAAAAGCTACTAATAGTAACCATCCATGCATCCATGGATTAAAATGTGGAAATTATGGAGAAGCAAACCTTGAGCTCCACAGGATTGTTGGGGAAAGATCTATCTGCCATTATCTCCACATTGTGTTTTATCCACTGGCTGAGGTATTTGATCATGTTCTGGTACTCCACCCATTTGATATCGACATCCTGTGGAAAGACAAAGAGTCGTCATCCATCAAGCAGCAGTCAGCGCGTTTTTACGTCACGTCTGTCTGTACCATCAGCTTACATTAGGACTTATTCCATCAACGCCGTCTGGTACTTTGGGGAAGGCGTCATACAGAGTTGAGACGTACGTAATCACGGACTTTTCATCCGGCGTCTGAACGTCGACATCTGTTGAACAAGGTTGAGACCAAAAGACCACAGAACACAACGAGTTGAAGAGATGCTGAAAAGAAGTATGTCTTCTTTGATTGTTTTAAGGTAACACGCGGTGATAAAGAAAATACATATTGTTCATACCGGGTCCTAAAAAACGGTAAATACAACTCTGAATCTACTTGCAGCATATTAAATGTGTGGTGATTTATTTAACAAAGCCTGGGTCAAAATGCAGAAGCATAATATGAAACACTAAGTTTGCATGATAGGATAACTTTTAGACCCAATAACAAGACATATCTGTCACCAGTAATCACCCTGCTGGTTTTTCATTTCATCATGGAGCAAATTTGCTCTTTTCTTCAAAGTTCAGTTCATTGATGTTTGCACAGGATTAGGTCTGAGTGTCACTGTTACTGTTAACACCACTATTCTTTTTTTTTTCAGATTTGCTGTTGTGCACAAGACAAGTTGAAGTTCAGCTCTCGCAGCACTTAAACACTTCAGTACACGCAGACTAAATCAGTAAATAAGAATTAATGCATAGTTTAAAATAGAGATTAGTTTATCTCAATGACTGCAGATGTTGTTGCTGCAAAACGAGCCCAAATCAACCCTCCAACACCATTCTTAGAAGTTTGTTTGTTTACACTTACAGGTTAATTTAAGTAAAAAAGACTATTGCTGAAAAAAATTACTTATTTCAGTAATTAAATGCAAAAAGTAAAGTTTGCGTATTGTATACATGTATTACTCCTGGAGTGATATATTTGAAAAGACAATATTCCTGGTCATTTTGATGATTACATGTAAGTTAACAGTAAAAGATTGATGGAAATAAAAACCATATTTTTAACAAAGAAATTTCAGCTTACTGAAGTGTATGCCCATGTACTATAGACTCACAAATATGCACTCAGTAGTTGGTCAGGCCTCCTTTGCTCTGATTACAAATTCAGTGCAGTTACTTCAAGTAACTTGTTTTTTTTGTGTCTCTCCACTCATTCTGCAGACTCTGATATCTTGATTTTAAAATGAAATGCAAAAATGTATTTTATATGAAGAGTTTGGACCTCTGAGTGACAAACCAGCTCTATTTCACCTTAGCTTAGGTAAAACAGCTCTGGCAATGTCTCTGGCTCAGGAGTGCCTCAACAGAAGTAATGTTCAAGTTTTAGGCAGAGTCCTGGATGCATTTAGCCTGTTTGCACACATTTTTCCACACTTTTCCCTTCCATTCCTATTCTCTTTACTATCCATGTAGCTGTGATACATACATGTACTAGAATGAATAGAAATAAATACTTGAAATATTTTATAAAGTAAACTAAATAAATGACCCATTCATTGATATTCTATCTTATTGAGATGAAACAATATATGCCAATGTGCCTTATGGCCAAACAACTCCACAGTGGTCAGCACTGACAAAAAGATATTGGTCTTCTCTCAGGTTGATGGCTTAGGAACAACTAACCCTTGGTTCTAATTTCCCTTATTTGTTTGTAAGAAGCACCTATTTTTTTAATTGTCTTTCTGCAGGAGCATTTTTTGTCTCGTTCCAGAGCATCAAACCATGTTACCATAACAGAGGGTCCTCTTTCTTTTTAAAAGGCCCATAAACTAATTCCTCAAGCGAAATTCCAAGCTGAACGTAAAGCTTTAATAACTTACAACACAAAGTCTTCACTATATTAACAGACGCACGGGGGACACCATGTACAGTTCTCACCCTCAGGGTCGAGCAGCCTGGCCACCCCCAACTGTTCAGCTACAGTAAACGCCTGCTCCAGATTGGAGCGGTTGGTCTGTGCCGACACACGACTCATGTCAACCAGATCTGGCCTGAGGAAAAAAAAAGAGAAAGAGAAGTGTGAGGAATTTAAAGTACGTTTAGATGATTCATGCTGGGAAACTGATAAGCAATTCCAGAGAGGAAACAAGGTGTGGGAACAAGGAAATAAAGATTAAGCTTGTATAAAAAAAAGTCCCAAAGAGAAAGCTTATCTCAAACATTACTGTTCTTTGAAACTGTACCTGTATTTGTGAATGATGGCATTAAATAGCCTCCCATCCCTCCAGGACGTTGTGAAGTTGTCACATCGTACGCCTACATAGCCATCTGTTGTCTGTTTGGACCAGAGCAGTAGTTTCTCCTTGGCGGTCATGTCCTCGGACTCCCCTGTGACGTGAATATCCGAGATCTACCACAGAGCAGAGTGGGAGAAAGGTGTTTCAAATGTGCCGACGTGATGCTTTGAGTAAGAAGAGATGGTTCAGAATCCCAGAGACCCTTTAAACTACAATGACCTCTTCCTTATTGATTTGATTGTTCAATAATATACTGAAAATAAGCTATGTAACCAAAAGGACTGCATCGTCCCAGAACTGCGATGGTTTTAAAGAGAACTACTGACGCTGACTATCCAGGGGGTCTCATTTTTAAAACATTTCTTAGAATCTATGCTACACATTTGCGTATGCCCATATGCCGAAAATGGCATACAGCAAAAAAAAAAAAAAACAAGCTATATCTCCATTATAGATCACAATTGTACCTGAATGCGTACTGTGATCTGCCTCACGTTCTGCCCCGCACACGCCCACCTTTTAAACCATAAAAAGTCAACGTAAAGAACCTGATGAATGTTAATGTGTGATTAAATGATACAGCCGATCAATGTTATTTCATTGTTAACTATGGCAACTATGGAGAAAAAGCAAAGAAATTTCCACAGAAAGGCCTTAATTAAAATGTGATGGTAGAAAACCCAGATGAAATAGTGTACAGACTTTGACTTAGGATTTAAATTGGCTTATGGGCCTTTTTTTATTATTGCACATGAACTGCAATTCACCTCAGCACCATCTGCATCACCAGTATCCCCTGTCTCCAAAACAAGTGTACGCATGGTGGAGAGTTTGTGTGAAGGTCTCCTGTGTTAGTAATGTCAATAGTAAATCTCCATTGCATACAGAAAACATTTGTAGCTTATCTACAATACTTTTTACTTTTCTTCTTTTTTTTTTCCTGTTCAGTTAGTTTGTACCAAACTATGCTAAGCTAGCCATGAGGCAGCTGCTCAGAACTAAAACCCAGATTGATCTTCAACGGGATGGTGCAGCAGACAAACGCTCTGCTAAACTTAAAACAATTCACACAAAAACAATACTGTACGTAACGTTGCCTTCGCTTCCTCTCTACTCTATCAGCCGCTGAGAGGAAGAACTCTGATTCAGAAAAAGAGGCTCTATCCTGTATGGGCTGGGGCATGATGAGCAACATGTGTCCCGGGATGCAGATTCAGAGGACTGATCATCAAGCTCTCATTACCCTTCTTAACAATAAAGGCATGAACAGAGCTGGAATGCAGACTGCCAGCTGGTCAGTAAGAGTGGTGTGTTTTCTGCATGACTTGCAGAACATCTGAATACAGCCTGAACATCATGACGTCCCCTTGCCAACACAAGTACCGCTGTGGAATCTGAGCAAGACTTAGACATCGCAGAAATCTCTCCACTTCTTACTGCACGGCCTCCTCCAGACTTCAAAGTTGATTGGGAGAACCGTGCTGAATCACTCAACGGATACAGGTGACTACTTAAGGCTTGCCTCCAGTGAAACGTGGAGAAATTGAGTTGTATTTCCTTGTGTGACAAGAAATGGCAGTTGTGCCTCCCCTGATCTTCAGTGGATCGGGGCCTGATTGTACTCAAGTCCCCTCAGAGGAGAATAGTCAGACTGGCACATTAAGCTACCGTCTTTGCATAAGTTTTATCCATGAGACAAACACCTTGTCTACTTTTAAGGCTAGGCTTAAAACCTTTTGTTTCGATAAATTTTATTGTTAGAGTGGCAAATCATCCTGAGCCATCTCTGTGGCTATGCTGCTATAGAGTTAGGCTGCTTGAGGACATACTGATCACATTTCTTTCCTCTGGTACTTTCTCCTACTGCTTTCTAATTATGCATTTACTGTATGTTCTCCCTCCGTTTTTTTTCTCATAGAAGATACATCTGACCAGGTGTTTCTGCGTTTACCTGTTAAACCTGCCTGATAGAGAGAACCTTAACTTATTGACAGAAATAGATCCACTCACTGTTTCACCTGAATTATTGTTTCCAAAAGAAGTAAGGTTTTTTCTATGTGGAGGAAACAGATGGCCCTGTCTTTCTGTGTGTAAAGTTGTCTCTCTCCTGGACAAAGCCATTTAAGGAGTAACTGTTGCTACAAACTAAACTTACATTGTTTTTGGTGGTACAATAACCACTATGGTAAGTCTGATAATGACTGGCTTATCAGACTTACCAGAGTCTTATCTGTTTAGGTGTGTTTCTCTGCCAGATGAAGCCACTAAAGGGGCTACTGCTTCTATATTTTTGTGTGTCCGCTCTGTCTTCTCAAATCCCCAGCCAGTCACGGCAGAAGGCCATTTACACCCAGCTGAGTTATGCTGTAAATTTGTTCCTGCTAAAATGGAGTTTTCCTTTACACTGTTACCACCTGCATGCTAAGGAAGCATGCGTGTTGCCATTGGGATTGATGCAAATTTAAGGGTGCTCTGCTAATTTCACAACTCAATGCTATCAACTTTTACCTGTCATCCACATGCTAATTCAGGAGGAGGCAGAACTGCTGCAGCATCAGCGACTTGATGCAATCTTAGCTTCCTTAGATTAATAACTTTTTGTTATTTGGTCTAATAAACTAAACTTCGTTATATTGCATTATAACTATGATAGAATCGGGGTGTATGTGGTTACATTTTGATCTGTTTATATGTTAGGGCTACATTTCCTATATATGTATGTCTATAAATGGGATCTGTTTGTCTTGAATGTGCTTGCAGATGACATCTGTTGTGAATTGGTGATACACAAATAAACTGAATTGAATTGAATAGACTTGGTCGATTAGACTTTAAATCTTCCGATTTCATCATATTTCTCTAAAAATACCAACAACCTCTGAGCTCTTTAGATCCAGGATTTAGTGGCACTTACTTAGGGTCCACATAGGATCCCTCGTTAGGTCCCCAAACGCAGCCACAGACATTTCCATGGCAGTCACATATTTAAAAATGTATCCATCTACAGTGCCTGAACTGTGCCCTACATTTAGCAGGAAGCATTTCAATATGTTCTCACATTTTTTTAATTTTTTTTTGTCTTTTGCCCACAAACTGATGATTTTGTTTTTGTTGCAAACTGCTTCTCTCTTCTGTTCTGCCATGTGAAATAAAATGTTCAGACCATCCTCTAACTGTCCTAAATCAGTATTCTTCTCACTGACAAATACACTGCAAAAGGGAACGAAAAGTAAAAAATTCTTAAAATGACTGTATTTGTCCTTGATTTGAGCAGGTAAAAAAAACTTATCTGCCAATGGAAGTACAATTTCTACCCTTAAAATTTGATAACTACATTTCCTGCACTTGAAATAAGATGATAGAGATGAGTTCTTCCGATTTTAGGTGCAAATATCTTATTCCACTGGCAGATCATTTAAACGTGCCTGCTCAAATTAAGGACAAACACACCGATTTAGAAAAAAAAAATGTATTAACTTTTAGTTATCTTTTTGCCATGTAGAAAAAAGATTCCACTTTTTAAGACTGATATAACTGGCATGTTTTATAAATTTATGTGAGGTATAACAACATAGGCCCTAGATATTCTTGATTCAATATGAATTATGAAACATTAAATGCATTGAGTATACATGGCAAAGGTCAGCCGCAGATCTCCAACGTAAGACAGAGTTGCATAACACATTTGTCTACTCTTTTACAGCTCAGTCTTGAGAACTAACATGATCACGCAAAGCAAACAGTGCCACCTCACAGGCTGTACTTAGGTTGAACTACAATTATGACATAAATAATGTCTCAAATATTGACTTAAACTTAGGAAACTTCTGTCATTGCTTATGAGAAGCCTAAAATGTGGAAACAATGTATGAATGACAAATAACACCAATAATTCTACAAGTAAAAACCTCAGTGAGTTATAATGTCTATGCTTCAACATAAAAGCCATTCATAGCAGATACAACATATACTTTAAAGGTATATAGCCATGTGATATGCCTATACCAAAAATACCAAAATCAAGTTGATCATGATAAAATACAGCTTTATACTCCAAGCATCCGTCCAGATAGTGTATTGATAGTCTTTTTGATCCCAAATAGAACCCCAGCAACGGGCGCGATGAGCAGATATAAACAGACGTGGCACCATCTACCGGCAGTATCGCAGAACTATCAGAAAGCCAGATGGCGACTAATAAATCAGTACTAAATAATGCCAAACTGAGCCTGAGCCCTCTGAAATGCCTCCCGGTAAAGCAGCAGCTCGGCGTGATTGGAGACCAACCATTATTAACTAAATGCCTCATATCAGAACATAAAAGAGAAATAAAATTCCAGTTCATAAATGGAAACAGGGACACAGCATCAAGGTAAGAACCAACCAATCAATCAACCAATCTACTTATGTTGTTTGTACTTAAGACTGAAGAGCAATGCTATTACTATTATCACAGTATTAATAAGGATGTTTACTCACGTCAAACAACTCTGCGGTCACATCCCGGCAGCTTAGCTTTAACTTCCGCTTCAATGAACACCAACGTTTATACTGTATTCCCAGAGCTATACCAGTCTTTTACATCTTTTTTTTTTCACTGAATCTTGGACCTTTCTTCATTGCTAATAGCCGTTAGCTGCTTCCTGCACATGCGCAGCGTCATACTTCTGTTGTTATTACAAATAAACACAAAGGGCTTTATTTACTAACAAACTGAGCAAAAACAAAGTGGAAAAAAACGCCAGAATAACAACAAATACGCCAGCAGGATGTGATGCTCTTTCGTATAAACTTTGTATGCAACCACAGTGAGTTACTGACGTATAAATAAATAAAAAAAGTCACATACATGCCTATGCACCTTTAAGCAAACAAGAGCTGAAATTATGCTTTGTGCTGAGAATTTTAAAGTGAGGGCGAAAACGATATGATCCATTAAAGATTTTCTAAGTTTCCTCATGTGAAGAAATAAACAATCTAATTTTTATGGTAGCTTTTCTTTAAGTTTGAGAAACATATTGTCAACCAAACATCGTACTGTATTGTATAAAAACGCAACACTATGTGCTTGACCCCCATTAAACAACTCTCACAGATTTTGTTTAAGGGTTTTTTTTATGCTAAATTGACTTTTTTCACATTTTTGTACTACCACTTAAGTCTTAGCTGCTTCTAAAAACAGTCCAAGCGCTAAAAAACGAAACAAACAGCTGTTTCGTGGTAATGAGTAAATTTGTTGTTGAGGTCTAGAAAACGAGCCATTTCAAAAACCTCCCGATTATTACATCACAATCTGTGAGCACTGCTTCTCACCTAGCAACCCAACCAGAGATTCACCCACTTCATTATTAAAAGAGGAGCCCGTTTGGCCAGCTGGTTTTACCGCTGTATGCGCTGCACAATGGCCGCTGGAAAGGACAAATGTTGTGTTGTAGGCTGCACTACACAACATGTGCCTATGCACATTCTCTCAGCCATGGAGGACACAGCTACGTGGTCTCATTTTATTTTTCAGTGTAAAGACTGAGTTGGAGGGTGTGGCCAGAGTATTTGCTTTAAAAGTGACATAGACCCAAAACAACTGAGGTTGAACTGCAAAGGTGAAATGTCATTATCTAAGAAGAATTATGAGCTAAAGATGCAATATTTTTATTAGTATAGCCCATAGAACCATCTTAACTTGTGTAAAATGAAGCATAATAGGTGACTTTTAAGCCCACGTGTCACACAAATGAACCAATTAACCAATTGTAGATATTCTTTATCATTTTTTTAATATATGGCACACCTGACTGCAGAATCAGTTTCTTTCATTTCAACAATTTCCTAATGGGCAAGACCAAAGCGCTGTCAAAGGACATCAGTGAGACTATAATATCTTAATGGAACTGGAATTGGCAAATGGACCATTATCAAGAAGCTTCGTAAGAAAGTGGAAATAAATATAAAATTAATTATCAATCAACCTAGATCTGGAGGTTCATGCTAGATCTTGCCTCGTGGAAGGGGGATGATCATATGAAAAGCAAGCATCCAACCCACAACTACTCAGAAGAATCTTGTTAACAATCTGAAGGCAGTTGGGAGCAAACACTAACCAAGATCACCTTTGATAACAATCTCGCAGTTTTCCTGGTATAGAAGGCAGATTATCTTTATCACTATGTCGCTGCACACAATATCAACATCTCAAAGAAGTGCTTGGGGATAAAATATATATTAGCTAACTGTTTCAGTTCCATGCATTCAAGGTACCTAGTGCTAGTAACTATTCTATAGTAATTAGCATATAATTTACTTTATGGCAGTAATTTTTTTAATGCAGCCTAAACATGCTTTAGAAGGAAAGTGGTGAAGCATCATGTTATGCTTGTTTGCAAAGAACAGAAAGCAGTCAGCCGTTAAACCCGCTAAGTTGATTATTTGTCAAGTCATGATCACGTCACTCATCTAATCATTAGGCTTAATTCAAGTTCCCCAGAAAATACAGCTAACATATATAAAGAAGGATTAGGAGAAGATACTGAGGTCAGAAGAGACCAAATGCAAGCCTTTTGGTATCAGCTATCATGTTCGGAAGAACAGAAAGGCTGAATAAGACATGAAGAACATCATTCCTACAAGGAAGCACAGAGGTGAAAACCTTGTGCTTCATGGGCAGCTTCTGCTAAGGCCCAGGACAACTTCAACACATTGAGGAACCAATAGATGGCACCAAAGAAAATGTTGGGAGTGAACCTTCTTTCCTCAGAAAAACAAACAAACAAACAGAACTCATAAGATGAGAAATGGGCATGTGTTCCAGAATAACCATGATAAATAAGAAAAAAGAAACATGCAAATGAGTTAAGATTAAAACTGGAGTGACAAAGAAAAAAAGCACATTAATGTCTTGAAGAGGCCTCCTTGGTCTCCAGACCTCTGTCCTACAGAAAGCAAAGCTATGAGTAACCACTCAGCAGTAAGAAACCTAAAGAATTCAGGAGGTTACGATAGTGAGACCTGTTGACCATCGACACAAAACCTAATGCTATGTCGGGCAATAAGGACATTTCTTTTTAATATTCACTTTTAATGTAGTGGTAGCATCACCTTATTATGACTTGACACCCTTCAGGTGTCTATATTTTCCTGAGAGGGTTTATCATGCTGAGGTGTGCTTGGTTCCCCAGTCACACCTCTTTGTCACCCTGCTCTGAATCATCCCCATGGTAACTATAAATAGCAGGCTCTCCTTTTACCTTGTGTTGGGTGAAAACACACTTGGCCGGCGCTGGGACAGGCTCGGTGTAACCAGAGCAGACGTACGTCCTATGTCTCCTCCTTCTGTGTGCTTGAGAGTCACACATGATCTTGGCAAACGTCGCCTCGCTCCCAGGTCTGTCATTGCCATTCAGAGTCCGTAGCATGTGCTCCACCGCTCCGAAGCTGACGGCCCGTCTGAGCTGGCGCTGCAGCAGCTTCTTCACGAGTAGACCATCTTTGGCTGAGAAACTCCTGGAGGTCGCACTGACACCGCGGAGCTTTCTTTTAACAGCAGTCCCGCCGCTGGGCTCGTCTTCGAGGTCCGTAGGCGAACTCTCCGGCCGACGGGCAAACCTTGTGCCAAGAGGTGGATCACCATCACTTCCCAGGACCATAACTGGTACCTCACCGATATACACGCCTTTACTGAGACTACCTTGCCCGTTGAGTTGGTTCCCCACCCGCGAGGGTTCATTGAGCTCTGATTGATTTTGCTTAGCGTTGTTTTCTGGGCCATCCTGAAGCTCAGAGCTATTGCAGGCAGCGCCACTTGAGATCACTTCACCTGGAGAACGTCTGAGAGGCCCGTCAGGTTTTAAATCTTCTGATTTCCTCTTTTTCCTCTGAAAGTACCGGCGACCTTTGAGCTCTTTAGATCCAGGACTCAGTGGAGCTCTGCTGGGGTCAACGTAGATTTCCTCTTTAGGTCCCCGAACGCAGCCACAGACGTTTCCCATGGCCGTCAGATGTTGGAGTGCTTATCCATCGGCAGCGCTGGAACTCCGAACAGCGAAGGCTTTCAAACATCCAGCGAGCTCCTTCTCAGTCCATAGAAGCACTATCCCGCTGACAGAAAGCTATTAGAACCATAAGAGGAGAGAAACACACAAAAGCAGCAGCACTCCAGCAGCGAGACGTGAACCGCTGCGCTCAGAGGAGTCAACTTCGTCCTATAAACTTCCTGGTGAGAGCCGGTCAGCCTTTTCTCACGCTGCGCTTCTCCCTTACCCTCTCCTCTTCGGCTGAAGTCTTTGCTGACCTTTGAAACATTTTCCCAGCGTTGTTAATCCGGCGCAAACACCATAAATGCACACGCAGACGTGGCCCACGTGCTAGTGGCTCTCAGCTGGCCGAGAATGAAAGAGACTTGTGGACAAACCCGTTTAGGTCTGGCTAGTCTGCTTTTTTTTTTTTTTTTTTTTGTTTCCAAGCCAGTAAATACACACAGACAACAGCTGCCTCTATATTCTCTCTGAGTAATGACAAGATACTATAAAGAAGAAGCGACATATTACACTTTTGCACACATATTGTGGCTTTATGGATCTCTTTATAAAGTATCAGCAGAGCAGGAAGCCGGGCTGGAAAAAAGAATGTTTCAAATCAACCAACAAGCATAAGAAGCTGGAGCAAATACCAACTCGTCAAAAAAGTCTGTTCACTTTGTTTTTTGATCAAATTACAAACAATAGAAGAGTCAGAGGTGGGGCCTAGGTACAGAGAATAAACCAAAATATACAATTAGCACAGTTTTAAAGGCGCTAATATTCTAATAAGGAAAAGGCTCAGTTTATAAACTGTTAGAGCTACTAGAACAGTGCCTCACAACATGTTTAATCAGCAACAAGGCTAATCTAAAAATAACTATCTGCCCCTGCGAGGTATAATATTGAAATCTCTTCTGAGGTCACAGTCACCTGAGTCCCAGTACAGTTTAAATAAACGTCCCTCTTCCTAAGAGGTAGCCTGAAAGCAACGCAAATACCACTTCTTCTGCATCGTTAGCTTATCTCTGAGCACAACGCATGAGTAAAATGAAAATTGATAACATGCAGCAAGACTTGCTGCCCCAGTTGCAGCACTCCTCTTGAGTGACATAGTGTTAATAAAGGCCAAATGAAAGAGTGAAGCATGAACGTGTGTTTAGGGTAGATACGTGATGACAAAATAGATAAATTGTCGACAGAAACTGTGACACAATCAGGGCAAAACAAAGCGAACAAGTGCACAAGAACGCCTGAGATTAGCTTAGAGCCACGGCGTGACACAGTGTCACGGCAGCACCCGCACACAGACAATTCATGCATTATCTTAGAATACAGCTTTGGATGCTTTGTTGAAGCACACGGTCCTCATGCCTGCTCAGACAAGACACACAAAAACACACTTCTAGTGAAAACGTTCAGCTTGGTATGAGGTAGAAAGTAGAAAATTGGAGATCAAAACTAATGTAAGTTTAAAACGTGTGCCTGCAGCAGTAAGATGAGCATTAGCACAACGTCCCAAAAATAGCTTGTCCTCAGGTGAAGGGATTAATCTTGGTTGATTCCATCAAACGTAGTCAAATAAAAACATTGATTCTATTGAAACGTGTCAGCTCTCTGTCAGCTCAGTTTTTTTAATAAAAGACAACGGCGTGCCCCTTGAATTAGGTTCAACATTTGTACTCATCATGTTCCCTGATGCCCTTTTCAGAGCAAGAAGAAACAGGCCTCGCGCTGCTTCACCCAGCGCTCTGGGGCTTGCGTGAGACAGACAGCGGCAGGTGTTGGCAACATCCTGGACGCTACCTGTCAGCATGTCTGAGTGCAGACAAAATTCAATCTGCTGCTTTTTCTCTGTGCATTCAGACATTTGCACTAATCCAAGATAATCCTTCAGACCAGACCAAAAAAAAACAACATATGCTCAATGTATAAAGGACGTATTGATTTAAAGCCATATAGTTACAGATTCACAATTATAAAGATATTTAAAAAAAACTTTGTCTGAAAGTGGGAGAGAAGCTGCGTAAAAAAGAATGAAAGACCTCTTTTTTTGTTGGTTAGTTGCTGAATACCTCACTAAGCACCTGCATGTTCATGTGGCATGATTTATGTAAAAGCGCTGGAATGATTAAGTGTTCCCAGGGGGAAAACATTTTTTTAGAAATTCCTGAGGATCTAGATATTCAGTTTAGGGTACATACAACATTCTGAACTCTTCAAAAGATCACACAAACGCACGCAGATGAGTGCATGTATCAATATGGCCAAAACAGGGTATTTGCTTCATTAAAGAACACTGATAAAAAGTAAAATTGGAAATAAACAAATAATTCAGGGACACGTTACAGAGTCTTGGTTCAGTCAGCGAACCTTAAGAAGAAGTTGTGCTGGCCAGAAAATAAAACGTTTTAACCTACAATGCAAAATACTATTAATGGAGGACAAATAACACTGCACATCACCCTGAACGCACCATCTCCATGGTCAGCCATGGCAGTGGCAGAAAGCACCATGCTGCGGGAATGCTTTTCTTCAGCAAAGGCAATGATGGTGCTCAGAGTTGATAGAGCTAAACACAGGGCAATCCTGAGGAAAAACCTGATGAAGGCTGCAAAATGCCTAATATTGGGCTGGAGATTGACCCTCCAGCAGGACAGTGACCCTAAACATACAGCTAGAGCTCAAAAAGACAGGCTTAGGTCAAAGCATATTCATCTGTGAGAATGGGCTTACTAACGTCCAGAGCTAAATCCAAAAACTTACAAAATTACATTCAAAGATGCTCTCTGTCCAATCTGCCTGAGCTTGGACTATTTGGCAAAGGTGAACCGGCAGAAATCTCAGTCTCTAGACGTGCAAAACTGGTTGAGGCCGAGGTACCATGAACAGCTGTAATCGCAGCAAAAGGTGGTTGTACAAACTACAGGAGGCCCACTTTAATCCACGTTACAATTATATGCAATTTCATGTTGAATTATCACATAAAATCCCAGCAAAACATACCAGCGGCTGTACATGTAATGAGATGTGAAAATAGATGAAACGCATCACTGACCTGAAAGTGCAAAATGATGGTCCATATCAATCCCAGGGTCAGTTTTGGATTGCCGTCAGTTATGTCGTCATTCCTGATATTTACAAGTTTGACCTAGTGACACAGGACGTACAGTCAATACACACACATCTATATACATTCAAAAACAATGACACCATAGCTCTATTAGCTGTAATAATCACAGCATAAGTGCAACTCTGTTTCGTTCATTTCTGCCAGTCATGTTTAAGGTGCACCACAAGGTGGCAGCACAGTCTAGACGTTAAGGATGGGAACATTTCAGGTGAGCTCCGTGGATTAATGATTTTACCTAAAGAAATCATCTAAGCTTGTTAGGACATCACCACCTGGCAGAGTCAGAAATTGCTGAGCATTTAGTCGTGTCTTTCAAACCACATGTGAAGGAAAGAACACATTCTAAACACAGTGTCATGGTTTATGAAGAGCCATCATTAGATCCTGAAGGCCTGTTCAACTGGAGACGGACTGTAATCACGGATTTAAAGGCGTTTTAACACATGAATTTATATGTAATAGCACTGGCACGGATGTTTTGTGTTTCCAGTTTAGCTGAAACAATACATCATCTCATTGGTGAATCGTCTAAGGATCCTTTGTGTCTGGCAGCACGTCACATCTGGCTACAGCTCAATGAGGCTCTGTGCACCCTGCGTACAGCTGAGGGGGAGGGGATGCAACCCTAGAGCTCGAAAACCTCTCTGATGGGAATTGTAGTCTGCAGAAATGAAAATGGTACTATTACTACTTCAAACACCTCAAATGCATTTGAGGCATTGTAGGGAAAGACAGAAACAGATTAACACATCGGTTGTTACGAGGGGATGTCCGCCTGTTTCTGTTTGGTTCTAGTGTTTATCCATGATTAGATAGCTAAGAATATCATGTGCGTCAAGTCACACAATACGATGTAGATGCAAACATGAGCTGTTGGGGGTTATTTAAGATGGTAAATTATTCATGCACCTAACGGATTTAGGTCAAAGTCATGATTTAATTTTAGCGGCATGTTTCCCCTGACTCAAAGTAATATTAACGCTTTGGTAGTGACTTCAATCTGCTAGAGAATCTGCAGAAGGAGCCAAAGATTAGGGTGATGGCAGGAAGCCCGTCCAACCCCAAAGTCTTCATCAGCTGATCATCAGCAAGATAAATAATTAAATTAAAAGTGAAACATGCAAAGAAGCTGCTGAGTATCTATAACACCAGTCTGAAAATAAAGATTTTTCCAATGACTTTTGACATGCCTCTTTTTTAAGAAAATGGAAACAAAAGGATACTTTTTAGAATTGACACCCTTAATACGTTCTTTTTTTATTATCTTTTGGGAGGTTCCTGTCTCGTTTGCTATAGGAAAACAGACTTCTTTGTGGAATAACAAAATTTACATTTAAATCTAAATGTAACAGTGGGGTGAATAATTTTGTGCTCAGCGGTGGATTTTGTTTAGAGATGCACCAAGAAGTTGGCTGATCAGAATCAGAATTAACTTTATCCGCCAAGTTTGTGGGTTCAAATCAAGAATGTGACTTTGGTGTAACAAATAAAAATAGAAACAGAAAAAGACATTAAAAAGTCATTGTTCTCGGGGACAATATTTTATTTTATGACTTTTTTTTTTTCTGATGACCGGAACGAGCTTATTCTCAACGTGACAATCCCTGACCGGTAGTCAGCTAGATGAGATCCCAAACATCTGACTTTATCCAGTCAGTGAATGCACCACACCTAAATACTAACCACAACAGTCTTTGGGGTGGATGCTGTTGCTAAGGGAAGAACACTCAAAGTTAAGTATTTCCAGTAACAGTTAAATGTTTGAAAATTAAGCCAGAAAAAAAACACAGAAGATGTAAAACAGGAAACCTATTTATGGAGGTTTTATAGAGGCCCCTACAGCACAGGGCTAGACTTTAGCTGCTGCTGGTCATTTTTTGGTCATTTCACAACCGACTTCTCAGATTAAGAGATGGAGCCGTTTGTCACAGCTCATCCATTCAGACCTGGCAGGCATGGAGATATTTTGTCAACTTGCCGAATTCACCTTTAGGGTTTTAAACTCTGCCTGTCATGGGTTATGCTGGAAGAGAAACTATTGGCAACCTTTTGGAAATCTCATAGTTAGGGTATGTGTTTACTTTCTCCAAGGGAATACTGATGATTACAGTTAGTGATGTGAAACCGTTGTAATCGTTCTAACCCCCAGTCGGTTGAGGCAGATGACCGTTCACACTAAGCCTGGTTCTGCTGGAGGTTTTTCCTTCGAGTTAAAGGGGATTCTTCCTTTCCACTGTCGCTTCATGCTTGTTCAGTATGAGGGATTGCTGCAAAGCCATGGACAATGCAGACGACTGTCCCTGTGGCTCTATGCCTCTTCAGGAGGATTGAATGCTGCTTGTCAAGACTTGATGCAATCTACTGGGTTTCCTTAAATAAGAAACGTTTTTTTGACCAACCTCTATAATCTGACCCAATCTGTATAATCTGATTGAATTTGACTTTGGAAAGTGCCTTGAGATGACATGTTTCATGAATTGCTATATTAATAAAATTAAATCACGCTAGTTTCCACGGTGTGAGAGACAGCTAAAAATGTCAACTCAGCAGTTCTCCTTAAACTGTGTTACAGCTATTCCTCTTTCAAGCATATGAGATAATCTCACCTCTGCTCATAACATGAATGATTAATGACCATTCATGAGGGGAAGGCTACAAAGACATATTTTGAAAGCTGCAAAATATAATTCTCCATGACAAATATGGAATTGGACAAAATTGCTGTTGGTAGGTCAATGTTTAACTAAGAATAATAAATAATACTACTAATAAACATCAAGGAATTATATTAATAGAAAATATATTAAAATAATAACTCTCCAACTGATACGTCTGTAGTTTCACTTGAAATTCTTTGAGGACAATTTGGATTGATCATGTTGCAGCTCTGAGTGAAAGCTAAGTTTTTATTCTTACGTTTTAGTTTTTTTTTTTCATTCCCAAAATAAAATTAAATTAAAAACTTACAGCGAGGATGACCAGATCCTTACCTGCCGCCTCTTTAAATAGTCCAGAGCTATTTGTACATTTTGGAGTTTGTGGAAGCGCATCCTTCCTCTCTCCCGAGGCTGTGGAGATAAACACGGAAGAAGAGCCGTATGCTTAATCAGATTAATTTCTGGGAATAAGTGAAAAAAAAAAAAAGATTAGTAAAGAACGAACGACACAGAACATGCATCTTACCCCCAGATCTGATGAGGGAGAAAAGTAAAAGAACAGACAACGGACAGACATAGAAGCTACAATTTGCCATTTCAAATCCACTCAAACTGTGTGCAGACCGGGAATAAAGTGAGGTGAACCACCCTTTGTGCTGAACGTTTTCCCATCAACTCAAACTGTACAGATTAGTTCAAAACAAATCCTATCTTAAAACCCGAACGAAAAGAAACTCTTGAAGCCAAAACAGACGAAAGAAAGAAATGAACATAGATTCTGTTGTCTGTGCCACCGATGATTATATAGCGTTGTATTATATGATCTCTTGTGGCGAGTGCTCATGAATGGTTCCAGGCCACAGCATGATGAGGTAATGGAATGGAAAATGCATTCAAGCCAGGATGCAGCAGCAGAAGCAGCAGCGAAAGACTTGAACTGCATCCAGCCATCCTGTTCCTCTCCGTAGCAAAGCAATGGCACTAACAAACCGAGCCCTTTGATTTAGTGAAGGCCACTCAGAGAGCTTCAGAAGCATAATATTTCCAGTCCATAATTTCAGAGCAAACACAAATGTCTGAACCGTCATGGCGGTTCAGACAAAATTAACTGAATCACTTCATGATGGGTAGAGCCAGTGAAGTGGCTATATAAAAGCCTTCAAAAGAGACTTTTTTCATGCTTTTAATACATGGGTGTGGCTGATCATGTATTGTAGATTTTGGTAAAGAAGTGATATGAATGGGACCAGAAAAGGCTGTGCATTTTTTTTATTGCCATATAGAATTTAAACATCAGTCCTATTATGTCTTCATCAAAAAAGTCCCAAAACAAAAACTGCCTTGCAACAATGGAAGAAGAAAGGAAACAATATTCTATGAAATGAAGAAAATGTTTCAATATCAGCTGGAGAAATAACTACAAACTGCTATGAGAAAACATCACACTGTAGGAATATTTATATTCTTCTATTTAAAGGCTACAGCATGAGCTGAATTAGTGGGGTGTCTTAAGGGGGCAAACCACACGTACCCCCTTATCATCATCATCATCATCCACCGTGTCTCCATGCTGCTCAACCGCACATGCTTCTCTCCCACTCACCAACCGCAACGTCTTCAGAAAATCACGCTCCCTTCGCTTTATCACCGAAAAGGCAACACATGGGGAAGAAAAGGTAGACATGGACACACACACACACACACACACAAACACACATACAGCAACCAAATCATAGGGAAGTTAGACAATGGACAGATCCACAGAATGGGGAGAGGAGGATGAGGAATGAGGGATGTAAACAGAAAAAACAAACAGGTACTTAGAAGATGAAAGTAACAACAATGGGAGAGGGGGTGCTAGTGTTTGAATGATAATCTCTCATTCTTTGAATCAAAAAATGCCAAAGGGAAAGAAAGTCTAGAACACTGTATACAGAGTTTATATATATATATATATATATATATATATATATATATATATATATATATATATATATATATATACAATCCACAGAATTACCAGAGAAGGAAAATGTTGTATATAATGAGACCTTCACAACTTACATATGATTTACACCATAAATCCTATGCGAACATTTTCTGTTATTTTTGTTTAATACACATTTATTTGTGCTGATTCAAATTAGTACATTGCAGAAATTAAAAAAGAACTATCACAACATTTAAATAGGTCATCAGTCACATTTTAAGATTTTATTTCTTTTTGTGATATGACATCAGTTCTAAAAGCCATTTCCCTTCTAACTTCTACCGTATATTATGTATCTTTATAGAAATGCATCTTACTGTTTCTGCAAAAGAACATTGAACATATCATCAATATTGAGCCTAATCTACTTGTATGCAACCTGTTTTACAGAAAAACAGAGGTTGAGTAAAGGGTAAAAAAAAGATCTCAATTATTTGAACTCTAAATAATAATAATAAAAATATATAGTAAATGTTTTTCACTGAAAGTGATTTTAAAAGGTGCACTGTTTGTTTTTATGACAACAATAGAAAACCTATATGCAGTCAAGCAAACGTAGGAGGATCTTGCTTGCCTTCACTCTGAAATTAGCCCCTTAGACTTTACTTGATCCAATAATATTAATATGGTCATAAGAGATCCCTGAGACCAAAAGGTCTTACATTTTCCACAAGTTTAAAATGTCCATCACAGTCCTGCTCAAAATAAGACAATAAACTTAGCTTTGAGTAAAATGATATGCCATTAAAGTAAAAGAAATTAAATTTTTATATCATATATCCGATGAGACTATAATGTAATTTCAGTCTAATTATTTTTATATCAAAGTTACCGTATTAGTAACGTGGGCCATGTACCCTAACCTAATCCTTTATTGAGAAATTTAATGTTAAGATGATACTTTTTTAAAGCATTAAATGTTTAATGTTTTACCAACACAAAAGTGATTTTTTTCCCCATTTAGTTTTAGAGGACGGGACAGCAAAGCTGATTACAGGGATTAACATCCCAGGATTCCCCTCTCCCCTACGTCAAGTTAAAGTTGCATAAGAGCAAAAAGAAAGTGCCAGCCAGACCATCCACTCTGAATATGTAGGATAGTCTGCTCGGCATGACAAGGATCAGTCCTCTCTATAAGCCTTGTTTGCGTCTGATTTATCTCACCGATCTCTTACTAACTCAAGCATCAAAGTCGAGTTTCACTTAAACCGAATCATATACAGATTTAATTCCATGTAAATCTTAGGTCTCATCTTGCTATGAAGCACAAACTAAAAAAAAAAACAAACAAAAAAAAACAACAACAAACAACCACAAACTCACCAGTGTGTCTCCAGACAAAACCTCCAACAGTGAGATCAGGTTATGTCCATCTCGTAAGTCTTCATACAGGTCATTTATGTGCTTTCGTACCTGCAGAAAGAAAGATGCTAGTTAAATGTCTGAAAACTGCAAATATTGTTACTGCTGATGTTTATTTACAGTCCAAGTTCAATGCAATCTAATTTTACAATTTATTTGATCTTATTTATTTTACTTTCAAAAGCTGCAATTAGTATGAGATTTAGTTACTTAAAAGTGAAAAGTTATATTTATTTTGGCCTTATGTTAGCAACAGGGCAGTGTAGTCCAACTACGCTGTCCTCCCAAGAGAGACGGATAGAGAGCTGTGTACGCGAAGACATGGAGTGATATTACACACTTGGGAAGAATATTTAGTACGCCTTATATTCCGGTGTGCCTTATATGTAGACAAAGACACACATAGACACGTTAATTCACAGTGCGCCTTATAATCCGGTGCGCCTCGTGGTCTGAAAAATACGATAATTCTGGCTGCACATTTTTCCACTCTTCTTAACGGAAATGGTAGAGCTAATTTAAATTTATTTTCCATCCCTTTAAACAAAGTCCACACATTTTCAATAGTGATTGCAGTTGTATTCTTAGTTTGGGATCGATGTCCTGTTGGAACACACCACTGTGTCCATGCTTCAACCAGGGCTTAAGCCTATCATAAGTACAAAGGTGTTAATGTCCACAGGGCTATAAATTTAACTTCAACATTTACTAGATGGGCTTACCAAGAAAGAAGCCCCTGCTCCAAAACCAATAGCTTTACACTCAACTGAAATTTAGGTCCCCTCCAGGACAAGACAAAAGCCTCCTGGAGAGAAATTTAGGTATTTCACTACCACTACAGCCAGCAGGGCCGGATTATCCATAAGGGCCAGTGGGCCAGTGCCCAGGGGCACCAACCATGGGGTGCACCACATGACACATGCTTTAAAAATATATTTTTCATAAATTGTTATATTATTTCATTGTAATTGTTGAAAGACCATGCATTATTCGTTTTGTGAACACTGATGTCACAATAATAATAAATGATAAATAAATCAAGATTTTTTTTGATTTCAACATTTTAAAATGAGATATTTGAATATTGCTCACTGCTCATATGCCTACATGTAGTTGTGTAAGTTAGTAAATAGTAAATTACATTACAGATATCCCCTTGATTATGTCTGACGTTTTTGACCGGAGGACAGCACGGGTAAGGGGGGGGCTTTGAGGTATAGTGCCCAGGGGCACCACATTGTCTTAATACGGGCCTGCAGCCAGACCTTAACTACCTTGTAGTTAAGGTAAATTGAGGTTTCAAAGTTGGTCAACTTTCAAGAACAGTGATGGCTGAATCATGGAGTATGGCTGTTTTGCTGCCACTGGTGCTGTTACTTAAGGCTATGTGGATGAAATAGTGAAAAGGAGGATTACCTCCATATTATTTAACTTTACCTGAAATCAACACCTAAATCATTGAAAATTGGGGACAATTGGGTGTTCCAACAGGAAATCTATCCCCCAAAAAAGATCAAAACTGGTTTTCAAATGGAGAAAGCAGACTAACATCAATGTTCTGGAAAGGCCGCAACCTCTACCCTATTAAAAATTCATGAACTGTGCTTTAAAGTCAGATCTGTGCCTGGAAACCAGCCAATTTAGCTGTATCAGCTCTACAAGAAGATTAATATGCCAGAAGTTTGTTGCAGGCTTCAAACAGAGAGTGGTTTTGCTGTAACTTGCTAAAGGACAAACTCTAGAGATGCTGTATTTTAATTTGTTAATGTGAACAAAGAATAATCCCCACAAACCAGAATTACTTGGCATTCATTAAGGTTCATTGCTTGGTCCAATACTTTTTAACTTCTGTATGCTTCCATTGGGAAATATAATTAGGCAACATGAGATGTTTTTTTGTTGTTGTTGTTTGTTATCCAGACAACACACAGCTATATCTATTAAGTCGAATTATTTCAATCAACTAATGGAGGTGATTATTTTTAGATGTGAATTTTTTTTTTTTTTTTTTTTTTTTTTTTTTTTTTTTTTTTTTTTTTACCTGAACATTTTAAGAAATCTTTGGCTACGCTCTGGATGGGATCAAGTGCAAGGTACAAGGTAGGTACAGACCTTGAGATCAAAATGCAGAAATCCTCTCAGCGTTTAAGGTCAAGCTGAAGACTTTTCTTTTTGAAATGGCTTTTGATAGATTTTTATTTATTTTATTTATTTATTAACACTCTCTAATTAATTGTTTTATTTTCATCCTAATTTATGTCCCCTATGTCTGGAATCTGGTATGCTTTTAGGGTCTTTCGCTTTGTAAAGCACTTTAAATCTTACTGTGTTAAAAGGTGCTATAAATAAAGCTTGATTTGATTATATGATGATTAATTCCGATGCTGTGTAAATTTAGGAGCAAATCAAAGAAACACTTTCTTTTGCACTTATTTCCTGCTTTAGAAAAACACTTTGTTGTATTGTCATTTTGTGCTTTAAACAGAACTGCTCAAATAAATCATAAAATGGCTCAAATTGTCCTGACATTCAAGCCCATGATTAAAGTATGTGGAGAATCATGGTAGCATCAAATACTTCCAAGGTTATCAGTGTAACACTTCATCTAGCAACTTAAGTGAGGTGCTAATCAACAGCAGTCAGAGACTCTGTCCTCCATGTCCTAAATACCGCACCCCTGAAATCAGTCTGCTGCCCATTGACCTGCTTTCACACAGGACTTTCAGGACTTTAATCCCAGATAGCAACCAGAGCTGTGGAGCCAGAATAGACCAGTATGTTTGCGTTATTGTGTCAGCAAAGAAAACCTCCACCTATTACTCAGTACCTCTGATTTCTCATTGACCACATGTAAGGTGGAGTATGGAGATCCAAAGCTGCCAGAATCCAATAAAAAAGTTGATTCAGTTACATTACAACTGAATAAAAAATGCATCAATTAAATCTGATTATAGATTTAAATGATATTGCTGTACTGCTCTTCACAATTTAATATTTTTACACTGTCACTATTGCTTATTAAACACATTCTAACATCTGAGGTCAACTGGAGCAGTTGTATCTCTGCCAACTAACTTTCATGGGTAATGCAGACAAAAACCTATGCTTTTTTAAAAAAAAAAATTAATTATTATTAATTTACTGAAGTGTGACCCTTTTGGCTCTCCATACTGCTAAAATGCACAAAGCAAAAAAACATAAATAATGCCTGAAATCAGTATCTCTAAAAATACATGTAAAAACCTTAAACTATTTACTTTAGTTAAAACGTTGTGTTAGGTGTTTTAAGCACTTTTATTATGGTATGCAATTTCTATTCCTTTTATTATTTTAAAGAGGCACTTTAACTAGAAAATGTCCAAAAGAGTAAGCAATTTCTTAAACAAGAGCCAGAACCAACAATGTCAAGCACCCTTCAATGATAGTATTTGTGAAAACACTAAAATGTTAAATGACTGAGTTTGAGACAATTGTCGATCAATCTTAAATGATCATAACAGGAAGCAGACATCCTTGTCAAGTAAAATTGGATCAGAGACTCAGCGAATCATTCAATTAGTAGAATTGAAAACACATCACAGAACCTGATCACAAATTTAGTCCACTAGGACTAACAGAATAAGCAAATGATCAGTTTTACAGAGTATTGGTGCATTAAACTGCATATCGGAAGCTCATGGGGCACCAGTATTGTATGGTTTATTATGACAAAGTATTTCTTCATACCATAGGAGGTGCAGGTAGAGGGTTATTATTTGCCATAACCTTTGTCACATATAACTTGTAAATGTGTCAAATGTTGAGTGGGGGTCAATTTATATTACAAGTTAATATTTCAGGTAATTGTTGAGAAATGTGCTTAACTGTTCTTGGTTCAGGACAGTTACTCTTGCTCCAGTCATACCATAGACACTCTGAAAACTGTTTCCGACGCATCAGCAGCCACCCCTGCTTTGGCTGATTGTTTGGGCACTCTCAGGTCAATGCTCTCAGACACTACATTTGGTTTGTTAAGGAAAAAAATGTCTGCTTAATGAGCTCTATTTGCTTCTATTTGGTTTCATCTTGGAATAAGAGCTCAGGATTCATGAGCCGGTTTTTACATTACACCACAGTGGTTTAATCAGTTATGAAATCAAATCACTTCCTAACCAGAAAGATACAACTTTAGACCCAAGGACAGAGGAGTGAAATCACAGTCTCATTTCTGAAAAACAAAATCTGCTTAGCTTTTAGTCCTTATCTGACATCCTGGCCTTGAGTTCACATGTAAAAGCTTCCATATATGTTCCCTTCCTGTTGAAATAATTTGTTTCTAACAACAGCGTTAAAGTATAGTAGGAGCGCAAGACTTAAACAAATAAAACCTGTAAAACTGCAATGTGAAAAAATTACAGGCTTCTGTATAAAAGGAGCAAAGCTTATCAAAACCCATTAAGCAGTTATGGGAGAAATCTCATCCTAGTATACTGTAAATTCATCCATGGAAAATACAGTATAATCATGGAAAAAAGAATATCCTCCTTTAATGCCTAGGTTTCAATTAGAGTTAAAAATCATCTGGTCCTTTCAGATTTTAAACATTTTCAATTCTACTATAAGTGAAGAAATGCAAATATCTGAACAAACACGGTCAGTAATTAGTAAAGAAAGAATACACCAAAATAATAAGACTGTGAGTAAAAACCTGCGCACCACTTATGACAGCGTACGTGTCAGAAATCAGACCTTTTGTAGTAAATGCCTTCATCATCCTTCACAGATTGATGGGCATTGGGCAACATCAGTTGCTTCTCTAAGGCCATTTCTGAATCTTTTCTCTCCTTGGAAGTTTGTTAACATACACATAAATACTGCAAAACCAATAAACTGCAATGACTTGTGCTTTTAGGCATTCACACAGGCAAATTGGTTCAACTAGCAGCAGCTGGTCGCTACCTTCCCTCTTAAACCCTACACATGAAGCAAGGGTGTACTTGGTTTCTCACACACAGCTTCTTCGTTTTGAATTAATGTCCTGAAACATAAAGCTAACTTTACAGAGGGTGTACTTTCTTTTTCCATTGATTGTATGTCAGTATTAATAGAAATGTATTCATACAGTTGCACATTTTTACAGGTTGCATTTTTGTTCTATCTTAAAGCTTCATGTGGACTATAAATGTGCAGTACGTAGCAAAATAATTCACATCCCTTGAACTTTTTCACATTTAAATTAAATTCAAGGAATTTCGAAACTTTTGCCAGGCACTGTACAGACATCCAGCAGAATTATTTCACGCCTGCCATAGTGTATGTTGCAGAACCAAAAGCGGCGTCATCGAGCTAAGTTAATGAGCGAAGGGGGAAAAAAAATCTAATTTTCTGAACAACTTTACACGCAATACACAAGAGTCACATTGCAACCAATGAAATTCGTTAGCTCCCATTGTTATCCGGAAACCAAATGTTTTTCTTTAAAAAGGGGGCAAATCAAAGGATTAAAAAAAACGACACGTATAAATCTCATTAAAGAGTCAGTATAGTGATTCATTCCATCTAATATCTAAAACAACTGCTACAAACTCTCTTCATACACTCTCCATACACTTTGTATACACAAAGGTGTGACCGACGAAACACGTCTGTGCTTGTATGTCGTTTTACGTGTTTCATTAATTTCAGAATACAGACAAAACCACAAAATAAGTGTTGCAAATTCACCACCCAACAAAGGGAAACCTGTTGCTGCAGCTGAGCAGCCACACGTGTCTAGCTAAATGACTTTTAGCGAGCTGTAATAACGTCTCAGGAGGAATGTTAACAAGTCGGAACCAAACAAAAAGAGCGGCAATAAACGATTTGCTGCGTATGAAAATGGCTTTGATAACTGTGGCAGAAAAAAAAAACACTCACTTAATGGTTATATGCATTTATCCAAATCTGATATTTGACCAGCACAGTTTTCATCTGCAAAGAGTTTCTGGAAGTAAACATTTGCGCGCTGTCATATAGTAGCGCTTACCTTTAGCAGATGCTGGTTTATCCATTTTGTAAAGGTCTTTTTCTGCACTCTGTCTCTTTCATCTGCAAAGAGAAGAAACATCACATCATTAAATGTTTTCTTTACAAGTTGTCTGGGCACATCCCTTCATGCAAAATCCACCAAGACAGAAACACCTTCAAGCGAGACCTGTTGTGTAAACTGTTAGGTTTTGTGTTTCATTGTACCAGCAAAAGAAAAAGTTACGGATGATGGGTGAAAAACCGCATGTCATAAAAGAGTTATGTGGTCATCAGTCATGCTCCTGCATATCCATTTGCTTGGGGGATTCCAAAGATTGACAGCTTCATTTTAATTTAAAAAGTAAAAGCTTCTGTTTTTTTTACGTTAACTCTGCATATTTCAATTTGACGATGTATCGAAAAGAGTTGAATGAAAATACAACCATGTACTAGCAATATTAAAAGCACAATCAGGTGACAGCTTGCACGCCTTTACACACCCAAAACATCAAACCTCGGTATGAATAATGGAATGAATATGGGTGGAGACCCAGAAATAAGGGATCGGCTCCAGGTAAGCTTTGCTTCTAGATGTCAAGCAATATTAACTTACAAATTCGAGACACACAATTTAGAATACGAAGAAGATCTGATGACGCAACATTAACCAAAATGAGAAGAAAACAAAAAAGATGGCAGCTGACCAGCAAGCTAAAAGGTTTGTGTATTAGATACAGCATGGATTTTAAGACCTTGCAAATATTTTTATTATTTTTACATCTTTTCACTTTAAAACCACAAAACTCTGCATATTTATTTTGAGATCATCTATGATAGACTAACACAAAGTAGAGCATCCGTGTGAAGCTGAAGGAAAACATTGAATGATTTTCAAAGAAAACCCTGAAGTGTTGCGTACGCTTTATTACTCAGCATTGCAGTAAATGTTTTCTAAATTTTCTGATTTATGTCTCAACTACCTAGTGCAAGAAATTTATTTTCCGCATTCTTCTTTGCAAAATAGCTCAAGCTTTGATTTAATTGTTGGTTTCTATAAACAATTCCTAGGCTCAAGTCTTTTGCAGCCTCTGGCAGGTTTTCTTACAGCATTGCCCTGTATTTTGTTTTCTAATCGTTTTTTCATAAACTCTGACCAGATGCCCTGAAACCCGCTGAAGAAAAGCATTCCCCCAGCATGACACTGTCACCACCATGCTTCATGTTGGAGGAAGGTGTGCTCCATACAGATGTTTTCTAAAGCACGTTTTTCAGCCTGGTTGCTGTAACCCCTACATGGCTGGGTCAGATTTGTGGAGTTCACAACAAAACTGGTTGTCCTGTCAAGAGATCCTCCCACCTGAGCTCTGGAGGAGCTGTGAGATCCACTTAAAAGCACGGCCTCTTAGACATCGTGCCGTACCTAATCCATGTTTGAATGACGGCCTGAGCAGCACTGCAGGAGATGTTTAAAGCTTGTGATATCGTTTTATAATCTAACCATGAATTTCTCCACATCTTTATCCCTGACCTGTCCATCAAGTTTCCCTGGTCAACATGATGCTGTTTTTTTTTTTTTGTCACTAATGCTCTTTGACCGGATTCTTACGATTGTGTTACTGTAGTGCATCACAAAATATCCCAATGAAATATATAGAAAATGTTGTCGTGTAAGAAAAGTTAAAAGGGGGATCAATACTTTCACAAGACGCCAAAACTAATACCATCGCCGTAATCAATACTTCTCCTTCTGACATTTCTAACTAAATAGGTGAACAACAATTCAGATAAAACATGGTTTGAAAAAGCAACCAAAAAAAAAAAACAGGAGAAAAGGCGTCCTGCTTTTCAAAAAGGAAGACATTCAGCCACGCTGGAACCTTTGGGGACGGGAAAGTGTTGCAGCAGCGCGGAGGAAGCTTGTGATTTCCCAGAGGCTGACATGAAATCACTCTCTACTTAGAGGCTGTCAAACGTGTGCCACAATGTTTTAGTCCTTGTTTGCATCGCCATACCAACCAGATTGACATCAGCCCGCGACGATGACGGCGCCGCAGTAGAAGCAGACGCACTAAAAGAAAAAAAAAAAACAGCTACGTTGAAGTCAAAGTATCTATTCTGTGCCTGCAATAGCTAAATATTGGCCAGCCACCACCGCTGTGACTCACTCTACTGCTTCCACGTCTGCATGCACGCTCCTTTAAAGAAATCTTTAAAACTCACGTGTAAACGCTGACGTTGAATGCAACATCTGTCAGCCAGTACACGTTTATCCCACAGCGACCCGCCACCAGCAGTTTAGGAGAAACGCTTCCTGAACTTTGACCGCGGGACCAACAGCAGATAACCTGACGCCTTTCCTAATCCCCCCACCGGCAGATTACACTTTAAGTTTTCATCAGGCAGATCAGAGCAATCATTGGCAATACGCAAACACAGATGGGCCTAATTATTTGAGGAAGTCGGAGCATAAATACTAACCCATGCAGCACATGAGCGTTACCAGATGTGCTCTGTGATCCCTCCCGGTTTCCAGCAGGTACTTCATCTTGCGCGGGCGGCGTCTGACGGGCAGACGAGAGTGCAGCGATCCAGGTAGACGAATGAAGCCGTTTTAGTCTCCCTGAACGTGCCTTTCTGTCTAACAGCCTCTGAGGGAACTGTAACTCCCTCTCTCATCGTGCATCCAGAACGAGTCCTGTCAGGTTTTCCATGGCTACTTGCTATTTTGAGTTTCCATGCGCTTTGGTGTTTATCTAGTGGCAGCCCGCGAAGCCTGCGAATGAAGAAAGTGTTTCATGCAAACACGTCCGTTTCTTACGCCAGGATGCTTTCAACTCACCATTTTGTGAATTTGGGTAAACAAAAACTCCATTTAAAAGGTGCAATTATGATGCTAGACACCATTATTTCCACCATTGATTACAGACTATACTGAATAGATAATTGTCAAACTAAAAGCATTAATTTTTAAGCAAGAAAGCAAAAGGTTCAACACGATCAGCTCTCTTTTATACAGTTGCTTGTGTTTTTTTTTTTTTTTTTAAATCAGCAAAGTCATCTAAAAACATCCAGGCAAACACAAATCAACGTACTGCATGATAAGACACGAAAACTGCCAAAACAGACAGGAAAGCTTCCTTGAGGCTGTTCTGTTCAAACAAGATTATTTCAATAGTAAGATTTTTTTTCCCCTCAAATTTCAGTGCTCATTTCCTACAGACAATTTGAAAACTTCTGAAAACAAATCAGCTGCTTAGGACAAAATCAAAAATCTTCATAAGCTGGAGGCAACTTTGAATAAATGCCAGAATCTTAATGTTAAGCCGCAGAAATGATTCTAACTTCCATTGGATTATTCAGGTTTGAAGTGAAAAGGCTGCTGACTATCATATAGTATATTTCTCTAAATGATCATAAACCCCAGAAAACCTATCTCCATGATAATAAGGGGTACCTTAAGTGTTCTGGCAGTCTATCCTCTGCAGAGTTTTCCATTTAGTTCATCTAAAAATAGTGCATGAGTGAGAGGCGATGGGAATTGGTCAGTGAAGAGGTGCGACAATTACTCTGGATAACACCGATCAAGTGGAAGATAAAATATTTCAATGTCACACTATTCTGACCATATGGCATGACCCAACGCATATTTAAGAGCCATTTCATTTCTAAAGAGACTCCACTTTCCTGCCTTATTTAAATGGTCTACTGGGTTCTTATTTAGTTGTGTTTAACACCAACAACCTGAATCCAAAGAGAAAAGCCTCGGGACATCCTAGGCTAGCTTGGCTGGTCCTCCAGTAAGCTAACTTTTGACTTAGAGACCTGAGGGCAGCTGGATTCACTGTTGGAGCGAGGGGGACTGAGGTGGTAAAACCATGGAGAATGAACATGTTCTGAGGAAACTGACAGCCCTGTATGGAGAACCCTGTCACTCTCTTTTGCTGTTCTGACCCGGATGTTTTAACCCAGCACTATTCTGAGACCTTGATTTTCAACCTCTTCCAAAAAACGTAATCCTACAAAATTACCTTTAGGTCAAACATTTCTGACCAGACCAGCAAAGATAATCATCCTCTTGACATCCAGGAGTAAAACAAACTTTGTATAACTTTTAGGGTTTTAATCGATTTAATCCTCAATAAAAACAGCTCCCTGTCTGAGTTTAACTCTCAACAAATACTTTAGGAGTAAAACCGTCAGTTGACTTTAACGACGATCAGGAGACATTGACTAGTATTAATTAGATGTGATTTATGCCCTATTAATCTGTTAGATTTTTATGCTGATTATTTTTTATTCATTTATTGAATACAAAAAGTGAATCTATTCTTCTTTATAGATGCATTTTAATACTTTAGGTTTCATCTTCAGATCAAATACATTTTATCTATAAGTCATGAGGCTTGTTTGATTTTTAACAAGCCTCATGAAACTGAGTGAGTTTTGGAGATTAAAGTCTATTAAACTGACAGATAGTTTGCAAAATGACCAATAAAATACATAAAATTGTTAAAGCGTGTGAAAGTATGAGATATCCAGAGAAGGCCGCCAGGCTTGCAGCAGTTTTGCTGTGTCATTGCTGATGTGTTCGTCCCTGACTTCACTGTTCAGCTGAATCACGGATGAGTAAAGCTGCTCAGACTGCAGAGGGACACCAGCTCATATCTTAGCTTTTTACTGCATTACATGCAAAACCTTTCTTTACAACAAAGAGGAAATCATATAGACATGCTGCACAAGTATTCCAGGAGAGAGTCCAGCTCAGAGCAAAGGTCAGGTCAGAAAAAGAAACCTTCCAACATACCGACAGTGACAACCACCGTGCTTCACATATCGACGTTTCACTGATAACACACAGACAAGCAAACAAAAACACAATGATAAATCCACATAAAGCACGTGAACAACAGCTGGTATGACATGGCATAACAGTAAGAGTTGTTTTTTTCTAGTGTTTTTTCTAGTTTTTCTACCCTGAATGTCTGAATGCAACATATTTAGAAACATAATAATTAAGAAGAGTCGAGAAGCTGACTCTGCTGTGATTCCTTTTCTTGTTACCTGGGCTTCCAAGAAAAATATTCAAGGTATATTGAGATTGTGGTGCCCTCTTGAGGATCTTCTAAGAATAAAGAGCGAGCAGAGTCCTTGTTAATTCTCCAAATGAATAAAGGTCATGTAATGTTTGGCCATAAAGTAGACAGAATCAGGCCCACATCACACAAGCAACGACAAAGATATGACCGTAACAGTACCAAGGTGAGAACTAATGTGATCATTCATGTAATCATCTGTTATTGCAGGAGTTTAGCAGCTTTATCAAACACATTACAGTTATCCAATCTTACGAATCAGTGAGCGTAGATTTGGACCTGGATGCTGACCTGTTGCTTCTCTCCTCTGATTAAATCGGCTGAAGTAAACAGGTCTGCTTCTGTGCCATTGTTAATTAGAAAATCCTCCATTGTTATGCTTGTTTCTGCAAATGTTACGCCTTTTTAGCAAAACGATGTATCAATTTTATTCTGTTTAATCGGATCAAAATCACATCAAAATCACATCAAAACATGTGTGAAATTCATATTAGCCTCAATTCAAATGAAACATAAAAGACCCAATAAAAACTAAAATCAAACATTAACAGCTAAATAAAAGGCCCATTAATAATATTACTAATAAATCAATATTGGATTTCAGAGTTAAAGTTTTACAACATTTATGTTTCAAGATTGCTATGATCACTCAGCAAAACTGACCCTGCTGGTCAGCGCCTTCAAATGAACAGTTTATAAGTGACCATTTACAGTTTATAGGACTCCTTGTGGTAATAAATTGATAAATAACCTCCTTAAGCTAGGTAATGGATGGATTGACTGATGGACATGTGCTAGGTTCAGGTTCAGGTTACACCCCCCCCCTCCCTTTCTCCCAATGTGTTGGTCTCCCTTTTGTGAAAATCCACACATGGAGTCCACTAGCTCCCTGAAAGGGTGCGGTGGTATCTTGCACCATGATCTTAGCAGCAGGTCCTAACTACAACTAAGTTGTGGAGTTGGGCCTTCATTAGATCAGACTTGTTTATTGACAGATGGTCAATTGTATTGAAATCTGGGGGAATTTTAGGCCTAATCAAAACTTTATACATCACCACATGTATTTCTTTAAAAGATTGGGTTGCTTTCTCATAGCATAACAACATGGGCATATTTCTGTTGTCCTAATTAATGAAAAACCCATATGTATCAGGCATGTCAGCTGCTATTTAGATTTTAAAAGCTTGGCTATCCTGTATCATAAGAAGGCAAATGAGAAAACATGTGAGAAGTGTTAATATTCTCAGTGGATGTATTTACCTTAGATTCAGCTAAACAAGTAACTGCAAAACAGGTTTCTTAATTATATAAAGGATCCTGTCCATGTACATGTATTTAGCTGCATCAACGTTCAGTTTTGTGTTTCTGGTCTTTTGAAATAATATTTTCTTTGGTGATCAGGTGGTAAGTTGACGTAGATTCTGCCACATTTTTGGTTGACCTGAGTCTTCTTCAGTGTTGGTTAAAAAAAAAACATAACGCTATTTTAACACACAACAGTCTTAAGCTTTTGATTTGAAACTATTTGGTAATGTGCAATTGTGTCCTATGAATAACGTTTATTAGATGTTTTTGGTTTTATTATTTTCCCCTAAACCGATTATTCCTTTACTTAACGGAGGAGTAATGAGGAGTAAACAAGTCAGTTTGCCTCTTCACCATTTCGTACTTCTGTGTTGGTCGTTCTGTACACAACTTTATCATATAGAACTGTTTTAGTTTTTGTTTCCCACTGACCACGGAGAAGTTCCACTAGAATCGGACAGAGCCGTAATGGGGCTATTCACAGGTATGATATTTAAACGTACTACGTTAACTTGCACCATCCAGTATGTGTAATAATTACTGTCCATTTTTTTATTCCATGAAATGATTGTATTAAGATCTGCAGTTCTGCCGCACAGATTGCTTAAGAACTTATCACCACCCTTTGCCTTTTCCTCTTCATCTCCCTCAGGGCAATATACCTCCACACAACATTTTTACTTTTACCTTTTCAACTAAAGAGGGTCACAAAAGGCTCTTCTCTGGAAGTACTTGTCATGTTAGATTTTATCTTCCTGTAGAAGCACTCTGTTTGGATTGCCGGCAATCTGTGTTCAGGGGAAAGATAGTTGCATCTAAATAGATAGCATCTATTTGTTTTCAATGCAGTTATGCAAAGCTGCGCGTCAACGTGCAACGTCAATATATTGCTATTGAATGAAATAAGTATCTTAAAAAGATCATCTATTTTGTATCAATTACACTAAAATATGGATTATTTTGACAATCCTAGGACATGACCACCGACAATGCTTAGCTACATGGTACATGTCAAGAAACCATCCAGATGGATGGCAGAATCCAAGGTTTCCTAAACATTGCCCAAAGGATCACACTGCCTCTGCCAGCTTGCCTTCTTCCTGATGTCATGTGTCCCCCAGATAAGTGATACACAAGCACCCGGAAGTCCCCGTGAAGCAAAAGAAAACACAATTCGTTGAACTAGGTCAACTTCTTCCATTACTCCGTGGTCCTGTTCTGATGCTCACATCCCCATTGTCGATTAAAAAAAAATAAAAAATTAGGTGTATGGTCATAACCACAACGTAAAAAAGTTGCAGGAACCCATTCTATTCACATTTATCATATATAAATATCAAATCTAATACTTTGATGAATGTTTCCAGCCAAAAGTCCATCTGAGCCCGACCCCTTCCTCACAGACCACCACAGCATTCAAACAGGCTGCCTCAGACACTTATTTGTAGCAGAAGCACATGTGCGTGGCTATAAATAACCACAACCCTAAACTATGCTGCCCCTGCAACTGCAGGCCACATAATCTCTGCCGCTTAGGTGACATCCTTCATTTCCTAACGTGCACCGTGGAAAAGCTAACGAGAGTCAAGCTTGTAGAGCCGAGAGGAGGAAATAGGTGTGAAAGTCTGTTTTGAACCCTAATCGCATTTACTGACACCATAATGTAGCTTAATAAATTTATATGCATCTCTCTCCAATTTACTGTATAGACTTTAAACAAACGATAACAAGGTTTTCTGCACGTGTCCAAAAAATAATATTGATTAGTAATTATTTGCTACCAGAAATCTTCTGGTAACAGCACTGTCTCTGTCCTCTAAACCTGCTGGACATACTGTATGTGCAAGCAAGCTTGTTTAAATAGACAGGAGATGAACCGATGTCTTTGTTATAGTACTTGGTCTCTTAGCATTAAAAATCTTCACAGTCGAATCAGAATTGAATCCAAATGTCATGGTGATCAAAATCCAGCCTGCATAATCCTCTTGACCTTGTATGGGAGGAAAATAAAAACATGCAGACTAAACTAAAGCTTTTAACATTACTGTCAAGGAAAATGACTGGCAAAGCATCCTCGAGTCAAAATCTCTAAGCAAGTTAAAGTGCATCTGTTGTATTCAGAGCATGAAAAACCTGCAGCAAGTCATTGTAAGCTTTCGTGTACTTGAATGAGCAGTTAAGAGTTCTACAAATTACAATTAAATTAAGAGTTTCTACACCATTACTTGACAAACAAACAATTTTTCTTTCTGGAAACCAAGGGGAACATCTTGGAGCAACTGCCTATGTCCAGTAACAGCTGGGGGAGGGGGGAGCATGCATTTACGCTATGCTTTAAACACCAAAATAAAAGTCTGGTCCCTATGGCAAAATCTCTGACATCCCATTCATGAGCCATCCCAGTAATCATCTGACTGTTTCCAGTATGACAGCATTATCACTTTCATTTTCAAAAGCAGCAGGAATTATATCTGTGCAACTTTTAAAAACAAGCAAACAAGAATGATAAAGATGGCGAGATACTTGAAAATGCAGTTTTAGCATTCCTAGTGAGTGAGAAACTGCAGTTTTCTCAGAGGGGTAGGGCAGCCTCACAACTATGTGACTGGAACATCTCTGTAATTGAAACAGGTTGTTGGCATCCTAGGCCGCCAAGTATTTGTTGTCGTTTTGTTTTCTTTTTTGTTGCTGGAGATAAAGAGTAAAGAAAAAGCTAGAAGCTCTACAATGTTTAACAATCTCTGCAAATACTTTATCTATCTATCTATCTATTTCTATCTATCTATCTATCTATCTATCTATCTATCTATCTATCTATCTATCTATCTATCTATCTATATATATATATATATATATATATATATAAAGCATTCTTTTGTTTTCTTCAATGTGATGATGTTGAGAGAAAAAATTTTTTTACTTTGTTTTTTTTTTTACAAAGCAGACAAATATAAAATAATGAGGTTAAAAATGCAGCAGTCACACATCCTGAGAAGCAGAATGATGGATAGTTTTGTTTATTGTGTGAAGGTCACAAGTTTAAATATTGCCTGAATTTCAAACAGAAAAGATAAAAGGATGAAAGGAGGAATGCAGAATTAAACAGCATAGAATAATCACAGCTGTCTGAATATCACAGATAAGTACGCAAACAAAGCCGACATTGACAGCTGAAGATGTACCACCAAAGTAAAGTGATCTCATTTAGGTCACTGATACACATAACAAAGACTCCTTTCAGGCAGGCTACGGCGGTGTATAAAGTTTGTGTCGGATTTCACAATTTTGCATTTCTGGCAAAACAAGCTGGAAGCCTAACTTTAGAAGTCAGAATTAACTCTCAAGTTTACACTCAAGATGGCTCTGACATGTACAAACCATTGTAAATGTTAATTGAAGAAACAGCCTTACAAAATGATTCGCTCCCTTGGTTTTTTTTTATATTTTGCTACATTCCATCCTGTAAATTAAAGATTTTCAATCTTGTTTTTAGTGCTGGATCTCCACAAAATAAATATCCTTAGTTGGTGAAGAGAAATTATATATATATATATATATATATATATATATATATATATATATATACATATAAAAAATGGCCATGTGTATACGTATCCCCTTCACTTTGCTATGAAGGCCCTAAAAAAATGTGGTGCAACCACTTCCCTCAAAAGTCACATAATTAGTTAAATGAAGTCCACCTGTGTGCAATTTAAGTGTCACATGATCTGTCAGTATGAACACACCTTTTTCTGAAGGGCCCCAAAGACTGAGCACCACTAAGCAAGAGGCATCACGTCATGCAGACCAAGCAGCTTTCCAAACAAGTCAGGGACAAAGTTGTTGAGAAGTCAGCAGGGATCACAGAAAATATCCAAATCTGTGATGTTCCCCCAGAGCACCATCAAATCCACCCTCTTCAAATGGAAAGCACACAGTACCATAACAAACCTGCCAAGAGAGGACCGCCCACCAGAACTCACAGACCGTGCCAGGAGGACATTGATCAGAGAGGCAGCAAAGAGACCAAAGGTAACCCTGAAGGAGCTGCAGAGCTCCACAGCAGAGACTGGAGGATCTGTTCATAGGACCACAATAAGCTGTAAACTCTATGGAGCTGGGCTTTATAAAAGAGTGGCCAGAAAAAAGCTATTACTTAGTGTCAAAAATAACAAGGCATCTTTTGAGTTTGTCAAAAGGCTCGTGGGTGACTCCCAAATGTGCATCTACTCAGATGAGACTAAAATTTAACCTTTTTGGCCAGCAGGGAAAACACAACCTGATGCAAACCCAAGACATCCCATTATTCCAACAACACCATCCTCAGTATCATGCTGTGTGTGTGTGTGTGTGTGTGTGTGTTTTTTTTTTTTTTTTTTCCTGCAGCAGGGACTGGGAAACTGGTCCCAGTCGATGGAAAGCTGGTTGGAGCTAAATACAGGAAACATTTTTCAACAAAACCTGTCAGACTGCCTGTGATCTGAGACTGGGAGGGAGGTTCACCTTCCAGCAGGATGATGAACCAAAGCATCCTGCTAAAGCAACACTTGAGGGGTTTAATGGGAAACATTTAAATGTGTTGGAACGCCCTAGTCAAAGTTCAGACCCCAATCGAACAGAAAATCTGTGGTTTGATTTGAAGATCGTTGTACACAAGCAAAAACCATCCAACGTAAAGGAGCTGGATCAGTTTTACCACGAGAAATGGGCAACGATCCCAGTGGCAAGATGTGGCAAGCTTACAGAGACTGATCCACTTGAAGCTGTAACTACCTCAAAAAGGGTAGCTCTGCAAAATGTTTCCTTTAGAGGGGATGAACAGTGATGCACGGGGAAGTTTTCTGTTATTTTGTCGCATTTCTTCTTTGTTCCGCAATAGAAAAAAAGAAGACATCCTCAAAGTTGTAGGCATGTTCTGTAAACAAAGTTGTGCAAACAATCCATTTAAATTCTTGGTTATGAGGCAACACAACGTGTCAAGGGGGGTGAATACTTTTGCAGGCCACTGTACATTTGTCATGTTTTATCTTACATAAGTACGACTGCACGCTCACATTCTCTATTTAAGGGCATACCCCTATTGTTTATAGACGCATTGTAATCAAGAGAACATTGTTTTTCTTTTGCTTATATTCCTAATAAGCAAAGAAAAGGGTTAAACATGACTCTGACACCATCGCCAAGATAGTCAATTATATGCAATTATTCCCTATTTATGCTAAATCAAAATGCAGTAATCATCTCTAAAGTGTGTATTAATGCTAATTATGTTTAAAACATCACCCAGGTCATTCAAAACCTGCCCGAACAATCTTAGTCTAATCTGTTGTTTGATGTCCCTTTTTCTTCCAGATTTAGCTTCCGATAACAATTCATAAATCCCACAATATCTCTCGAAACCGGATCCTTATTTTAGCAGAGACACAAAAATAAACGCATTAGCTAATTTCTTGCTCATCCATCATTTAAAAATAAAGAAAGGAAGTCTGTGTGTCGGTCTGTTTGGGCAGAGGAGGGAGGTGCGGCCGGAGAGAGAAGGCTGCAGAGCATGAGTCAGGGGAGGGACACAGAAATTCACAAGATGATCTCATGTAAGAGGAGCTAAGCAGAGCTGTGGTATGAGGCTCAGTCATACTGGTCTTCCCATCACCATGACAGCATATAAATACAACAGTGAGCATGCATCATTCGCAGGCATCGATGTGATGCAACTGCATGGAGCTGCAGGCAAAGGTATAGTTTATATAACCTTCTGAACAATGCCAGGGATACTGTTGTGTCGTGTTCTATGAGATCAGCGTATATAAGCTGTTTTAGGGGGAAATGGAGGACATCTTGGTGAAAATACTACAAGAGATCCAAAAGACGATGAAAGTTCATGATGGACCTGAAATTGCTGAGATAGAATAAGCAACTTGCGCAAACCCAGGCAAACTACAGGTCGATCTCGAGTTTTTCCCATGAATATAAGCTATGTACAATGAGGGAGACATAATGTCATCACCTCCTACGCGTGAGGTGAACAATGCTGATTGTTTATTGTTGCGCCATCTAAGGCCGCATCCAGACGAAGCTGAACAGACCCGATCAAGATAGCCGCACAGAAAGGTTTGTGTAATGATAAAGCCGCCCAAAGCTAAACAAGTCGTACTGGGCGTTGTAATACGTGCGCCACGCCAGTGGGTGGGGGGGTACAGTTGTAACTTAAGCAAGGGAAGTAAAGATAATCACATCGCACATGTGCAGGAAACTCTATTTGACGCTGGCGGTGAAAGCGGAGGAGCTGAAGATGTTGTTTCAGAGGTCGAACAGCCCGTGCAGCACAACTGCAACTATGGAGATCGCCACTGTTGTGGTTGTTGGCATGGGAGAGCACGCGCGTTAAAGGAGAGGCGCGGTCTACGTAGGGTCGCATGGGCAAACACACCAGTGTGCAGCCGCTGATGCGTATTGGGATATCACAACGGAGGCGCTGCGTGGGGCAGCTTCAAACTTATCCACTCTGGCAGCCAGTTTCAGATGCAGTCGGTTTCACGGCCGCTTAGTTGTGACGGGACCCCCCCCGACCCACAAAGAAGCTTGTAGCATACACCCAAACCTAGCCTCGTCTGGACGGGGCCTAGTAGCTGAAATATGTTAGAAAGCAAGTGATTAATCTGTCCTTACAGTTGGTTTGTTTAGAAGCAGAAACAAAATGGGGGGAAAAAAATTAAGGATTTGAGCGAGTGTGACAAAGGCTTAATGGTGCACACGTTAGAATACGCAGTGAATCACAGTTTATGTGGCTATAAAGCTACAGAGGAGTCCTGCTGGCGCATGATGACTGATGGCTCTTTCAGCAGAACGATGTGCTCCGCCGCGAAGCACAAAATGGTTCAGGGTTGCCTTCAGGAGCAAAACAATGAGTTTGAGGTGTTCATTTGACCTCCATATTGCCCAGATCTCTCTCCAATTGAACATCTGTGGGAAGCACTAGACATCCACCTCTCATCTTACAGGACTTAACGGCTATGCTTGCTAACACCAGACACCACAGCACGCCTTCAGGGGTCTGGTGAAGTCCGTACCTTGACTCATCAAGGCTGTTCTGGCAGCAAAGGGTGAACCAACACTCCATAAGTCTAGCGGTCACATTTCTGCCTGATAAGTGTGGATTTTAGAAAGTGTGGTGAAGAGTTTAAGAGTCGCTGAATGAAAGATACTCTCATTTTGACATCTTCCCCTGTTCTGCGTGGCCAGGTTAGAGACAGGACCGAACCAAACCTCTGTTATTAGGCATGTGTGACCTCCCAGGTGACTGCACCTTTCAGCAAATAGCACCACTCCAAAGAAATATCATACTGTATTTTTTTTAAACCATTGATTTGACAGTCGGCAAAATCTGGTTCAGTCTAAACTTATATGGGTCTAATGCTCAGTTATGGCGGATTCCAAAGGGCCAGGTGAGGTCTAGCATAAAAACCAAAGCTCTGCTTGCACAGGCTGTCTTCAAAGTGTAGCCAAATTCATTCAGTTTGAAATCCTGACAGAGATTTCTAACGGAGAGCTTGACCACATCCAACAGGACACAAGTCTCTGAAACTTGGACAAAGCTCCCATTAAAAACAAAGTATCTTTTGTCCAGTAGCAGACAGGCTTTACAGTGGAGGCCTGCTGTGTGTGTGTATGTGTGTGTGTGTTGGCCTGTGGGCCATCTGAATGTGATGAGTGGGCTGTCGACAGAGAGCGAAGGGGCAGGGCTGAGCCCAGGAGGCCGGACAAAGGCAGTGACTGGGCAGAAAAAAAAAAACAGAATGTTATCTAACTCCCCATTGTGTACGATAACACAGGTATTAAAGGTTTGCTTGAGTAATATAGAGCCGTTCCTTAAGGATCTGCAGTGGTCCTTTAGATGATAATGCAGAGAAGAGTGAACACCAGTACAGCCTCAGAGGCTCTAGCAGACCACACCCTACAGCACAGCAGAATATACAGAAGCAGACAAACAGTGGCTAATGCTGTGTTATCAACATTAGATCTGTTTTGCTACTGAGCAAAAGGAAAATAAATTAAAAGCTGTCATCTTGGAAGTTCTGCTTTTTTTTCAGCTTTTGGTAAATCAGTCTTTTATGCAACTCCTTGAATAAATAAATAAATATCATAGTCATGAATTCAAGCTTCACCGCAGTATCAATCAACACAAGCAAATATTTACAAACTGGGTTTTGGGCGTTAGAAAAGCGGACAGACTTTTAGCTCTTAATCACCCAAAAATGCCCGTGCTTTAGAAATATAGACCACTGCTGCGGTGCTGCGGCATCTGAAAAACAGAACTACTGGCTGAGCCACATCCGATCCATTAAACCTTCATGGAAGACGGAGGATGATCCACTGCTGAGAAACTCAAATGGCCACTTCACGTTGACAGCCTACCCGGCAGGCTCAGCTAGAACAGCGTGCTCCCATTTAAAGCACTGCCCAGCACCACTGGCTGCTGTGTGTGTCCAAGGAACCGTGCCTTTACCCATTCCTCAAGTTTTCCGTCTTTTGTCCGTGAAGTCTGCATTACCTTTCAGCTCTGCTAGGTGTATTATTAATGCACAAAACCCTAATCAGCATTTGTTTTTTCTGCGACTAGGAGCATGAAGAAATACTTGCAGTTTGTCTGTATGCTTTCAAAAAGTTTTAGACTTTGTCAATTTCCACAGCTAAGAAATTAAAAACAGGGCATTCAGCATTTTTTTTTTTGTTCTTTTCTAAACTGACAGCTAAAATCAAATAAATACACAGAAACAACAGGTTTAAGGTGAATCTGCAGTAACTAGGGCTGCCTGATATGAGAAAGCCATGAGATGGCTATATGATGGGTACAACTGTGATGACGACATCAGTTACAATAAATCCACATTTTCCTCCCTCCTGCCTTTCTACTGTGTGCTTCCAGCACGCTGTAATCTGCGCCAGGTGTGGAGCTCTGCTGCAGCCAGATTCCATCCAGCAGACTGAAAAAAAATGTGTGTTCGTGACACTTGGAATATTTTAGCTATCAGTTCTTGCATTCCAAACCGTGCTTTCCAATAATGACATAGAGCTACCGTGACGATATAGCCGCAACATATCGAGAGGCCCAACTAGCAACACGACAACATAAACTTAATCACTATAGCTGCCACACTGAGAATGGGACTCTGCAAAATTTAACTGTATTGGATGCTTTTATTATAATAAAAAGGGCTTTTTTTATACCAACTGGATTTTTAAATGTGTCATAGATCACACACTTGGTGTTTATGGGCATTTGCTGTTCATATTTTCTGAAACAAAAAGGATGATGTTTGCATACCTTAGGAAACATATGGAATCCACTAAAGAAACAATGGATGTAGCGATCCATAGCATATTCCTAACAAGCTGAAGTATCACAACTTATACACAGCTTCACTGCAGGCTTACATTGAGACACTTTTTGCTTTTTAGTCTCCATTAAAGACTAACCTTTTTATAATAAACTGTTTGTTTGTTTTACTCTTCCTCTTACAGGCTTTGTGAAGCCATCTTTCACCGATCAACTTTGGCTTTAATAGGCTAGAAATCAACACTTAAATATGAAAGTTTACCCATCTCTGTTTGTTAGGTTGGGATAAACTACCTCCTGTTGTATAACTTTCCAGACAACTGGATTGTTTACTGGCTTGTTTGCTTGGTTACTGCTGATGATTTTAGTTTTGAAACGCATCCCATTGATTCTCCATGCATCACAAGGAGCAAAGCTCGGGGCTCCAGACGGCCCAATTAAGGTCAAGCTAGGCTTAGATAATAACGAAGACGTTTTTAAGTTTTTAAATAACGCACAAATGGAAATTGCTCGAATAACAAAGAAAAGATTACAGTTAAAAATGAATGCAGATGCGTTTTTTTAAAAAAAAAGGAAGACAAATATAGGACAGCCTAAAGATGTTGCAGAAATAAGTAACTTCTGCAAACGAAAATTTGTCAATGTGAATATTTTTAGTTTTAAAGTCTCTGCATCGCACATACAGTTTTTAACTTTAAAATCAATGTTTCACTTCAAAGAGTCTGTTCGCTGACTCCCTAACCAACTCCTGGTGAATGAATGTTAAAAAGTTCAAACAACCTTTTACTCCTTTGTGGGGTAATTTGTAACCTGAGCTGATGGGAACAAAAAAAACCCTCAGAATCAGCAAAAAGAAATGATTATCTCATGGTACATATGTAATTTGCGGCATGAATAGCTTAAACTTTACATATTTTTTATATCAAAAACATTAGGTGAACAGACACCAAAGTAATTCTACAGCACTGCTGGGAAAACTACAACGGCCACAGTAAACTGTGAAATGATGAACCGATTGCCATTATTTTCGGGAAATGTGTCCTTACCCTTCAGTGAAAAATTCATCATTCACGCAACAGCTGGTGGGAGAAGAAATATTCCCTAAAATCTGTCCATGACATTTGGAAACTGATGGCAAACTGGCTGCAACGGCTGAAGACGCAGGAAATAAATAAGCTTTTCTATTTGTCACAGCCCATCTGCCCGAAGACAGCAGCTCCAGATTCCGAATGATACTCCATCATATGACTCCTTCAGAGCACCGGTCACAGCGTTTAAGCCTTGCAGCACAGCTGACCGGGCCCGCTGGCTAAAATCCTCAACAGCTGAGAGAACATGCGCACATATGCTGAGTATTCACAAAAGTCCCCGGCCTTTGTGGCTTATTATTCTGCTGTTTCACTTTGTGTTTTACAGAGAGACAAAGGGTTGGAAATGCCGCCGCTGTCAGGTTGTATTAAGCCCGTCTCGACGTCCGTAGGGGCCTGGCCTGGGGATACACGTGTTTGAGTTCGTCAAGCTCAAGCAGAGTGGAGCTCGAATCTGTGATGGAATTACTCTAATTAATGTGATAGACCAAAAAAGGTCCTGCAATGTGAAGTGACATGAGCTAGTGACGTAAGATGACAACGGAGCAATACTATAATCCATTATCCTGCCCGATTTAGGACACGTTGGAGGTCACAACAGCACCATGCAATTCATTTTATCTATGCACAAGAGATTTTACAGAATAAACTAATACTAATTGAGCTAGTTACAAGTATGAATGTTTACCAATGCTGTTCCTAAGGTTTAGACGTCTCCTAGTGGAATGGTAGAAAAAGTTATTTCTCAGGATGTAAAGGATAGAAGAAGAAGAAGAGCAAAGTGGTTGCTAGTCCAACTACTTTACCGGCTGATTTGCTGTAATGGCGTCTCTGAAACAATCGTTTTGTTGTCGTGAAGTCACTCTGTAACTAATTTGGTTGTGCTTATGCCTCACTAAACCTGCTGTGTCTATGATTAAGTGAGTAAGCTTTATTCAGTATTCACTGAACACTAATGACAAATATAACAAACCAATTAAGCAGCGTGGTGTTCCCCCACCCACACTTGTTGCTATTCCAACTAATTAACCTGCTAATATTAGCTTGTACTACTTCTGTTACTTTAAAGAGAGAAGAATTGCAAAAAAATAATAAATTCTCTTAACAGAAACCACTTCAAAAGTGCTGCTAAATTTGGAGGGTAAATATTCTATAGTATTGCTTTAGTGCGTTTAACAAAATCCAAACAATGACAATACTATGATAGCACATCAGCCCATGGCTGCATACAAAACATAACTGATGTTACTGGTAGTTTTGGCCCAATAAACCCCAGATTTATCCAAATAGGAATAGCATTTAATATCAACCCAAAGTTTTGTCAGTTAATGTCTTCAGTAACCAAATATCAAAGCTCAACTCCAATTTTCATAAATACGTTAATTTTTAATGCACTTTAACAATATGACTTAAAAATGTACATCGGAAACTAATGTAAGCAGAATGCCTTTTGTTTCAAGGCGCTGTCGCAGTTTTAAAGGGTGAAAATATAGCCTACATTAATGAAAGTGGTGGAATAAAAACGACTATTTCAAGTCAATTAAACAATATTCTAACTACTAGGGCCAAACTTCCATAGGAATTGCTTGTTGAATGCTTCATTGGAATATGTTAAATAGAAAAATAAAAAAGCAATAATAAAGCTTTATTATTATATATTTGGGTTAGAGTGAATTAAGGGACATTAAAGGATATAAAGTAAGTCCAGAATTACAGCTTTTAAAACTTTGTCAAACCTACATCATACATGCATAGTCTTTTGTTTCATTCGAGTCATTTTCCAGTTCCTGTGGATTGATTTGTTTGTTTGGTTGTTTTTGTTTCTTTTCCACACAACCCCCAACATACCTATGTGTATTAGTGGAATTTACAGAATCCCAAAAATGTGCATACGTTTACTCTGACAAGGTAACAGAGGTTTTTCAGGAGTACATAAATCTATTTTTTCCATTTATTTCTTTATTTCTTTGTCTGTTTCTTTTAGTTATTATAAATTAAAATCAACCATATGGGCTGTAAGGATTTACTACTGAAATTCAAACCTCAACGTGATGTCATGGGATAAATATGCCCACTTTCCCATTGAAAGCTGCCTGTCAGCAGAGAGGAAAAGGGAGCAGGCTGACATTTAACCACTTAACTGTCAAGCAGTGACCGGTCAGATTTCTTTATCGCCTAAAAGAGCCCCGGCGCACAGATCCGCTCCTACCTTTATATTTTTCCAATACGTCCTCGTAGGCTTGGAGGTATTCCTGTTCGTCCGAGAGCACATACCCCTGCGGCGCGTACTGAGCCATAACCCGGGCTTCCCAAACTGGACGCTCACCAGCGACGGACAGGGACACAGCATGTGTGTCGTTGCGCGGCTCTACGTGCGTGTGTGTGTGTGTGTTTGTGCGCCTGTGTGCATGCGCGCTTCGCTGAGGGCTACAGAGTGATCGGCGCTGTTGTCTTTCTGAAGGAAACGCCCTGCAGCCCTCCCTCGTCTGCAGTCTGACCAATGGGCGACGCTTCCTCTCTAACTTTATGGGAGTGACAGGAAAGGCTGCGCTGTAAAAAATAACCAACGCCCGTCAAAATAAAATCAAATGACTGAGATTGAAAATAACCTCGCGAAATGTTTATGTCATGGAGCTATATTGGGAAGTCTTACGAAGCCAGCCTAAATTTAACTACATTGTGGCCTACATGGCAAAAAAATAATAATACTGGTTGACATTATTTTAAAGTCAAACCAGTAAATATTGACAGCATGGGACATTGAGAGGAAAATTTTCATTGTTTTTTGAAGCAAATGCATATTTTCAAATGCATTTTTTAACCACAAAATAGCCTTCACAGTGACTCATCTCTTTACAACAGGAAGTGCCATACATGAATGATCACACGTCACGTGGATATTCTAGTTCTGATATATTATTGAATATAAGATACAGACTATTTCTTTGAGGGGAAAATTGACCTTTATAACAACATTATTTTCTCAAATAATTCTCATGTGTCAACATTAACATGTGACATGCAACTAAATCCCAATTGAGCAGAAATAATGTTCCTCACAAGAAATGATTTCCTTTATGTGATACAAGGGCACTGTGTTGCTTATCATATATTGTAAATGGCATTCCTAAACCATACATGTCTAAGACTTTACTAAATATAATTCAATCAAATACCTTTTATGAGCAAAAATGGCATTAAAAATTTAAAACACAGCATCTCAAAAATTTAAGAGTGCAAATTAAAGCAAGATAACCATCCTTTGAATTAAAAACAGTAATTTGCTGCTTTACAGCTGCCACTAAATTGTTGTAAAATTTACAAGAAAATACTTTTTACAGTGTGCAAAGCAATTCATTGCTGATTATGGCTGCAAGAAATGATAGGATGGAGTGAGCATCCATACTTTTCCGAAGGGCCAGGCTGTTTTTCTTTTTTCTTTTCTTTTTTTTTTTTCTTTTTTTTGCCTTACCGGTCTTTATTGAACAGTAATTTAACAAGAAAGAAGGTGAAGCCATGCAGCACATGGCCCAAGACCAGGAATTGAACCCAGGACATTTCCGTCAAGGACTATAGCTTCTGCACACAATGTACCTGCTCTACCAACTTAATCACCCAGCACCCAGGACTGAGCTGTTTGACAAAAGTGGGGAAGATTAAGCAACTGAAAACAGAGGATTTTTTATACCCTTAAAAACAACCTAATCTGTTCAAAACAGTTCCTTGAATAAGACTAGGAAACAATTCTGATGCAAAAATTTTCTATTCAAAGGCAAGAACATCACAAGGCTGAGAAATGGACTGTTCATGCACCAGCCATGACAGAGGACTTGAGCGGGAGCTCAACAGCCAGACCATCCAGACAGCTTTGCTTGTTAGTAAGAAAGTGCAAAGTTTCTTGGTTGAACAAATGTGCTGTCTAATATGATTTATTTGGAAAAAATGCTGCCGTCTTTACACAGTTACTACCTTGTTATGCTTAAAATTAAATAAAATAGTAGTGAACAAAAATACAGTAATTTCATCATTGTTTGAGCACCATATTGCCAACATCACATGTAAATAAAAAAGCACTACACTAAAAGAATTCAAAGCTAAAAAAATATCAATTTTTTTTATTTGTTTCCACCTAGTCAGTGATGGCAGAGCCTTCCCATCGGGCTGGTTCAAACAACGGGGTGCCGGGCCATTAGATGTACAAGCTACTACCACAAGGACAAGAATTGTCCCACTACGTTGTTCTCACAGGGCTAATTGCCAACCATGTCCATATCATTTCACCTCACATTTGAGCGACAAACTTCACTGTCTTCCTTCTTCCAGTATGGCTTGTATTGCTAGTTACACCCTGTTTCAGAAAAGATGTCTTTGCTGTTCAGTAGTTTTCAGTTGCAGACACCCTGTCTACTTTTAAAACTAGGCTTAAATTTTTCCTTTTTGACAAAGCTTATAATTAGAGTGGCTTATGTTACCCTGAGCTACCTCTGTAGTTATGCTGCTATAGGCTTAGGCTGCTGGAGGACATCAGGGTCTATTTCTCTCACTCTGCTTAGTTATCCTACTGTTATCCAATTTGTACAACTTTTAACTTTTTGTTCTCTATCATTTTTTTCCCCTTCATAGTAGGTACACATGGTCTGGCGTTCTATTAGCAGCGACATCATCCAGGGAAGACAGATCACCCGCTGTTACCATATAACGTAGAAAAGGATCAGTGTGTGTTTCTGTGCTTTTTTGTGTTTCTGCTCTGTCTTCTGTAACCCCCAGTCGGTCGAGGCAGATGACCATTCACACTGAGCCTGGTTCTGAAGGAGGTTTTTCCCTCCTGTTAAAGGGGAGTTTTCCTCTCCACTGTCGCTTCAAACTTGCTCAGTATGAGGGATTGCTGCAAAGCCATGGACAATGCAGATGACTCTCCCTGTGGCTCTATGCTTCTCCAGGAGTGAATGCTGCTTGTCAAGACTTGATGCAATCAGATGGGTTTCCTTGAATAGGAAAGTTTTTTTGACCAATCTGTATAATCTAATCCAATCTGTATAATCTGATTGAATTTGACTTTGGAAAGTGCCCTGAGATGACAGGTTTCATGAATTGCCACTAAATAAATAAAACTGGATTGAATTGAAACTAGGAAATCTAACTTCTTGCCTTTTTCTCATTTTATAGTGGGAGCTTTTCAGCATTTTTCCTGACATCGGACATGGAAGTTAATATGGTTATTGTCAGGGACTTGCAATAGTATTAATATCCATTCCATTATTATGTGTCCCTTCCTGTTTTCAGATCATTGTCAAGCAAATGATCTGAAAACAGTGACTTATAAAGTTGCCCCCCCCCCCCCCCCAAACCAACCATTTTAACATGATCAAAGTCTACATCTCATCAGCAAAAAAGCAAGGGCAGGCCAACTCTGAGTTGGGACAACATATATTGGACATTTTGTCATAGAGTATTCTGTTAGCCATATCAGAGGTGATTAAGCCATACTTTTCCAATCAGTTTTCCTTTTTTTTTTTCTTCTCAAAATGTTCCTACCACTTTCCACAAGCTTCAGACACTAAAATTTATACCAAGTTGGGGGTATCAGGGTTAGGATGACGTTATGTGTGTGTAATTTTTATTCAGAATAATTCTTCACAATATTACTGCAGTCAATTATTTAATGCTTATGTTTTTTATGTAGTATATTTGTTTTATTTTCATTTTATTAACAGAACCGATTCAAAAGCAAAAGGTAAAACACAATGTAGTTTTTAAAATAAAACTGCAACTGATATGTATATTTTTTTTACCGTGTACACAATGAGCGTCCTGTCAGATTGCACCTTTACATTGCACTCCATCTTTTACTGACTTCATGGCACTTCCATTGATCCGGGGAAGTAAAGTTCTAATTATGTCTGGGTTTAAATCAGCTGAAACTATGAGAACAGATCTTTACGAGCTTTAATGGTAAATCACTACAGTCCGGACGCTGTAATTATGACTGTGGTTTTACGAGATGAAGTGGTATCAAAGTAACACTATAAAACGATTAGGTGCCGTAAAGGTAGCTCAGCGCGCGTTTCGACACGTTTTATCAACCAGTTCCTTAAGGTCCTCATTAATCTCCATGTTTCATAGACATTTTAACGTTGAAACGTTGAATCACCAGAGCAGTCTAAATGTATATAACAGCACATCAACATACCCGAAAACCCGCGCATAAATCACATCTTAATGCTCATTCAGTGTTTCTCCAGGTGCGCTCGCTCACCTGCGATCCTGAGCACAGCTCTCTCCGCCGGATCCAGCACCGACCCCCCCTGGATCTTCCTCTTGGACCGCTCGTGTCTCGGTAGGTTCCAGGGCAAAGTGTCGCCGGGTGCCGGCGACGCCGATCCGGATTTGACGCTGCTGTTGTCATCCTCGTCCGAGATGTCGGCCGAGGAAGACATGGAGCAGTGCAGGGAAGGGTTCCCCGAACTGGAGCTCTGTGAGACAAAAGGAAACGAACAATGTCTTGACTATACACACAACCGTGTGTTTGGGGTGAGAATCCAAAAAGACAGAAAACGCAACCAGACGGTGATCACTTTTTTTTCTCTCTCTCTCTCTCACCATGACGGGTCAATGTGCGTAATGTGCGCGCATGTTAAAGCGTGACACGGGCCACCGGTTCACAGTGACCCAAAACAATAAAAAGACTGAGCCGAATAAAAAGGCAAGCCGAAAAGCAATAGCATCTAGCACCCCCGCCAGGTCAGATCTAAGACTTACCACGGTAAACATGGAGACCTGGCTGCTGGAAGGAGGAAAAAAAGAAATATCATCCTATTCGGGCATCATTAGCCTCCCCCTTCTGTCATCTATTTTAGGGGTGCCACGCCCTTCCAGCTCCGGACACGGTTCCCCTCTTATGACAGCATCGGGGATGCGGGGTTGTGTCAGATCTCCCGAGGACTGGATGATGCCGTGTGGGTGCTGTGTGCCGAGGATGTATACGGAGCTGGACCGTGATGGGAGAGCAGACTGCATGTGTCTGCGCGTCATACCCGGCAGCCAACAGCAGCAGCAGCAGCTCCAGCGCTCACTGCTGTGTTAGAGCGCCATCTCTTAAACAAAGGAACCGGGTGGATGTAAACAACCCCCCCAAATAAAAAGAAAAAAAATGGGTACAACAAGTTCCAGAAACACATTGCATCCATAATGATCACTTCAGGAGCAATTCCTAATATATGGAGCCTAGCGCTCAGAACAAAGAACACACTAATATGACTCTTATATCATGATATAGTTACCTGAGAGAAATAAAGGTGCACAGCAAGATTACTCTTTCCAGAATTCACAGGCTCCTTTAAGAGTCTTAACGTTAGGCTACTCATCAGCTAAAGTAAGGGGTGAACGCTTCCACGCCGCTATTTCTGTAGGAACTTTCTGCTGCACCTAGACACTCCCAGGTTGAGCAACAGAGCAAATACAGGCAAACACGTCCTTAAGCAAAAGGGCTGGGTGGAATACATGCTTGTACAATCACGTTCAATTTACCCGGTGATCAAGAACTGTAACCAGGGCAGTAGAATGGGTCCCAGAGGTTTTGCTCGGGAAGAAAATTGTTTGCTTTTTGTTGTCCTTAGCTATTTAAAAAGAGAACGGTGCCAATCTCACCCTCGGAGAGGCAAAGCTTAATTGATGTGTACGATTTATCTCCGAAGTTGGAGCTTGTATGTGGGAATAACATTACACCAGAGTTTAACCCGTGGGATTTTTTAAAATGATTTTACTACCATTAACTTTGCAAAAAAAAAAAAAAAAACATTGTTTTAATTTATTTCTTTTAACATTTAAAGGTGACCTATTATGCTTCCTTTTGAATTATTAGGATAGGTCTTATGAGCTATATATAACATATTAAATGTTTTTGCACAAAATTGTTCTCAGATAATGACATTTCTCTTCCCCAGTTTCACCTATTTCAAGGTCTTTTCAGAATTAGTTGCTTTTAGGGGTCTGTCACTTCTAAAACAATTAGAAGTGGCTGCAAACAGATGCACAATGGTACAACAGTATATATTTTAACGCTGAGTTAGACCCAGAAGCCGAAGAAGTGATTCCTCATGCACAACCAATCAGTAGCTCATTCTTACAGGGCAGCCTTAGAGAGAGTTCCTGAGGTACACTGAAAGACACGTTTCTGCAGTGTTAAACTATCCTGTTATATCTTCTCAACTAGCTAGAAACATCTGTGTGTGACTGTTGTGCTTTTATAAAGTGTTGGTTTGTGGAAGACAATTCCAGGAGGCATTTAGGTTGCTTTCGGTCAGAAGAATGTGAGAAAAAAAAACTAGAATAACTAATAGCGCAAGAGTTCCTGCAGGATTTTCAATGTAAATTAGCATCATCCTAATCGTTAACTGTCTGTGTCTTTTCAGCTGTTGTTAAGTTTAAAAGGAATTATGTGCACATTTTTCAGCGAGTGTTAATACCAACGTGTAAATTGTGTGTATTTTAAATAGTAGTTATGACTTCAAGGTAAAGATGGGATATAAGAGTAATGTTTTAAATTTTTGTATGTTACAGTTTTACTTTGGGTTTCTAGGTGAGTGGCAGCGCCTGTGGATTGTGACAAATAATCAGGTTTTTGGAACAGCTCGTTTTTCAGACACCAACAAAACATTTACTCACTGCCAAAAAACAGCTAGATGTTTTGTTTATTTTGGACTTGGACTGTTTGTAGAAGCAGTAGAGAACCAAATGGAAGTAGAAAAATGCACAGTGATTTTTTTTTCAAATATATAATAGGTCACCTTTAAGACTATTTCAACATTGAATATGGACATTGGCTGGTAATGTGTGTGGTACCAGTTTAATGAGATTCAGAATGTCAGAAGTGCTCATGCTTATGTCTGCCATACTTGATACTGAACTTGGGGAGGCTTGGCAGCTCTGTCAGAATTCTGACTTCAGGGCTTTTTCTTGTTTTCTCACCCACTAGAAACTCATAAAATCCAACTTTCAAGTACAAAGAGAAAGCACTATCCATCCCTACTCCATGCCCCTCTCTTTGTCTTTTGTGCACTTTAGAGATTGCGTTACATCTCCTTATACAGGCCTGGCATGGCTCCAAAACATTTTGGGTGTCTTTTTTTTTTTTTGCATGGAGAAAGACAGTTCTATAAATGATGAAGAGTTTATAAGGAACTTATTAAAAAGACAAATTTTGTTTTTTAAAAGCCTAAATTCATATGGACCAGAAATCAAGGCCTTGATGCCGATATGCACCAACCAATCCATCTATTGTATTTTGCCAACGTAGAAGAAACCTAGATGTAGGGCACCAAAACTGCCTCCAGCCCAGAAACCAATATCCTCCTAAGTCTTACTTTTCTCCCTGTTGCTTAGGGATAAATCACTTTTTGCTATCTGAAATATACTGTTCTTAGGATTAAATAGTAGCTAATACAGAAATAAACAATCCTGGTATAGAGATTTCTTGATTTTAAAATAAAATACAATAAAATCAGTTAAGCATTCATGAAAAGAATGTTTCAACATGGCAACATAGAAAGATTTATGGTTTTAAATGGATACAATATCCTAACTTCTATAAATCTTTTACAGATTAAATGTTTTAAAACAATTATTGAAAACAAAAAAGAAGCCTATTGGTTGTATTACAAAAAAAGTTTGGAATCATAATGTTGAATCTTTTAAGCCTAAACAGTCTACCTTTTTATTTTTCTGCATCCATAACAATAATAAAAAAAATCTTTATTAGAGTTCAGGGAGACATTAGATTTGAAGCAATCACTGCTTTGACCATGATCCAGAAACTCCAACAACAATATAGCGAAACAGGATTTTAGTATTTGTATCCACTTCTGTTCTTTTATATCCATAAATAGACTGAATGAAATGGGAAATCTGAAGAATCTTTCAACAGGCTTAAGAATTTCTTGTTTAAAATAGAAACTGCAGAGCTGAAGAAAGCCGCGCTCTGTTAATAATAGCAACATCAAATCAAGTCTTTCAGAGGCTACATGATGTTGCATTCGTATTATCCTATCTCTGCCTATTCAGATTATAGAAAAGTAAAAGAGTACATGGCTTAAGGCAAGCTGATTTCTTAGAGTTAAATATTTATTTACCTCAGTAAATTTTTACACTGTGTTTTACATGACACAACATCCACACCACAGGACCGCCTCAACAATACTCATTCAGAACTCATAATTGTGAAGTTTAAAAAAAAACACTGTGGGTGAAACATAAAAAGAAATGCAGCGTCTCCAGACTCATTTGATAAAATATTTAAGTTCTGGCTAAAATTGTGCAGACACCGAGCTTCTTTAAGTGCTGGATGTGAAATAAGACACGTCTGCCCCGGCTTCACTTCCTGTCAATAAAATGTGTTGCCGGTAGCTCCTCCACGCCGGTCAGAGCCGGTTGAAGAGATTAAGCACTGTAGCCATGTTCTTATCAACACAACCGCCGTATATCTGTCATCCTGACAGTGCGTGACTGCATCACAAATGAGAGTGGGTTGACGATAAGCCTAATTGTACTAATTTCTTTTCCTGATTCATGCTGAACCCTGACATATAAAATATGTCCGGTTACCTTGGCGCTCCCTCGATTTCATACCTTGTCAAATGTTTATTGTCATTGTTTAGTAATTGGTGGAACTGATGAGGCTGTTTTGCATGATTAGGGGAACAGTACTGCCACGCTGCTGGTAATGTCATACTTATGGCCAATTTATTGAAAGCGTTGTTTGGTTAGACGCATAAAAAGTGAAAGAAGTGATGTGAAACCGAGCTCTGGTGCAACTGGGATGGATGTGGTTTGTTGAAGAGTGCAGTGATTAAAAACAGACATTTCCCCCTGTGATCTCCTGCTATCATGCAGCAAAGAACAGGACTACGGAGATCAATAGGTTCCTTTGAACTGTTCGTCACTTCCAACAACACACAAAATTTGACACAGAAATCACAAGTCAAACTAAATTGGAAGTGACATTTTGCATTACGAATTAAAGGTTAAGCAGACATCTAATATTTTGGACACAATGCTTCATATATAAAGTGCCCAGCAAAAGTGTAAATACCCCTTGAACACTTTTCCCATTTTGTCTCATTACAACCAGGAACGTTGTGGTATTTTATTGAGATTTTGTGTCCTAGATCAACACATATTGAGGCATCGATTTGATCTGGAAGAAAAAAGGTATGTGGTTTTCATTCTTTACAAGTAAAAATCTGAAAAAAGTGTTGCAGTCATTTATAGCCAGCCCTCTTTACTCTGATACCTTTAAATATAATCCATCATTCATCCATCCATCCATTTCCCAACACGGGTATCCCTATTGGGGTCGCAAGAGGTGCTGGTGCCTATCTCTAGCTGTCAATGGGCGAGAGACCCTGGACAGGTCTATAATCCATCAGAAGTCACCAAATTGTTCAAATGGAGTCCACCTGTGAATATGGCAAACCTGAGATAGAGGATGCACTGCTCAGATTAGACCAAAACTGGACTCTTTGGCCTATATGGAAAACACTGTATTTGGCAGAAGACTAACACTGCACATAACCCTGAATGCGCTATTCCCATTTTTAAGCACGGTGGGTGCATCAGGCTGTTGGGATGCTTTTTTTCAGCAAGTGCAGAGAAGCCCGACCCTGTAGAAACGAAGATGAATTAAGTTGAACTCGTGAAAATCAATGGCTCAAGGTTGCAAAAATAGATAAGGCAAAGGTGAAGGTTCATCCTCAGAAAACATATAACCAGAGATGCAATAGAATGGCTTAGATCAAAGCATGTTTATGTTTTAGAGAAAGCCTAGAATTAAAGGGGACATATCATGTTTTTCATGAAATCATTCATTGGTAGTCCATATGAAGAGGAACCGCAATGCTTTGGTGAGGAACGATGTAATGAATAACAGATCAAATACTGTGATGTAATTGTTTTAAGAAAAGTAATAGAAAACAGAGAAAACTGAACGGCTTGAAAACATATGGCCCAAAAAAGAATATAAAGGGGGCGTGCCCCGATGGCACAGGGGTAGTTAGCATGAGCTAACCTGAGTTCAATTCCGACCTGAGGTCCTTTGCTGCATGTCTTCCTCCCTCTCTCAAACCCTCTTTCCTGTCAGTCTACTTTGGAAACAAAAAACAAGCCACTAGTGCCACAAAAACCCAGAAAAAAAAAGAATATAAAGATATCTATGCAGCTCATGGCCAGATTACATTCAAATGTTCTGCTTCTGAGGCTCCAAATACAGAACAAGTGTATTTAAGGGTTAAAAAAATTAATTTTGCATGACATGTCCCATTTAAATTCAATATTTGTAAGACTTAAACATATAGTAGCTTTTCACAGACCCTGGCCATTCAATCTGACTGAGTTTCAGCAGTTTAGCACAGAATGGGCAAAATCTCAATCTCTAGGTGTGCAAAACCAGTAAAGACATAGCATAAAACTTAACACTTTTTAAGGCAAATAAATAAAACTGTTTTTTGCAAAGTTTTGACCACAAGGGATTTTTTTAGATTTGTATTTGTAAACCATTTACTGTTTTTCCTTTCCCTTTACATTGATACACTACTTTGTTTTGGTCTGTCCCATAAATCCCAATGAGATCCATAACAGTTAAGGTTGCAAAATGGGAAAAAGATCAGGAAGGGACAGATAATAATTGAATGGATATTAATTCTATTGCAAGTCCCTGTATAATATATGAGATACTTCAAATATATGTTATATGATATTAATCTGTTTGTAGATAACATACAAATATTTGGCAGTTTTGTGTGTCTGTATAAAATCTGTATTCTCAGATTAAAGCAGAGAAACATTCACAAAACCCGGCTATCCAAAAGAACTAATGTGGCCACAGCCATTAATTCCAAATGCTTAGACCTCTATGTACCTTTCCGGCAAGAGAAAAAAACAATTATTGTTCTGATTAGGACATGGGTTCTGCCTCTCCTTAGTTCACATTTTGACCACACAAAGGAGTCTTACCCATTTAGGAGGCCTTTATCTGAAAAGATAAAGGCCTCCTGAAGAGGATAAAACTGTTGGGGTATGGCAAGCAGGGGCACATAAAGGAAGGATGTATTCACTTAGAGCCGAAGGACTGAAACAAGCAGATAAGGCTGGACTGATGGCGGGTACCAACATGAACAGGAGGACTGAGTCAAACTGAACAAATATCACTCTAAAAGGGAATTGTTATTTTGAATTTTAACTGCTAAGCTGTAACAGAAGGGAAACAGTAATAACCAATTAAATGAAATGTTACCGGATGGTTTTGTATTCAAGGTTTAGGTCAATTCGTGAACATGAAATTTGGTTCTCAAACAATTATCTTTACTACCCAAACCATCCACCTATACATGTCTTACTCTAGTTTCTGCTTCAAAAATAAATGTTTCTTCTCTGCACCAGTTCATCAAAATAAAATTGTGTCTGTATATTTAGTCAGTTAATGGTCCCTAAAATTTTTTTCAGGGGATCATTTTCTGTTTTGCTGAAATTGATAGTTTGGTGCGTTAGATGATTGCTCATAATTTACTGGGGTGATAATCTTCAACTACATATGTCACATGATTATTAATGACGCATAATGGATTCTGAGATAGCTTTTCCAAATGATATGACCTTTAAAGAAATTATAGTTCAAAAGCACACCCAGATCCAAGCTCTTTTATATAAACACGTTTGTTGGAACCTAAAAGCACCCAGAGACCCCAGTGGAGGGTAAATCAAATCACCTGCATCACTTTATCACCTGTATTAATCACGGTTACGGTTAGGGAGGGATACCTACGGCTTTACGTGTGGGAGTGACTTGCACAGACTGGTAAAACTCTGGCGGGAGTCTCTTCTTAACTTTGCGTTTTCTCACAGTCGAGGATAAGTCGGGTTCACTCTCTGGAACCTCGACCAGACTGGGCTTTTCTTCCGTCACCCGGGCATGTGCGCTCCTTCTCAAGTGACGTGGACTGTGCCTGAAACCCTGGGAAACATGATCAAATGTCAAAGAGGTTTAAAAAAAAAAAAGGTTATACAGTCAACATACTCAACATAGAAAACTTCATGTATTTGAACATGCAGCACCCTGAGTGCTATGAATGTTTTTTTTTCCAACTAAATGTATTTTCCAATCTGAGGCACTACAAAAAAAAAACATTCTTTGTTTCTCACACTTGTTAAAATGACTAGTTTTGTCATGTTAAAAAAATTTACTTTAATAAATTAGTTATTTTTTTAAAATATGTTGTGATATTTATGTTGTTTAATTGAGCTGAAAAGCAAATCCACTGAGAAAAAAAATATAAGAACCTAAAAAGCTGGTTGCAAACATGTGCCCACTTTGTTGAAACCCTTTTGATTCATTTGTAGCATTCTGTCCCCCTGAAGTTCACTCTTTCGCGCCGTAATTTAAAATTGAATGTTTGGCACGAAAACAACAGCGTCATGACTGATGGTTTTGCCGGACCCAAAGACAAGGATGTGCTGCTTTCAGGTGGGAAAATTAACATATAGAAACTGCTGTGAAACAGCAGGAAACCGAGGTAAGGAGTAAACAATAGAGAATAATCACAAATGCAAAATTCTGACAAAAACAGACCAGAAATGTAAGCATTTTCTGAAAGGACACCAGATGCAAGGTGAAACACGGTGGTGGCAGTATCATGATTTGAAGCTACTTATGCTTCAGATGGAATTGGGTTTTTGTTAAGTTGAATTAAGTGATGAATAGGTCCACACTGTCCTGATTTGGGCCTTTATTTTGTGTCTCTACATTCCCTACTCCACTCTCCATGATTAGCGTCACCTGCTGCCACCAATTATCATCAAGCTGTTGCACCTGGGACTCTGTCTATTTAAACCTGCTTCCCACAACCAATCCCACCAGATATCTCGTTTCAATGCCTGCATGTTGGTTCCCCAGTGTCTGTGTGCTCAGCCTTTCGATCCGGTTTTCCTATGCACGTCCTGTCCTCACTAGTTTGTCTTAGTGCTTGTGTGCACCACCCACTTTGTGTGTTCCTGTTGGCTTAGTGCTTGCTCTGCCCTCCTTGGGAAATCATTGTCAGCCATCGCCTGTCCATTCTTTCATCACCAGCCGATTCTGGTCTCATCTGCCCGTAATGTCTGCCACCACCTTCAATAAACCTTTTTAAGAAAATGCCACTCTGTGTCTCCGTATTCTTTGAATACCAGGTTCCCAGAGTACAAATCATTACACACACAGCCATCAGAGTTGGCCTCAAACCTTTATGTCCCTGATAGCTGGGTATACCAATGTTTTAGTGTCCCAGTGAGGCCCAGAAAATCAACAAAAAATGGCGTCATGAGAGAAAAACTAAATATTTGGAATGGCCTAGCCAGAGTCAAGAAATGAATCTGACAGACTGCTGGGTCATCTGGGGAGGGCTGTAGACCAGAGAACGTCTGCAAGGCAGAGACAGCAAATATTGTCAAGTCAAGATGCGAGACGCTCACAGATTCCCTCTATAGAGGACTGAATGCTGAAATTGAATCAAATGTGTTTTAACACACTTAAGCAACAAAGGTTAATGCACTCTTTTCTGCTCTTTTGAGCCCCAACCCCCTCCTCCTCCCCCCATTAAATTGTCTTGATTTTTCAGTTAAGGTCAACAATTTCTTACAGACAAGAAAACATAGATTTTTAACAGGGACCACTGTCTATATCAAAGCATTCATATTAAAATAGTGCATTTTTTTTATTCCTCTGCATGAATAATACACAATAATATTTTATAAAAACTGCAGAAAGATGGAAGTCTGCAAGTAACACAGGATTTCCAATCACTCCAAAATAAAGAAAACGTTTTGCATCTCTCTCTCTATAAGGTTTTATTAGGAGACCAAAAGATACAGCTTAACAGCGCTGAAGGTCCACATCTGTCTTACTTTAGCGTCCTTGAATATGATACCCTATGGCAACTGAGTCATTGGGGATTCAGTATCCGTTGGTTCAATAACATGACCTACTATGGTAAAACCAGCTCTTTTTTTTTTCATTTCAAAAAGCATGGAAAATAACAGAGTTTGTGCTCTTAGTGAGGTAATTTACTGTGGAATTAAACTCCGAGTAAACATGTGTTTTTGTTTTGTTTGTTTTCATTTTTTCAATGAGGTAAATTGTTAGTTTCCTGACATTGTTTTTGTTCCAGTAAGCCACTGCAAATCTGTATTATGGCTTCCCAAGACAGTTTTCCACAGTGAAAAAGGCCTTTCTGTTGATCCAGCGTCACCATAATTATGTTAGAGGCTTATGTGAACACACACGGAGAGTCTTCATTTATGTTAAACTGCAAAACTTCTTAGCCTGCATTATTTATTGATAATGGTTGCGCATTGCGCCCCTTAAATGCCTGAAATAGTCACATGCAGCCCATGGGTAAAAGTTCAAAGAACCCAACTTTGTGGGGCTCTTTTCACTTCAGACGTGGCCTACTTAGCATCCAAAGTTTATTGTGTTAATGACAAACAATGTGAAATGTTATCCTACCTCGGATCGAAAATGATGCGTTCTGAGACCCACTACAGGACAGATAACAGATATGTCACTTTAGAGACATTATGCTCAAACATTTTAAGTCTCAAACGCGTATTCGCTGAATAATAATCCGCAGATATGTATTGTCTTTGAAACACCAGCACACGCATGCAGGAAACAGAACATATCCACGGTAATATGTAGGCTATACAAGCGGATCAGGGATCGAGGAGACGCGGCCGGCCTGCGCGCTGCACTCACCGCGGCTCCTGGAGCGTCCCCCGGACAGCACCGATTTCATGGGATGCTTCCCATTCCGGAGCCTGCGATGCCAGCAGCAGAAAAACAAAATCGTCGCGATAGTCCCGAGCAAGAGCAGCAAAAGCAGCAGCACGCACTGGATACTGTACGGCCTCAGCAGGACCAAAAACGCCGCAGCGATCATTATAAGGCGGAATATAGGACAGCTCCTTCAGCTCCAGACGGCTGCCTGCCTCCTCTCCTGTGCGCCTCTTCCGCCGCTCGGAGCTCGGGATGCGCGATAAAGACGCGGCTCGTTGACATACGTGGAGCATCAGACTGCAAGACGTGGACAGCGCACAGGGTCAGAGTGAACAGTCCAGACTGGCGATATCATTTTCTTTTCTTTTTTTTTTTTTCTTCTGAGGTACAACGCATGACTCAGCAGAGTCGCATGTTTTATTTATTTATTTATTTCCCACAAGGGGCAGGGAGAGTCAGCAGATTTCTCCCCAGCAGCGCTGCGTCTACCTACTGCAGATCTGGCCTGCCCACAAGAAGAGAGCTGCAATACACTGTCCTATTGGACGGTGAGGTGGACGTCTGTGCCAGTCCCTGGGCACAGCCTGGCTCAGATGTAGGCCTGATGTGACGAGTTTTCATTTAGCTATATAAATAGTCCTAAACATGCTTTTCTGGTAAATAATAAAATGGGATTGTTTTCTGAAAATGTCGGGATTGAGGAGGAGATCAGACACCCACAGGAACCTTTCCAGGTCATAATCCTGTGGCGATTATATAAATTCTGAATGATGTCATTCCTATGCTTTGAAATGAGAGACAACTAGCAGAGTTGTGTATTATTAATATTATTATAAAAGTAAAGCATGGAAAACCGCTACTTCATGGCAAAGTTACAGGTGCACCACAGTAATTAAAGTAAATCGTGAAGGTGAGACTGGAACGTAAATAGCCCAGGATCTGGGCGCACATCTCGTCTCCAAGGAAACAGGCACGAATACACGCGGAGCTTGCTTGTTCTGCTGTTTGACTGCTGGTGCTTGCGTCCAGATCACGTGTCAATATCTCCGCCATGTTGTGAGTGGCATGTTTTTTTTTTTATTATTATTATTATATTGAAGTAGATTTTGTTCGACAATGAAGTCGAACAGATGGCTGTATCGTTTCCATTCAGAAACAGAGTTTGTGGTTAAATGAAAATAAATTAGGATTAGAATTCCCGAGGGGCATTTTATATATATATATATATATATATATATATATATATATATATATATATATATATATATATATATATATATATATATATATCTCCACTTGTTTATCTCCACTTGTCCATACACAGAAGAAGTGGAAAGCTATATATATATATATATATATATATATATATATATATATATACACATATATATATATAGCTTTCCACTTCTTCTGTGTATGGGCAAGTGGAGATAAACAAAGAACCCCGCCTCTACGGCATGCACCGTAAGCGAAAAGAGGCGCACCAGCTGCTCCTGACGTAGCAGAGCGTAGACTAGCGGGAAGCATTCACGTTGATTTGGGTTGTTGCAGAAGCTAGCCGCTATCCTGTGAACTGGGGAGTCATTAGGAGGAATTTGGTAAGCGACTGACTCGGTTGAGTCGACATGCTGCTTTGACAAACGTTGCAAAAGCTAAACTTGGCCGATTGCAGGGTAGTTTAGCTAAATCAACCCGTTGCTATGTCTGCACTTTTCTAGCAACTAGCATAATGTTAGCCTACGAGGTGTGTGCAATGTCTGTTGCTTGGGATATTTGTTCTTTATTTCACAATTTATAAAGTTGCTAGGCAGGTAGGTAAGCTGTTTTAGAGGTGACGGACAACGATACCGTACCTGAATGACAGCAAAAATGCATTTTAAACCCGGACTAGGTCCACGAAATTATATTAAGTACAATTTACGTTCGATTTAGTTCAGTCCTTGGATGTAGCACTTTGTCTACCCCTGGTGGTTGCATGTTTTATTGCAACAACAGTGATTTTTTTTTTAATTAAATGCTCAGCAGCACTGATTTATTTATGCCCTAATTTTTTACCAGCTGGCCCAACGCTAAACCCCCCAGCGTTATTATTTATTATTTATACACCCTGTTTGCACTGTTCATGTTCTAAATTTGCATGTTTAGCTGAAAATGTATTATTATTATTATTATTGTATTTAATTTTTTGCAGAGGCAAAATGTCTTCACCAACCCAAGCAGAAGATGACGACGAAGCGGAAGAAGTGGAGTTTGTATCGGTGAGTCGCGTTTACAGTTAGCTATGAAGAGAGCAGCAGTTCCCTATGGTTACGGCACAGGAAGCTGCAGCACAGATCTTGAACGCGGTGGTATTTTGCTGTGATGCAAAGCGCTGTCCTTATTTCAGGAGGGCCCTATTAGACCCTTACTGGAATGCATCGACCTGCTGAGTGACAGCGAGGACGAGGGAGGCTCGTCGCCGGCCGGCAGGGTGAGTGGCTGTGCTGGATGTTTTTAGAAACGTGAATACAAACTCCTGAAACCTTTTTTTTTTCTTTTCTTTAATCCCCCTAAGCTCGAAGACAAAATCGACAAAGACAGAGCTCACGCAGTGTCCACACTCGACAGACTGGCGCATAAGGTGGCCCAGGAGAAAAAAGAGAGGGCAGATAAATGTAAAGCATTTAAGGTAAGACTTCATGAAACTAAAGCTGCGGTGTTCTTCTACCTTGTCATGTTGTAAGGTAGAAAAACCAGGCAGAGGTCTCTAAAGCCTGTAAAATAGTATAAATAGTGTTGTGCATCACAAAGGGATTCATACACCTTAGATGTGGCTTTGCAACATGAAAACGTCTGTGTGTTTTGAGTTTTTTTTTTTGTTATCTACCAACATTAAGTAGTGCTTAATCTTTAATGGGGAAAGTGTATCGTTTTCCTTATGCTCCACAATCATGTGCCACTTTGTGTGTCTGTCACATTAAATGGCAATAAAATATAATGAAGCTAGACATCTTAAGGTGACATGAAAAAAGTTGAAGAGAGTTGCACATGACTTTGAATATATATATATATTTTTTTTTTTTTTTTAATAGTTACTGCTGTAGATGTTTTCATGCTGCCATCGAGCTGTCCATGGCAAGAATTTACAGTGAAATTGGTATAAGGAGTGCGAAGTTTACTTTAAACGCTTTGTGCAAAATCAGAGTCCTGTTACCTGATCATAGCTGACCCACACTCAGCTTATGCAACCAGAATTTGCAACATGCATATATCCAGAACACACAAAACACAGCAGAACTAGTGTGCAGCATTACCCTTTAATTTAACCACTAAGCATACAATTTAATTATGAACAAAAAAATTATAATCTACGGTAGCAACTCAAAGGTCACAATGCCGTTCTCTTAGAATTCTTTGTAGATTTATTTTAAATAAAAACGAAAAATGTAAACAATTCTGAAACTTTAGCATGAATGGAAGTCCCCACTACATCTCACTAGAGTTGGGTTTTTTTTTTCACCACAGTAACACGTGGTGACAGTAAAAAAATCTTTCAATCTTTTGTTTCGGTTAATGCAAAAACAAAATTAAACTAAATATCCATTTATTTATTTTTGCCTGCTGTTTATTGTACTGTATGTGGTTAGGAAAATTGCAATAGCGCCCTCCAGTGGCCACAGCTCCTATAAATAAACAAATGCTGCTCAACTTTAAAGGTGGTATGACATCACTGTATAAACAATTTCATTTAGTTGATATTGATGCATATATAAATTCCCCAAAGAATTCCCAAAATAAAAAAAAGTCAGCTTGTTTTATCAGGTCAAATGTCCCTCCTCAGTAAATGGGTCGGTTGCTGCGGTTGCTGTAATGATATACAGCTCTACCTGGTTGACTCCACTCCTATTGGCTACAACCATATTTGGAAAACCGGTCAAACATGCAAATCAACAAAGCTGACCGCCTCTGAGCGGGTCCTTCGTTATTCAATTTAGACATTCACGACATTCACACACCCTCATCGGTGCATAACAGACCACATTATAGCCCCAAAACCTCAGAAAAATGAAATCTGTTGCCATGGCCCCTTTTAAACAAGCGGCGCTGCATGTATTCTGCACAATATAAGTTTGTCATATAAAATACTAGCATTACTTTTTCTCGCTCACTGTTTTTTTTACTGCTGTGTGCCTAATTAATGTCATCATTTAGTTTTCTCTCTTTTTCCTAGGAAAAACAGATCTTACAGAAAGCTCATGGGCAGCAAGAGTTGGCCTGCTCTTCATCAAATGGCGTGAACATGGAAGCGAAGCGCTGTGTGGATATGTGGCTGAGGATGCCAGGTCAATTATGGATTTAACCCGAATGATCATAACAACTTGACAAGCTTTGTGTTTAAAAATATATAATCGTGATGCTTCTTATGTGGTGGTAATAGCCTTTTTTTCTCAGCTCTGGCTTCGCTTTAAATCTAAACCTGGATATCAAACTGCTTGTTGAGGTGTCACATAGTAATAATACTGTCACAGCTGAAGACTAAGCCTCCTCTTGCCTGTACTCAGGCCTTAAGCCTGGGGTGATCAGTGCTGGCTCAGGAAGAAGACGCACCCACGCTGCTTTCCCTAGAAGCAGTCCAGCTGGTCACACTTGTCCGGTCATCAACTGTGGCCGCGTGTACGAGAACGTCTCCCTCCTGGAAGGGCACCTGAAACGGTAATCCCGTCGCTCCGCTCATCGCCGTGTTGCTCGCGTGGGTTTCGCCGCGTCCGAACGTTTTGCTCAATATGTCGTGCAGGTTTGATCACTCTCCCTGCGACCCAGCAATCCACCTCAGAGGCAGCCCGTCTGAGCTCTTTGCCTGCGTCGCCTGCACCATGCGCTTCCAGACCAAGGGAGAATGGAAAAACCACGTGGAGTCCAAGGTCGGGGTGTTTTTCGTTGTTGGTTGTGGATGTTAGGTTGAGCCAATTTCTGAATGTATATGTTTACTAGATATCCTCATCTAGCCCTGACGGCCACAGCTCGGCTCAGATTTACCAGCGCATCGTGTGCTTCGCCTGTCCCGCGTGCTACCTCATCTTCAACTTACGAGACGAGTGTCTTCAGCACATGTCAGACAGAAACCACTTCACAGAGTCTCTCCTCATGACCGGTAAGATTTAGTGAGTCAATTTAGAGCGTTTCGAGACATTGTGTGCATGCTTTTTACCGGAGGAATTACACGGTTAGACTGGAAAAGCTCTCGGATTATGAAGTTTTCATTCAGCTCTTCTCCCCTCCTGTCACTTTGGTGCAGAAGAAGTCAAAAGAACAGCGCAGCCGGTTCCTGTCCCGCCACACGTCAAGAACCGCCTCATCGCTTTGTGCAAGGACGTGCCTTTCAAGGTCCGCTGCTCCTTGTGTCACCAGGTGCTGGTGTCCCATCAGACAGCTCAAGCTCACTTTAAGTAGGTTTCAGTTGCACTCTATGCATTTATTGCCCTGCAGAAGCATGTGTCACGTTAGTCACAAATATAGCTTTATTTTATCAGGATTGTGCGCGACAGACCAACAGAAAGTAGAGCGTAATAGTGAGGTAACAGGAAAATAATCTATGGTTTTAAAAATATTTAAAAAAAGATCCAAAAGTGCTATTTATTTATATTGTATTCCATCCAATTGGACCGATACTTTGTAGAGGCTGCTGTGACTGCAGACGCAGCTGGAAGGTTTTAGAGATTCTCTCTCTGTTTGGCACAAATATTTGGGTCTCTTGGCAGGTTCTGTTTCATGGGCTTTTGCTGTGTTTGGGTAGGTTTGCAGTTCAGCCATAGTTGTACCATATCAGATGATTTATTAATCAGTGCTGTTTGCAGCTTGAGATAAATATATTTATATTTTGCCAACCTAAGCCTGCCCTAAGCATCACCACCGCTGTGCCGCTTCGCCTTCATAACGCTGATTATTCTCTAAGGTTCTCGAACAAACCTGTAGGGCTACAGAACAGTTCTATTTACGCTGAAATCAAACTACACGCTCAATTTACTAAATTTGTTTTTTTGTTTTATTTAGGGGTATCAGAGTAAATGGCACTCGATAACGTTACAAGAGACTTCTCTTGCTTTTCACAACTGTGCATTATTTGTGTTGGTCTGTAACCTGGGGCTCTTTGGGCCCTTAACACACCAAAAATGACAAAGCCCAAACAACGGGGCTTTTTGCACAGTTTCTAAATACAGGTGGTAATGAAAAAGACCACTCTTAGCAGTTTTATGTTTTCTAATAAAGTTAGAAAAGCCGTTTTTTTAATTTTATTTCTGCAACAGAATGACATTAATAGTAAAATGAGTACAAATTTATATTTTTAATTAAACTATAAAACAAAATCAATAAGCCCTCTGTTTTTGATGGGTCGTGTTGCTTTTGTAGTTTTAGACAAATGTTACCTAGAAGAAAACGTTTTAAACGTTGCTGCCCTGCAGTGTTGTAGTACTCGAGTCCGAGTCATTAGCTAAATTTAGAGACTCGTGACTTGACTTGGACTTGAGCACTGATGACTCGAACTTGGACTCGGACTCCTACATTCAGATCATTCTGAATTTTTTTATATCATTAGGCTATAATTTTAATGTCATTAGAATATTATTTGGTGTATGATTTTAATATCTAAATTATTAGTGCAATGTGGTGGAGTGTCTATATTTTTTTTTAGTTTAAAAACATGTAGGATATGCTTACTTTACTGCGGAACTTGGACTTGACTTGGATTTTTTTTAATGACTTGGACTTGACTCAGACTTGAACACTGGAGACTCGAACCTGGACTCGGACTCGAGGCATAGTGACTTGACTACAACACTGCTGCCCTGCCACAGCGAAATTCTATAAAGCCTCTGGCTGTAATGAACCAAGGGAGGAAAACCTTTTTTTTAAGGGTATGAATATTTTTTTTGCAAGGCACTGGGCATTGATGCTTCCTGTCTCTGGTTTCCATGGATCTAATCATCACGTCTCCTTCCCAGTGTGCACTGCAGGCAAGGCTGCGCTGTGGCCAAGTCTGACAAAAGCATAGTGGAGGTCGCGAAGCAGCTTCAAGTGCGAGGCCAGTGCGTCCTCTGCTCGGAAATCTTCCTCAGCCACGCCGAGATGGAAAGGCACAGAGAGGCGACGCTTCACGAGGTGGAGGTCAATCAGAGCATGGCCAAGGCGCTCCTGCAGTACAGCCGCTTCGCTGAGATCCAGCAAACCCAGAGAAAAGCAGAGGCCCGGGAGAGAAGAATGTCGTCTGGTCTCGAGGCTGACTTTCACAAAAGAAAGGAAGGATTGGACTGCGGCGGGTTTTCAGCCAAACGGAAGAGACCGGGCCTGAGTGTGAACGCCAGCAGCAGGACCTCGGTGACGGCTTGGTCCTGCGAGTGCGGCCTGCAGTTCTCCGAGGAGCTGGACGCCAGTAAGCACCTCCTGGCCGCAAACCAGGTTTTCCACCAGTGCGGCGTGTGCGGCAAGCTCATGGGGGAGCTTTCAGTCACCCGCCTGCACATGAGCCGCATCCACGGCGGCGCGCACCTCTCCAACTTCCTCTTCTTCTGCCGCAAGTGCAACGTGGAAACGGCGCGGCGGGAGGACATCCTGCTGCACGTGTCCGAGGCCCACCGCGGACACACCTACCTGGCGGAGAAGGAGGTTCCCTGCGATGGCGCGGCCGTCCCGGACGCCAAAGCCTGCACCAGCGCGGAGGACGCCGCGCCGGCCCCGCGCGCCGCGGCGTCCACAGCGGAGACGCCGCGGCGCGCGTGGATGTGCCGGATGTGCGAGGACCTGTTCGACTCGGAAGCGGCCGTCTCGGAGCACTGCGGCCGGGTGAGCAGCCACAGCTTCCAGCGCTTCGTCTGCGGCCACTGCCCGCAGAAGTTCTTCAAGGAGTCGACGGTGCGGCGGCACTGCGCCAACGAGCACGGCGGCGAGGTGAGGAGCGCCTACTTCTGCGGCCTCTGCGACAGCATGCGGTTCGACACCGAGGACGAGTTCACGGACCACTACGGCAGCCTTCACAGCAAGGACTACTACTGCGTGGATGAGGCCCGAGTCGTTCAGCCGCCCACCGCCGAGGACCGCGGCCGGGACGCGTGCCCGTGTATGGGCGGGGAGCAGCCGAAGGAGGAGAAGAAGGCGACCTTTACCCGCTGCATGAGAAGCCTGGCCGCCGAGGGAAGGTGCCGGTACACGTGCGCTCCCTGCGGCGTGTCGCTGCCGTCCTACGCGCAGATGAAGGCCCACGTCCACACGACGCACGCCGCCTTGGACCTGGACAGGACCTTTGACGTGGTCTGCCAGGAGTGCCGGGAGAGCTGCAGGGGTGTGCCGCGCTTCCACAAGCACTACCACGCCCTGCACTGCGCCCTGGAGCCGTGCCGGAGCTCCAGGGCGCGCGCGGGGGACCCGAAGCCGCCACCGGAGGCCGTAAGCGTAATAGACGCCGTCGAGGTCAAACCAGGAAGTGATGGTAAATCCGTTATAAGGTCTTGCTGCTTCTTCTTTTTGTTTTTTTCCCTGTCACGTTTTTGTGCAGCCGTGTTAAATCTGGGTCTGTGTTTTTGTACAGAGATTGAAGATGAAGTGCTGGTGAAGGTTTTAAACAGCAGTAAAGCCAGTAGTGAGGGAGAAGCGCATGAAGGTGAGCAAGCTAGTAGGTGTTAAACAAACGCGACAAAAGAGTTTATTTTCTCTGATTTAGTTTGGGGTTTAGCATCAAGGCTAGAAATTAAATGCTGCCAGATGCCAATTGTGACTGCAGCTAAGTTAAACTGCAAACCTCATGCTCTGTGTGTTGAAGCCCTTCTGATGCTCAGGATGTGAAACTAACCCTGGAAATGATTTACTTTTTTATATCAGACTACTGGTAACTAGCCCATCTTATTTTAATGTCGCTTAGCTGTTTTTCTCCCCGATTTTGTCCCAGATCAAGCAGAGGAAGAGCTGCGGCGTGCGCTGTCTTTGAGCGTAGAAGAAGCAAGAGAGTCTGCAGGTGTGTATTCACGGGGCCAGGCTTGTTATTCCTCTGTAATATTATATATATTGTAATATTATCTGTAATATATTACAGGTAATTTTCTTTTTAAATCATAGACTTTCAGTCCCTGAGCATCCTTTAAGTCGCTTTATGTTGCTGGTATGTCAGCTATTATTCACTACTTACCTGAGCAGAGTCAGAACTGTTCAAAGCGGTTGTCGGTGGTAACCTGCAGCAGAAGTCTCAGGTTGTCACAGGTCAGCAACTTTGGTACGCTGCCACCCAGTAGAACATCCCTGTCTCTGATTAAAAACCCTCTGCAGTATGTCGACAGGAGCTTGGGTCCCTGCCAAAGCACTGACGGGCTCGTTGGGTGGCAACCAGGTTCCAACTCTTCATGGGTCAAAACAGCTGAGAGTTCGTTGATTCTAAGGTCCAGATCCGGGAAAGTTAAGAGGAGCGTTTTTATTTTCTGGGATGTGCATTTCCTTAAACATCCTGAAATATGAGACAAAGCCGCCTAAAATCGAACAATTACCTTTAATGTTGCCTAAGAATTGCTGTTAATGTTCAGTTTATTTAGCATATGTCCTCTTAAGGCGCACAATCCAATCAGATTAAAGACTGTCACACCGCAAATGAAGGCAGCAGTCGTTGACAATATCGGACGTGTTATGATGAAAAAAACGTAAAAATATTTATTAATTGGTTGCAATGCAGTGTTTTCCCCTTAAAAGATCGTCTGTAATATAGAGATCAGTTTTGCAGTGGCAGTATGATTCAGTTCAATTCAATTTTATTTATAAAACGTCAATTCATGAAACATGTCATCCTAAGGCATTTTCCAAAGTCAAATTCAATCAGATTATACAGATCCTTATTATATGTTCCTCTCCTGTTAAAGAATTAGTATGCATTCTTTGACAAAACAACCTTTTGACTTTAAACTTTAGTGGGGAGACAACTTTTGAGATGACGCTGAGGCGCACGTCCGAGCTCGCTATTAATTGTTACGGTTCAGGTTGTTGGAATTTTATCAATTTGTTTGAACGGAAACTTTTTAGAACATTGATATTTAGCATGGGCTTAAATGTTGCTGTTGGATAAAAAAAATACAGAAGTCACGTCATGTAATTTTAAAGTTAAGAGAAAATGTGACTCAGGTAAAAAGCTGCTGTTATTCAGCCAGCATCCTTCTACGAAGCTCCGTCTTTAGTTCAGGGTCCATCTAAACAGCCTTTTCCTGCCAGCAGGGCGGCTTTCAGGAGACATTTCTACCTGCTTATGTCTGACTGTGTCCTGGTTCGTCCAAAATAAGGAAAAATGCACCTTTATTTAGTACACATGTAGACCAGTTATGGGAGTTGGGGATGGGGAACAAATGTATATTTATTGTAAAGGTTCTAAACTCTTAATTGATGTTTCTAAAACCCAAAACATATGGTGTGTTTGATTGTTGCCAATAATATGTTTATTTTATTTATTTTTTCACGTGTCCTGTCCGGCAGTGTAGCATTAAGAATTGCCATGAGTGTTTAAACCGTAGACGACCAATACATTTAGAAACAAAATGATGGCAAGGAACTGGAGAAGAGCTCAGTAACGAAGTGATAGAGAAATGTGTGTTTTGTAAGGGTCTGATTGCATTTGCTGTAATTTTTTTTTTTTTTATTGTATTTTGAAATATTTTTTTCTCATCACTTGTTGCTTCAAGAACAAAAACCATTGTGTTAAAATTATCCCTGACGTGACTGAAAACCTTTGTGACTGATCTGCGGTCGGCTGATATCGGGGGTGGAGCGGTCATCTTCCAATAGGAAGATTAGGGTTTCGACTCCAGCTTCCTCCTCTCACATGTCGACGTTCCCCTGAGCAAGGCACTAAACCCAAACCGACACATTCACGCTACCGACCGGTGTATGAATGAGTGCGACTGGATGAATTGGGCTCCACAAATCGCTCTGAGTGGTCTTGATGACTAGAAAAGCGCTTTATAAATTCAGTCCGTTTCCCATTTAGCTTAACAACAAAAAACTAAATAAATATTTATCCATCCAGAGACAAAAAAAAAAAATAATAATTACTGAATAATTTTGAATATTTTTCTGCAACTATAAGAAGTTTTAACTTGTTATAGTTGCACTGGAACATTTCCATCTTTATTGCGATAAAATCGATGTGGTGTTGATAATGAAAAACGCCCATGTTAACATTTGAACTAAACATCGGTCAGCACTAAATGAAGTTGAATGAACTTGTAGAAGTTCCTGGCTCCATGAATCACTGCCGCCTCACTGACCTGCATCCCACAAACAACGATCCTGACTGCTGCAGTATGGATTTATCTGAAAGCTCTCCGTGGCCATTACAGGAAGCCAGAAAGCTTTTATCCCTGCATGTTAGAGTAGTTCTTCCTGTTGTTTCATTTGCAAAAAACACCCACCATCCACCCTAATTGTATTCTTTGACTGTTTATCTGTTCTATTTAAACTTTTGTTTAGCAGTGATATTCTGGATCACTGCTTTGTCTTTCCCTGATCAAAGTCAATTATTTTATTTTATTTTATTCGGGCATGGTGTGATGTAAAACAATGATGTGGATGTTTTTAAGTGTGTTTAATACTTGTTGGGGATTTTTACTAAAGGTACAAAGAAGTTTAAGACACCTCAGCATTTCTCTTTTTATGCTTAGTCATCTCCTTTTCAAATATATGCAACAAAATGAATGTGCACTTGTTTAAAAAGTCTTAGTGATCATTACTTTATGCGCTTTTTAGATGATGGTTTTTATGAGGATGTTGATGTAAAATTGTCAACCCAGTTGGGTCACATTTGAGCAACGCTCTGACCGTTGCTTGATTCTGCGCAACACAGCCCTGCTTTGTTTGGACTAACTTCCCGTGGATGTAAAGAAGGAAAACCCAAACTTCCTCCATCTTTCTGCTTCCTTTCCGCCTCATATTCCAGAGGCAGCGTCCTAACAAGGACAGAAAGTTGTGGAAAGTCAGTTTGCTGCACCAGGATCAAAGCGTTGTCCCTTCTTGCGTTTCCCTGCTAGCGGTGCCTGCGTGTGCCGTGTATTTTTACCGCACTCTGTCTCAATCTGAGCACAACGTCAAGTGTTATTTATCTCACTTTAAAGTCTAACAACTGGAATTCTTCATTGCGCCGTAACATCAGTATAAGCTATTTATAACAATTTGCACTTTAAACAGAAACTACATGAAACCAAGGACAGCTCCGTTAAATGGATGCCAATCTGTCTGGAAGTCGCATTAGTCATATTAGTTCAGGGTTTGTTTAAAACGAATCAAGTGTTAAACGCTTAAAAAGAGATGCATCATAAGAGGGCATACATTTTTCATTGTTTTTCTGTTTTGCTGTACTCAGTAAATCATAATCTTGTCTTTCTGTTTTTTTTTTTTTTTTCAGATTTGGAGGAAGCTCTTCAAAGAAGTGTTTTGGACTTCTAAGCACTTTGTTTTTCTTTGACGTGCGGTCGGTCGACTACACACGGTTCAAAGTTTTCTACATGGTCATCCTGTGATATAATAAAGAAATCTTTCTTGTTTTACGTTTGCACCTTCCCTCTGTTTTGGCAACACAAGTCACTTTCTGTTACTGGCCGATGGCACGTTTTGGAAGTTTAGAGGAGGTCGTGTTATGGCAAGAGATGTCGCGCCACGACTGAAACACTTTGGCGTGTTGACACGTGTGCTATAGATGGCGTCGGTGACACTGCAAGATTCCTCGGTTGGTCTTGTGACCGCATTCTCGACTATTTCTACATCTCAAGTCTCAGGTTGCCTCAAAGATGAGCAGAAGTATGCCGTGTTTTTCTCCTCGCAGGAAGTCGGTGTTAGGAAGACAGTTGTTTTAATGTGGGGAGGAAAAATAATTTATTGAAATACCTTGGGCCACAAATTTAACCATACAGTAGTTTATATTTACACCTCCTTTGTTTTTTGTAACTTGGGATTGCAGTTCAGGAGGTAAATCCTGTGTGTTTGTGCTCATAATAACCGACTGAATCTTTGAATTAGAATTAGGCAGGTGACATAACCACGGCATCAAGGTTTGAGTGGCTTCTAAATAATAATAATAAAAGATAGCCTGGCAATGCTGTTGTTTGGATCATAATTTGCTGTGGCTCGATATAACAGCCCGAAGAGGTTTGGAAAAGCATTCACACCCTTTTAACTTTTCCATATCCATGTAACAACCACAAACTTTAGTGTGTCTAAGTGATTTTTTTTTTGTGTTTGACCAACACCAAGTGCTTCTCAATGGCAGACCTATAAAGACATAGCTGTGAGTCTAGGTACATATAGGAAAATTTAAAGTAATGTCTAAAAGTGTCTTCTTTTACCAGTCATCTCAGAAAGTGAAACTCATGTCGAATCATCACAATCAGAGAATTAGAATATTGTGGAAAACTTTCGTTATTGGAAACTCGTGTCACGCCCTAAACAGCTAAATAACTCGAAACAGCTGGAAAGGTTTCCTGAGCCTCTAAACGGTCTCACTCTGGGGTCAATAGGCGACACAGTCATGGGGAAGACTAAGCCTGACTGGACAGATGTCCAGAAGACGGTCATCACCACCCTTCACAAGGAGGGGAAGACACAAAAGGTAATTGCTGAAGAAGCTGGTTGTTCTGTATCCAAGCATATTAACAGAAAATCGGGTGGAAGGAAGAAGTGTGGTAGGAAACGGTGCTTCAGCAACAGGGAGAACTGTGGCCTTGACAGGATTATCATGTGAAATCTATTCGAGAATTTGAGGAAGCTTCACAAGGAGTGGACTGAGGCTGGACTTGGTGCCTCAAGAGCTGCTGACGCACAGATTGAATCCTACACATGGGCTTCAAGCGTCTTAAGTGGGCTAAGGAGAAAAGAAACTGGACTTGCTCAATGTTCTGTTGAAAGTAAATTCTGAATTTCATTTGGAAACCAAGGTCCCACAGTCTGGAAGAAGAGTGGAGAGAGGCACAAAATCCCTGTTGCTTTAAGTCCATGTGACATTTAGTCAGTGATGGTTTGTCATGTCATCTGCTGGTTCTGGTCCACTGGGTTTTCTGAAGTCCACAGTCAATGTAGCCATCTGCCAGGAAATCCTAGAGCACTTCAAGCTTCCCTTGCTGACAAGCTGTATGGAGATGCAGATTGTATTCTCCAGCAGGAGTTGGCACCTGCCTACACTGCTAAAGGTACCAAAAGCTGGTTAGTGAAGCCTGGTGTCCCTGTTCTTGATTGGCCAGAAGATCCTCTGACCTGAACCCATAGAAAATTTCTGGGCTTTTAAGAGAAAGATCAGAGAAACAGGGCCCAACAAGGCAGATGACCTTAAGGCAGCTATCAAAGCAACCTGGGCTTCCATTACACCTACGCTGTGCTGCAGGCTGATCACTTCTATGCGACGGCGCACTGATGCAGTAATTCATGCAAGAGGAGCCCCAACCGAGCATTGAGAGGATAGAAATGGACTTACTTTTCAGATGTCAGACATTTGTGTCTAAAACGTCCTTTTTTGATTGGTCTGATGTGATATTCTATTTTTCTGAGACTGAATTTTGGATTTTCTTTACCTGTTAGCCATAATCACTAATATTACATTAAATAAATGCTTGATATATCTTACTCTACGTGTAATACATCTCTATAAAATAACTGTTAGCCTTTCTAAAATTACTGGCAAAAAGTTGCACTTTTATGCAATATGCTACTATTTTAAATGTGTTTTTCTTTGATTTCAAATGTAGCATCAGGTGGCAGAATTTATCAACAGGAAAGCTTCTAGTTTCAGCACAGCCCAGTACAACTTTTAGCTGTGTTCCTGCGCCGACACACCCGAATCAAATGGCTGAATTCCCTCCTCAGCCTTCAGTCATTCAGCTCTGCAGAGGCCCGGTAACTTGTCATTCTGGGGAGCAGGGATACAATTTAAAGTCTCCAGGAGGGCAGCTTTTCAAGGCTGGAGTGGGAGTCTAAGAGTGTTCATTTAGTATCAAAATCAAGATCTAAAAACAAACAGGAATTCGTGGTAAGACTTGAAGATTAGGGCTCAGTGAAGGAGACAGCTATTTTGCAACAAAGGTTATAAATTCCTACCTAACACACAGCCCTAGAACAGCTATTATTGCAGGTTCTAGTGCTGACGGGGATGGCAGGCAGTGCAAATGCATGCCAAACTTGTTAGATTTTTAGCTGTAAAACGTTTAGGCAATCATGGTCCAATTTACGTTGGTCTGTCACATAAAATCATAATGAATTTATGTTTTATGCCTAGTATGGGGGAAAGTTTCATATAAACAAATACTTTTGCAAAGCATATTACTTTTACAGAAACCTCTGTATATATATATATATATATATATATATTCAGGGGCGGATCCAGGATTTTTCAAAGGGGGGTGCGCATCTAAGGGTCATGTCAAGACAATGTGAGGCTAAACGACCAAAGAATGCCATCTTTACTCTTTCACACTACCCTAATTATTCATCTAAGGGTTTTTGAATTGATAATCATTTTAATGGATGAACATAGGTGGAATTAGCATGATTACATTATTGGAATTGAAAAAGGATTTTTTAAGACAGAATTTCTTGGTTTTTACAGCATGCACAAGGTTAAAAAGTAGTTTGAAGAAAAAATTATCCTTAAAAATGTATCCTTATCAACAATTAATCAAACAAAAATTTGCTTTATTTCCAGAAATTATATTTATTTAGTAAAATTGAATAAAAAGACCCAAGGACTTAAGAATGGTTTGATATGGTTCAAATGATAAATGATTTTTTTAATATACATGTATTTTAACAATTTATTTTATCCAGATAAACTATATTAAGAAAAAAATGACTTAAAAAGACCCAAGGACTTTGTTATGGTTCAAGTGATAAAGGAGTTTTGAATATATTTTAACAAGATAAACTATGTTGAGAAAAAAACTTTAATGTAAGTATATATATATATATATTATTTTTTATTTATTTTTTTTTTTTTTTCTCTCTCACAAAGTGCTGAAAACCTTGTTTTTCCACTCAACATAACATAAGCAAGTGCTCTCCCACTATAGCAACAAATGTAAAGTAACAAACAATAATTATCACAAAGCCTTTGTATCCCATTTGATGTATCTGTGGACCCAGTGGCCGCCCCCGTGGTCCTCCGGGGGTCCGCGGGCCACGCATTTAGGAACCGCAGCTCCGGTCTCCTCGGGAAGCTTCTACAAGCGAGCGAAGGAAGTTGCAGCCCATGTTTGGAAATGTTCCCCGGAGGCGCCGCTTGAGTCTGAGGAATAATCACGACCAGCAGGAGTACGCGCAGGGCTGGACGCGCACCGCACATAAGCGCTCCCGGACGGAAGATCTGAACAGAGCGAAAAGAGCGGTCATCATCAATAATATCGCCATGGCCCAAGCAAAGATACACGCCAAAATGAACGAAGCCGCCTGCAGCAAGTTCAGCCGCACGCTGTCCATGGCAGATCGCTCCGGGCGACTCCTGGAAAGTTTGGATCAGCTGGAAATGAGGTAGAGCGGAGTAACGGGCCTGAGCATGTGCGCTCTGCCCTCGACTCGGTCCGCGGCTCCGTTTGTGCACTTTAATAATGTCCGACCGCTCAAATCTGCGAGGTTACGGCGGTACTTTAAGAACATTATTCCGTATGAAGAGAAGACGGGCCGTGCGGCGTTTGACGCACGCCGATGGTGACGATTCGCTGTTTGTGCTTTTTTTTCTATCAGGGTGGAGGCTTTACGCGAAGCCGCGTCTGACATGGAGCAGGAAAGGGAGAGCATCCTGGAAATGATTCAGTCCCTGCAGAACAGTCAAGAAATGCGTAACATCTGTCCGGGTGAGGCTGCTGCTAATTCTCTTCCAACTTACGTAAGGGCGCAAAAAGTCCGCCCTCCACAGCTTAGTGGAGGGATCTGGGTCCACCGTGCGCTGAAATCCGGTGTCAGTCAGCCGCTTTGTTCTTTCTGTAACATTGTGATCCGATGAGGTGATCCGTGCATGGGTGGTGCTGATGGTCAGGAAGCTATGGAGGAGCACGGAGCAACTAGTCCTCCTCCACAAACGATGACTGCACGGGAATAGATCATTTACGCGCAGTAAGGATAAAACCTAGATCTCAGTGAACAGCTCACCATATACTTTTCAATGAGTCGATTGAGAAAATAAAGGAATTTTATAAAACACAGTGAGATAGATAGATCCCTTACATTTAATGAAAAGCTCAAACTCTTGTTTCTCAGAAAGTTAGAATATCACATAAGAGCAATAAAAAAAGATTATGTAGTAATGTCAGCTGAATGAAATGTATATCCACTGACTGTACCGTAGAGCAGGGGGTTCCTAAAGTGGCGGTCGGGACCCCCCCCCCCCCCCCCCCCCCCCCCACCCATCCCCCCAACAATGGGTCCCAAGATGATTTATTGCTGATGTGCTAAAAAGATTTAGTATTGCCTCATTTGTAAAACCAATACCAAACTACAACTTTAACGCTTGTTGCGAAAATACTACTTTATTGTCGTCATTTTATGACTTTATTCTCATAACACCCCCCAAAAGAAAAAAAAAGTCACACCTGTCAAAAGGAGTTTGTCAGTATCCAGCACTGTAATTTTGGGAGTCGCAGGCTGAATAATTTGGGAACCCATGCTGCAGAGGAGCGTGCCTTTTGCATGAATTACTGGATCAGAGAGAGATGGTGCAGTGACAATCAGCCTTTGGCTCTGCTAAGGTGTTAAGGACACTTTAGCGGTGGCCTTCGTCTCATCTGAAATGTTGTGTTTGGTGTCTATTGTCTTCCTCTTAAGAATACTCTGTGGGTTCTCCATGCGGTTCAGTTCAGGGCCAATATAGATAACTTGGTCATTAAAGCAGGTATTTACACTTTTTTGGGGGGGGAGGTCGAGTAGGGCAGGTACCAAGTCCTTGTGGAAAATGGGATCAGCATCTCTATAAAGCTTTAAGTCGGAGGAGAGCACGAAGAGCTTTAAAGCGTTGCGGTAGATGTCTGTGTGAGTTTGGACTTGATGAAACACAGCGAACCAACAGCAGATGACACTAAATCGTCCCTTTAGGGATCACTTTATGCCACACGTGGGAGTGAGGGCTTGTTCTTTTAAAAAGAAAAACAGTTAAAGTAGCTACACAAATAAGACAAACTGATCATGTTTTTTTTTTTCAGTGACAAACTACATCTAAAGATAGTTTGATTTTAAAGAGAATCTTAAGATGAGTTACCAACATTCATGTTGAAGCTCCGCTGGGGAGGAGAATCAAATTTTAAAAACAGGATTTCTGTGCCACAGAAAGTGTTGTCCACTTTATGTGAACATTTCATTTCCAATTAACACATTAAAAAGTGTTTTTTTTTTTTTTTTTTTCAAATAAGCATCACCCCCATTGTTTCTTTTCAACCCAACAAACACCTTTTTTTTTATCCGTTATCCGGAAGTGACAATGTTGACATGAAGAGGACAACTGCCCCGGTTCACTTGTTTTGAGTGAACCGACCCTAAATCAGTATCGCTGTCTTTCAAACTAACTGTCTACACGTTAGTATTGTTGTTCAAAAATGCAGAAAACCTGTAATTATTCCGTATATTTTCAAGGTGAGAGAGAAGAGTTGAGTCTGACCGCAAACCGCCTGATGGGCCGAACGCTGTCTGTGGAGATCTCCATCGGCACCATCAGGAACCCCCAGCAGGAGGAGGCGTTGCAGAAGGCCACCTCCATGATAGATGAGATAGTGAAAAAGTTACTGAGTGACATGGAAAGCGGCCGGCAGCAGCTGCTGGCCCTGCACGCGGCCTGCGTGACCGAAGCGCCGCCCGTCCCCATCGACCAGAAGTTTCAGGCCATCGTGATCGGCTGCGCTCTGGAGGACCAGAAGAAGATCAAGAGGAGGCTGGAGACTCTGGTGAGGAACACTGAAAACGCCGAGAAGAACATCAAGATCATGGATCACCAGAAGCTGGAGGACGCAAAGGCCAACGGAGGTCACTAAGGCTTGTTAGAAGCCCCCAAAACCTGGGCTGAATTCCTCGAACCTCACAGTGAATTGTTGTCAACTTTCGTGTGTTTCATTTCAGGAGTTTACACGTTGCAGTAATACAGTGCCTCGCTAAAGTAGCCGCACCCCTTGGAACTTACTGTTTTATATTACAATCTGAAACTTGGGTGTATTTTGTGTGCTAGATTAACAATCTATCATGTTTTATTTGGAACCAAACATGAAAACAATGCTATTTGGCTCCCACTTCACAATGATGCACTACTTTGTTGATCTGCTCTTGTAGAATATATAAAAAAAACTGTAGTTATGACAAAATATTAGATAGTAAAGGGGCAATCCATACGTGTGCAGCAAGGTGCTGCATCAAACCCTGAAGTGCAAAGAACCAAAATGCACTTAAACACAGTACTGTTTACACTGACTGTATGCATGTTCACCGAGTCAGCTCAGTTTACCTAATGATACTTGGTAATGCAACAATGTGAAAAGCATATATTAGTGTTCATATTCCTACATTAAAATAGCTTATTAAAATTCTGAGCAAGTCATATGTAGTTTCAAAACTGCAAAAGCTAACAATTTTTTAGACTACTAACTCTAAAGCTGGATTATCCAAGTTGACGGTCAATCAATGACGCATCTTTGACCCTCTTAAAAAAAAAAAAAAAAAAAACAGCCTTGGGTAGTTTAAGGTTTGTGGATGTGCTCAACCCTACCTCCTTGTGTGAAGGCAACAAATCACATATGCTGTGCATTTTAACTGGTGTTTTCACAAAGCCGTTTTTAAAACCTTATTCAATAAAAAACATTTCTTAAAAACATCCAGAGTCTGAATTTTTATGGTGGAAAGTAACGAGTATTATTCAGGGTTCCCACACCTTGGTGAACATCAAATTCAAGGACCTTTCAAGGACTTTCCAGGACCAATTTCCTCAAATTCAAGGACCACACGTGGCGGCATTTACCTACTGTGACCTATTTTAATACAATGCAAATTCAATAAAAGACTAAACAGCATAGAAGTTGTTGTTGTTGTTGTTAGTGGACTTAATTTATAGCCTACATTGATATTGATCATATTCATAGCCTACATTTATATCCACAGTACATGGCTATGCCATACTACATTACATATAAGATGTACATTAGCCTACCGCTTCATGGAATTTAATGGAAAAAAGTGCAGCATTGAGATGTTCAGAATTATATCAATTTGTTTCACTTACTTTCATCTTTGATTAAGCTAGTTTGTGACTTCTGTTTAAAGTGCCACGGTTGCCAGAAAGCTGCTCAGAGATATATTTAAATCATTCTCAGGCTTTTGTTACCTTTGTTAAAGACACAATTTCAGTGCATTTTACTAACCCTCCTCCTTTACCCGGGTTTGAGACCGGCAAAATGAACCATAAAGAGACACTATAAAAGTCTGCGGAATCAACATAATTTTAAAAGATCGTGTGGTAGTAAAATAATGACACATGAGTTGTCATCCGTGTGAACTTTCAATCCCACAAAAAAATTCAAGGACTTTCAAGGACAAGGTGTTTTTTTGGCTGTTTTCAAGAACTTTCAAGGGCCTTGAATTATTTTTTTCAGATTCACAAACTTTCAAGGATTTCAAGGACCCGTGGGAACCCTGATTATTAACAGAATAACCATAGAAAACACCAAGACACCAGAGAGTGTGTGTGTGTGTGGGGGGGATCTTTTATTCAACAACTTCCCATCAAACACTTTCCCCAAACATAGCGTCTGAGTGCCGTCCCTCGCCCTCCGACACATTGGTGCGTGTCTGTTTCTTTAAACGCGAGGAACCGGTGTGGGAGAATGTGAAAAAGCCGAACGAACAGAAGCAAAGCAGAGAGCGAGAGCGAGAGCGAGAGAGAGAGAGAGAGAGAGAGAGAGAGAGAGATCATCCCACCTGAGTAACGACACATGGATGTTCATTTTGAACATACTGTTTTAAGACCTGTGTTCATCTAAATGATAAAGTGCACAAAAATCTTTCAGTCATGTCACTGGTTAACACTGTTAAGAATTTTATGGGGAGGAGAAAAATAAACAATAAAAATTGGAGGAGCGATTGTGTCGGCAATTTTACACAAGCAGCAAATAAATTGGGTTTAAAACGCTTGCTGGTCGTTAACGTAAACATGGTTCAACTTTCACTGATGTGAAAGAAGGCTTGCATGCATTATATTTATACACGTGTCTATATAGTACACTTTAAACGGAGCCAAATGTGGCAAAATAAAAAGAAACAATAATAAAAACTTGACTTTCTTAGGACACTTTCAGTACCATGGATGAGAGACTGTGGAACACATTTAGGCACCTTCCTCCATTTTCAGAATGAATCATAAAACGATGGTCATTAAACATCTGAGAGCCTCTTATAGTAAACAAAACATGCATACATTGGTACTATCATAAGACACGTAGAATGGAAATGTTTGTTTTCGACCCTGGTTTTAATACAAAAAAACAACAGAAAGGCTTGATGGAAAAAATAAAGGCATATGCATAAAGAGTCTTAGTTCAGTACCCTCATGTTTTTTTTTTTTTTTTTTTTTTACATTCAGGCAAAGACAAGTACATAAACACTTTAATATCCTGTCCTAATGGCCAGCTTGCGACACTGCCTGAGAGCCACGGTTTTACATTCTGTTATAGACTTACTGCCACAGGCACAGATGTTGCTAAGCAGTGGGCTTTTAATCTTTGCAGGCTTACGCCAGAATATCTAAAATGTTAAGATTAAAATTACCCCCCCAAACCGTTAGTTTCACTCTGAATACTTAGCATTCACGGCTAAATGACAGACAGCAGAAATGAAGTTCAGTGATAAAAAGAAAGTATAAAGTGTACCACAGGTGCCTTGAAAATAGAGCATCGCTAATTGTAGTTTAGGTAATAAAGCTCAAAGCGCTGAGCATCATTAACATATCTAAATACAGGTTATACCTCTCATTAAAAAGTGTACATTAAAAGGAATATTTTTGAGTAATTGTTGATTCACTCAGAACTCAGAGGACCACGTTCTATAAATTTGAGGTTTAATTGAAATATGATTTTTTTTTTTCTTCCTGAACCACCACTCAGAAAGAGTAAATTTGGCACATAATATTCTCTCAACACTATTGTGCTTAATACAAAAATACAATTTTCCTCTGGATCGGTTTTGGGATAAACAGCGATAGTTTGGACCATATTCTGTTATTTGTTAGAAAAATATGGTACAAAATAATCTGCGTATCTTTTAAAACACATGCAAACGTATTGCGCGCCGTACATGTTGAACACAGCAATGAGTAGCTGTGTAAAAAAAAACAAAAAAAAACAAAAAACAAAAACATCACATTGGTGGAAATGTTTCCAGAGTCCGAGTGCAACTTTCGCCATAACACATCTGGATAAATTTCTATACCAAGAAGGATCTGAGGGGGGAAACAATCCAGCAACACTCTAATATATAATTTATACGGGCCCCACAAAAAGGAAACTGCAGCCTGTTGCTGGCATTTAAGGCAATCGCAACTGTAAAAACGTTGCCTAGTTTAGTGTGCAGATAATATCATTAGTAACGGGCGACGACGTTATATTGACATTCCCAGTCCTTGTGGACCTAACTCCGGGTAATACAACAATGACGGACGTTATCTTAACCGTGAATGTGAGTGGCTCAAACCGAACGCTGAGTCGTTGGAAAACGTTCTCTAGAGCAGACTGCAGCCTCCAAAGGGGTTTTTACTCTTCTTTGTCCTCTGTTTGTTGGGCCGTAAAGTGATCACCTCTCTGCCATTGCTGGAGCTCTGGTTGCTTGCATTGCTACTAATGGTATTGAAGACACCTTTTGGAGAGAGAAAAACTTATCAATCGTGCACCCGAGCGAATAAAAGTGCAACTGAAACGTAGAGTAACGTAAAAAAGAAAAAAGAAAAGAAGAAGATGTTTACCAATTTTATTGCTTGTAGAGTGGACCACCTCCGTTTCCTCTGCGGTTTGCTGTTTGAGCCTCTGGAGGTACTTCTCTGCCAAGTACTTAAAGACTGTAAAGATTGTGTTTTGTTACGTTTTAAATAGTAAAGCGTCTTCAACGGGCACGAGCGTAGTTACTACCTACCCTCGTTGACATTTAGATCCTCTTTCACAGACGCGCGATAAAATCTCAGTTTAAGTCTTTTGGCCAAAGCTTCTGCCTCCTCGCTGCAAAGGAGCAAAAAACACAACACAGATCTTCAGGCATGGCCTTTTGTCGTCTACGGTCAAGCGTTTCCCCGTTTTCCGGCGAATCCATGACCTACTTCTTTATCACGGTTTCTTCCAGGAGATCGATTTTGTTTTGCACCAGGACGGTGGGGATATTGCCAACCTCTGCCTCCACCTTCTCCCGCCAGCTGTCGATGGCCTGGTAGGACTCCCGGTCAGTTGTGGAGAAGACCAGAACGCAGGCCTGGGCGCCTGCAACACAACAACACACTCACACCCGTTTATAAGCTGTTAGCGGGGGGGGGGGGGGAAAATAGAGGAGAGATTTCTCATCCGTTTGATCGTTTTAGAAACTTAGGATGTGTTGCACTTCAGGGATGTCGGCTCAAAGCGGCGAAGCGACAGAACCATAAAAACTGTCAAAAATGATTTAGGGATCGGAACCCTTCTTTTTTCTTTGGTTTTCGGTTCTTGATCAGAAACAGCGGTAGTTTAAGATTTACATGGCGTTGCCAACGTATTATTACTCCTTAACAACCACAAACTAATAGGGGCGTTCTGTGATACGTTAACTGGGAAAATGCAGAATACGTACATATAAACCTCCCTTTACTCCAAGATAAAGCCAATGCAACCAGCTGCATTCAGACGTTCTAGATCTAGTAAATAAACAAAACTCTGTAAATGCAAATGTCCTGTGAAGGTCTGAGGTTTGTTGGAGAACGTTTGTGACCAAGCGGCATCATGAAGTCCAAGGGACAACGCAGGAAGTGCAGGGGTGGTACAGTTGTGGACAAACCGGGTTAGATGTGTGGAAATATTTGACCAGCAGTTCCTGTTCAACCTCACTGAGCTCGACAAGTTTAACATTCAGTCTTTTGAAGTAAATAAACTCATGGTGGCTCTAGAAAGCATCGACACTTTCTAATGCACACAGATGCCACATGTTTCAGAGTTTCATTCATAACAACTGTTAAATATCACAGTCCTTCCACTTGTGGAATGTATTAACTTTGATTCATTTTTTAGTACACATTTATGAAGGTATAACATGCTTTTATTATGCAATATATTTGCTTTGAGGCCTGTCTGTTTATCAGAAGAAGAGAATGTGAATAGGTTCTGTGTATGAGTATCAGGAGAACATTTCAAGGCCAGTCCGAGGCAGTGGGAAAGAACAGAAACTCCGGTCCACATGCAGCTGGAGAAAGTAACGAGGGAAGATAGTTATTAGGGAGTAAGATAGTGATATGATGTGTGCGTCATTCATTGTGTGACTTTGTATAATTTATGTTCTAACTTTAATAAAAACCAGCCTGAATGGGAGAGAGAGGAGAGTTGTTGCCCGGAATCGGCAGGTGTACCATCTCTCCCTTTTGCAAAAGGTGAAACTGAAATTCTGCGTCCATGGCTGAGTTATTATTTTAAAGTCCTGCACAACGAATTAACGAACCCGGAGAAGAATACGGCATCAACACACTTTACAGTTAAGCTACTTTGTGCCGGTCTATAAAATAAAAAAAAAAACAATCAAAAACATATTAAAGTTCATGGTTGTGACGTGACACAGTGTAAATATATTCAAGCGACTCACCTTTCTCATTCAAAGGCTTTCTTTAATCTTGTGACTTGCTACATTGCTGATATACAGCGAAGACCTTGAAACTATGACTCAAAAGTATCTAAAATCATGTATCAAAGACAAAATTGTGAAATAACTCGAAACATGTTGTATATTTTAGCTTTTTCTAAATACCCCCCTTTGTTTTGATTACTGCTATGGTCACTCTTGGCCTTCTCTCGATGAGCTTCATGAGGTCAGTCCCCTGAAATTGTTTTCAGGCGGTAATAAAAGACAAACCATTGAATGAGAAGGCGAGTCCAACCGTTTGACTGGCAGTGGGACCTTACCTCTGTAGTAAGCCTTGGTAATGGCGTCAAACTCTTCCTGTCCGGCGGTGTCCCAGAGCATTAGTCGGACCTCCTCGCCATTTACACTACAGGTACACATAGGAGTGGACACATCATATAACCTTCAATTTAACATATAGCGATATACAGTATTATTTCCAGACAAGCATAAAGTATTTCAGACTGTCAACATGTGACTAAAAGGGTTGAGACGCCTACGACTATGAATGGAAATCAGAGAAACGAGCCGCTCACATAATCTGTCTTTCTAGAAAGTCCACCCCGATCGTCTTTTTGTAGTCTTTGGTGAAAATGCCCTTGCAGTAACGCTGGATCATACTGGACTTGCCAACAGCTCCGTTACCGACCACCACCACTTTGATGGCCACTTCCATGTCCTCTTCCAACATGGTGGCTGGTTTTCTTGAGTTGCCCTCAGCGGTTCCGATGATGCGACGCAAACATACACCAACTGAAAGTGTAGAAAAACAAAACAGTATTCAGTATTGAGCTTTTTCCCTCATCATTAAGTGTTGGACAGGCGACCCGCATCGGTAGGCTAGAAGTGCTAGACGCAGCAGTCAGGGGTTTGATTCCTGACTTTGGGACTTTTGTCTGATTACTGTGGACAAAAAGACTGCCACTACCACACAATCTTAAAAAACAAACAAAAAAACATTAAACTAGACATGGGTCACTTTTCCAGCATCAAGATGTACCTTATCTTTTCCATCCCGTGGAGTTTTCTGTCTGTATAGAGAAGGGATTAATGCACTACCGCCTCTCTCCCACCTGTTGCTGAGCACTGCTGGTGAGCTGGCACACAGGAAGCTCCAAGATGTTTCCTTCTGTCACAAGAATTATATTTCTGGTGGCTACAAAACTAAACTAAAATACCAATCAATCTTATAGGGTGACACTTTTAAAACGTTCTTGTCTGGGCAGATAGCCTGACTAATTAACTACCATCAGCTTGTGATGCTTCTATCATTGCTACATAGAGCAGAATGGCAAAAAGAGCTAATATTCTACCCAAAGTATGTATGAAAACTACATTTAGTTACTCTATATGTATGCTTGATGCATGACAGTCAAAATAAAAGTTACAGTATTATGACTGTGAAAGTTAAGATGTTTGATCCTTTTAGCAGCAGTATACTTGCTTTCTTGTTAAAAATCTTGATGTGGGGAAACTGATATTTTTACTCAAGGTTGTATCTCATCTCAGTCCGTGCCTCCTTACGTCGATACGTTCTGCTACAAGTCCAGTAAACGGTGAACAAAGAGGTACCAGAGCGGCTTCATTGTCGGCCGCTGATACAACAGGCAGCAGTGAATTTATGCAAGACACATGAAGTGAGGATTAGTTGGTGCTAAAATACAATAATATACATACTACACTGTTTTCTTTTGAATGAATAGCAATCAGAAATCTGTGAAGTGTCTCAAATCTTGACAATAGCAGCTATTGCTAATTATCTGTTACTAAAATGTGGCTTGTTGACAAACTAGGAGAAAGCTGTGAATAAAAAAACAACAGTGACCCTAACCTAACTCTGGATTTTTTCAACGTATCTACTTTTGAACTCTGTATGTAAAAATCTACAAAGTCTGATTTTAGTATACAGCAGGGTTGCATCTGTGTAGGGTTTAGTTTCACTGTTTGAGTAGATTTGATGAGCCCGAAGTGTTAAGAGGTAACATTAATTTCGCAAATAAAATAACTTTATAAAATACATATCTTGTCCTAAATAAGTGTTTTGACCGGAGGGGGGAAAAAAACATTTCATAATATGGCTGGGCAATAAGGCTTAAAATAAAATTTCCCGATTTTATTCGATCGAATCCGATTAATCCATCTTTTTCCTCCTTTTCGTTTCACAAAAAGAAATGAAAGAAATTATTTTTAAAGCTTGCTTTCATGTCAAGCATTTCGTCTGGGAGTTGACCCGCATTCAAAGTGCAACTAAACACAAGCTGTAAAACAAGATGGCGGCCCTGCCGATGTAAACAATGAAAATTTAACAAAATCTCTTTACCCAATTAGCTAAGAACAGGCTTCGGTTCACTTGTGTAACTTCAAACTAACTTATAAAAAAGTAAATGAATAAATATGAGTAGCTCGTCTTATGGTAAAAAAAAAAAGTTTACCCCTTTACAATATTTTGACAATAGATTTCCCTAAACATATATTCAGCACTGCGTGCTCTTCATGGAAGCGCAATGAGTGCATTGGCTAACTAAATAAAATCCAGATTTTCCAAAAATTAAATCTTAATAAATTATGAATCCGAACTAATCGACTAAATCGATTTATCGCCCAGCCCTGTTTCACAGGTAACCAAACAATTACATTACTAATCTTGTTTTAATGGGGCCCCTTCTATACATCTTGAAAACGGCTTTAAACAGTCTAAGTTACATTTAGCAGAGGCAACAGCTTTTTATGACAAACGCCTACATCTGATCCAATTTGGCTGCAACACAATTACTCGCTCAGTCAACAGCTTAAACCTGTAATTACCGATGAAAACACTAAACTAGGTGTTGTAAATTCTAGAGGCAATTTGACTAAAGCAGCCATCAGCGTGTTTATTCTTCCATTAGCGACGAAAAGGGCAGGCTCCACACGGCAACGCCGTCCTCCGTACGTGTGTGCAACTCTAACAAAAACAACAACATAATGTCGCAAAGCTGTTCCCAGTGGACACCGACAGCGTGACTCGGCTGTCCGGCAGCCGAGAGGAGTTTTGATTCTGTAGAGAAAAAATGATTATCCATCAGACATTATTAAGCTGCGCGATGAACCGGTCAAAATGAAACGGGCTGATTATCCTTTTACTTCATTTTCCCAGTCTAACACAAGCATTTTCCACCGTAATATTTTTTTAGACGTTAACTTACAAGCATCATCGGAAGTAATGAAACATGTCTTGTCATTTAAACTGTGTGGGAATCTTTAGCAGTCAGGCATAACATTATGACCGGGTAATGCAGAGACCACTGCCGGGTCTCTTTACCGTGACACTATTTAGTCGGCTGACATATATTTGGCAGCAAGTCAACTGGTGACTTAGAAAGCAAGTGATTTGGTCATTTCAGTAGAATAAGGGAGCGTTGGACTTGGCTGAACGACTAGGCCGGAGCGTCGCCAAAATTCCAGTCCTTGCGGAGCTGTTCCGATCATCGGGGGCCAGTCTCCATCAAAACTGGTCCAGGGAATAATGAGCTCTGCCACGCAGGACAAATGGTTCAGGATTCCTCAGCACAGCGAGTTTGAGGGGCTCCCAGATCTCAGTTGAGGCCACAAACCGTGCGGGCCCCGCCTTGCAGCTTCAAAAGAGTTAAAAGGATCTGCTTGCAACAACATGTCTGGATGGATCAGGGGCACCAAAAGGAGGACCAACACACCAGGTGGCCATGTTGTTAGGTCTGATCCATGTCATTTCAATGTAAACACTATGTTGTTGTTTTTTTTTTTACATACATCTTCCACTCAAACTGTGAGACCCAATACAGTATCTCATTAATAAGAGTTGCCTCACAAGCACACCGAGAGTTTAAGCAAATAACAGCTGACAATGACAGCCCCGGCAGGGTGGATCTCAGCTTTTTTTTTTTTTTTTTTCTTTTGCCTCCCTGTATGCAACCGAGCGGGTTTTGGGAACACAAAAATAGCACACTGAAAATAGCAGACACTTCATTTAAATTATACATGCGAAAGACAATACACGTCTCTTTGCACATTCAAAGATTCACCGTTACTTTCCCAGGCCCCGAGGCGGCTGGAAGGCAACGCTTTAGCGCAGGGTGGGAATCCTGGGGGGAAAACTTTAAACTCCTTCCCCCGGTCTGCAGCGACGGTAAAATGTATCGCAGGGTTTTCTCGTTATCTTTGAGAGAGACAATAGTTAAACTAATCGTCCATTTTTCCTTCTCTCGCACCTCACTGCTTTTCTGGCCAAGCCGGGGGACCTGTTGCTGTCCGGACCGAGCAGCTGTTCCTTAAAGCTAGCTGACGCAGAAGCGTCAAGCCCGGATAAATGGGAAACAGCAAAAACCACACAGTGTATGTCACGTCTTACCTGTGGAATTTGGTTAGAACTTCTCCACCAACATTAGGTCAGCTAACCGGCCAGCTAATCCGCAATGACATATCTACGTCCTCGACCTGTTCCTCTCTGCAGCCAGTGGAGACGCCAGACTACGGCGCTAAGGTTACCTTGCTTAGGTTAGCCACTTTTTTCCGAGACAAACCTCCGGGGCGTTAATGATTTCTGTCTGATAGAGAACAGAAGAAGTGACGTCACCGGTTACAAATGCGGATAAAATATTATTTAACCTCTAAAGCTGAGGGGTTGTTATTGGACGAACTGCGTGGAAAAGCATTCCTATCTTTGGTGAGCTACGGCTCCAGTTTGCTACGCTGGTGCTGAGAAGCTAGCGGTGGCTCGCCTAATGCTTGTTGCTAAGCAGCGGAGCCAACGAGTGCTCAGCGCAAGAGAGGAGTGCGTGACTTCCCGGGGAACCCTGGGATTGTTTGTAGTTCCAAAGCTACTCCTGCTTTAAATCTTTAAAGCAGTTCGCCCAATATTAAATAGCAATATCTGCAATAGTACACACACAGTTTATTTGTTTATAAAAGCGGAAGTGTCTAAGCTATAGTTTGGCTGGCAGCACTTCAAGAAAAGTGAAAAAGAAAAAAAAAGAAAACAATAAAACGTTTTCAAAAGAACGGCCAAGCTGGGGCCACTGGATTGGGGAGCGTAACTTACGTAAACAAATTCCTCGACACAGTAGGCTATTTGAAAAGTACAGAACAAACAAAATAACATCAATATAAGACAAGATAAGATGAAATTTCCTTTTGAGAAAGACTGTTGAACTACTGAAGCTATAAACTGGACTCTGTACGACATTCGCATATTTGCACATTTGCATCATTGCATCCTCATCTAGCATTACAAATGCTGCCGAACTCTCAGTTTTCTAAAATGCATTCTTGCGCAAATCATTTTTGCACATTCAAATGGTTTTTAAAAATACTCACATGTGCACTGTGATCGCACACTGTCTCTTTCTCCTGCATTGTTTGTTTACTGTTACATCACTGCTGCACTTTAACCTGTAACTGTATCTTGTAATTTACTTTATCCTGTAATATACAGTAATTTACTGTAATTTTCAAGCTGTATGCAAACGAAATTTATTTCTGTACGCACTCTGTGCATACGAAATGACAAATAAAGTTGTCTAAGTCTAAGTCTAAGACTTGATTCTTCTCATTTATAATGAGACAATGGATCCTCTATGGTTCGATTTTAAACTAAACTAAAACTTTAGAAGGAGAAAATAAGATAAATAAAGAAAGAACATGCATTTGTTGGTTGGACAGCAGACATGACTGTGTGGGTTGCCTTATTAAAAACTTGCTAAAGCTAATAGCAAACAGCTTTTGTTGGAGGCAGTGTGATGATGGCAGCATCCCCCTCACTGGAAAAACAATGTTTGTTATCATGACAGGCAACGAACCTTCATTCCACACATCGGAAGACTGGTCACTTTACACGGACACCGGGAACTCTATTGCACTGGTTAACCGTCATATCTGCATTATCATGTAGTCATTTGTTGCAATGTATCTGCTGCCACACATACTTGCACTATTCATGTTATCTTACACATAACTTTTCTGTACATATAAGATTTCTATTTTTTTTTTTTTGGTTTGCCTCTACATTCTTGGCAAATGTCACAATATTTTTTATTTGTTGCTGTTCTTTATGTAATATCTGCAGCATCATATGGACCATTCATTGTTGCAGGGCATCCTGCTGATATTTGTTCAACTCATATGGCCTTACACATAACTTTTCTGTACATATAAAAAATCCTTTTTTTTCTTTCAGTTTGCTGCTACATTCCTGATGACAAATACTTATATTTATAATGTTGATATTTAGTCTTTCGTTTTTTTACTTGGAGCCTTGCAACAAAATTTTGCTCAAATATGCATTGTGAATGTGCAGATGAATGACAATAAAGGCGGTCTATGTCCACGTCTGATGCAGAGACGTATTGAGATCAGATTCTGCTTTGTGGGAATCCCATATCTTCCCAGTGTGGGACCAAACTCTTATCTTCCTAGATATCAACTCTTGCCCCCACAGAACGGGGTTTATCTGAGCTTGTCTCCAACATTTGGGAATGTAGAAGATGGAACGTTGGGCATGCAAGTCTTGACTTCAACACAAATAAACATTTGTGGGATCAACTTGGGGGTGCTGTTATTGCAGAAGTGACCAACACAAGCGCACTGGCTGACGTCTCACACATACTCGTTGAAGAACAGGGTGCCACCACATTCCAGTGTCTGACCCAGTGGTCTGACCAAACTGGTGACCCGGGAAGAGGTGCAGGCTGTTGTGGCTCTTGTGTAATGTCTTTTATTGGATTGCCAAATTGAATTTTGAAGAAACAAGAGTCAGTAGTTGTTTGACAGTGGTAGAGAGATTTTGGCAAGGTTTTTTTATGGTTACAACCCAAAAATGCACTTCCATTAACTTTCAAGAAACCATTTGAAAAATACCGGGTTTCCGACAATATACAATTTCTCCCTCTTCCAAGAACCATTGTTTCGACGAATCAGGAAATTCTTTACCTTTTGTTGTGAGTTTATATTTAGTAACCAATGTGTAAGTAATACAAGAAAATG